>NC_058418.1:22152700-22192921 GCF_002201575.2 Neomonachus schauinslandi | reverse complement strand
CCACACAGCTACACCCACATATTCAACACACCTACATATACCACACAAGCCAGAACACCTATCAGACTCACATCACACTCCAATAACACCATACACACACACACACACACACACAGATACACCACACCCCACACTACTCATATAATGAGCACACACACACACGCGCGCACACACACACAAACACACCTGCCCCTACCTAGTTCTTGGTTGGCTGGTGTCAGCCTGCTGATATGTACCCAGCTTGTCTCCCTCCCCTGGCTCACAGACATGCCTTCATTATGAAGAGAAGATAGTCCACCCATGCACAGAACACTTCACGGCATGGCCTGCCCATCAAGAGCCCTTGCATGGAATACTGCACCAAGTCCCAGCTAAAAACACTTGAGATTCGCCCCCCAAAGCACCCCTGCTATCCTTGAGCCACTGCTACCTGTTTTCACTGATGGGAAGGACAGGAAAAAGAGCCAAGGCCAGAAGCTTTCTCTCCCTTTCGGCAGAAAGAAGATGTGGTCCATATATACAATGGAATATTACTCAGCAATCAGAAAGGATGAATACTCAACTCCTGCATCAACATGGATGGGACTGGAGGAGATTATGCTAACTGAAATAAGTCAAGCAGAGAAAGTCAATTATCATATGGTTTCACTTATTTGTGGAACATAAGGAATAGCATGGCGGACCTTAGAAGAAGGAGGGGGAAAATGAAGGGGGGGAAATCGGAGGGGGAGACAAACCATGAGAGACTATGGACTCCAAGAAACAAACTGAGGGTTTTAGAGGGGAGGGGGGGTGGGGAGATGGGTTAGCCCGGGGATGGGTATTAAGGAGGGTATGTAGAATCATGGAACACTACATCAAAAACTAATGATGTACTGTATGGTGACTAACATAACATAATAAAATAAAATAAAAATAAAAATCTCTGAGCCCTACCCACAGTGCTATAAATTATCACTTCATTAAATTCTCTTCATTTGAACCATTTAAGGTCCATTTTGTTTCCTGCCTGTACCTTGTCTGATAGAAACATGAAATCTAAGAACAGTAGAAATAAAGAAACCTCGAGGTCTTAGTAGTCAGGGAAGTCTTCCTGGGAAGGATAAAGCTTGAGCTATATCTTGAAGACATTGATCAGGGTGTAAAGAATTCTAGATAATGTGAATATGGAGAGAAGAATGGCTTATATCTATCCGGACTAGATAGTGTTATTGCCATTTGCAACTAAACAACTTGGCTTAAACAAAAGAAATTTATTGGTTTTTTCAACTAAAAATCCAGAGGTTTCAGCCATGGCTGGGTCCAGGAACTTAAAATTGTAAGAATCAGTCTTGTTTCACAATTTATCTTTGTTTCTTCCTTTTTGGGGTCATTCTCTGGCATGATTTACCTTTTTGGTGCAAAATTGACTCCAGGAACCTCCAGGCATATTTCACCCTATTAGGTCACAGTCTCAGAAGGAGCAGAATGTTTTTCTTCCAATACTCCAGGGCAGTATCTCTCAAAGGACCCCACTGGCCCTGTTTGGGCCAGACATGCACACATACATGCACTAGAATCTTGGCTGAATGATCTTCCCAAGCTTCGTCTCCTTAATTTGATTTTAATCATCTTTGTCCATAACCAATCATCTAGTGACTTCCAGGGAAGTAGAGTATAACTTCCTGGAACATTCATATTTTTACACATTTAACATATTGGTAGCTTTAAAAAAAAAAGATTTATTTATTTATTCATCAGAGAGAGAGAGAGAGAGCAACAGAGCACAAGCAGGGGGTTGGGGGCAGGCAGAGGGAGAAGCAGGCTCCCTGCTGAGCAAGGAGGCCAATGTGGGACTTGATCCCAGGACCCTGGGATCATGACCTAAGCTGAAGGCAGATGCTTAACCAACTGAACCACCCAGGCATCCCTGTACTGGTAGCTTTAAAAGCAAGGCAAATGCCTTAGAGCAATAGACCATTCAGCCAACCCTACTGAAATGGAGAATGCCAGCTTCTGATGAATTTCACCTGGAAAAATTTCAAAGGCAGAATATGCATGTGGTGTTGTGTTGCAGGGAGAGGTGGGGAGCAAAGTAGCACATATTTGAGGGGATTGAGAATCTGTTTCTAAGATGCTATAGCTTCAGAGGGCACTTTTCTAAGTAATCTTAAGGGACTATAGGCCTTAGATCCATCTATGTCCAACTATTGGCTCAGTATCTGGTTTTATAAGCCAGTATCTACCTTTGATTCTTTCTTGGTCAATTCAACATCATTACTTCTTCCAGTGAAATCAGAATCTCACTGTTTGCCAGTTCATGGTGCTGTGTGTGCCCTCATCCAATTAATTAGGAATCCTAGGTGGGAGTACTTTTCCTAAGCCATGAACATTAATACCATCAGGGAGTGCCCTCACCAGTTAGCCCGACAATTCAGAAAAGTCAACACACCAGAGATGTGGTGGCATGCTGAACTTGAAACCCATGACCCTTACAATTGCCAACGATGTTTCAGAGTGGGGGGTCTTGTTTCCAAGTGAAGAGCAGGTGTGGTAGAGACTTGGAGGGCACCAGGGAATCACCAAGGGATTGCTGGACACTGGGTCTAGGCCAGCCTCACACTAGGCTCCCGGGGGAAGGCCTTGTGAGAAGACAAAATAGAGACGATGTTGGACATGAGGTGTTGTCAGGAGCTCCCACTTTCTTTAATCCTCCCCAAGTCCTTTGAAGCAGGGTCTAACTTATTTCTGTTTTACAAAGGCGAGATCTGGGGCTTGGAGAGGTGAAGGAATTTGAGGCTAAACTGCTGATTAGTGGGAGCACATCAGGATTTGAACCCAAGCTTTGATCCCCTAAATCCCAAGAGTCTGACTACTCTATCTGAGCCCTGTTACAATCTACTGAATAAGGCAACCTTTGAGCAAGACCATCTTTTCCTAACAAATGGAGTGCTGGCGTAGGTATGAAACATTTGATTACCCAGAATATTTACCAAATAGCACTGCTTGTTAATGAAGACCTTCTTTGAATGGAATGGGGGCCAGAGGGAGGATAGTGGTGATTAGCATAATAGCCAACTTCTATGAGGGTATACTAGGCTAAATCATGGCCCGTGAAAGATGTCCATGCCCTAATTCCTAGAAACTGTGAATGTGCTACATTACATGGTGAAAGAAAGTTTGTAGGCATGATTAAGTGGAGTAACAAATGTGATTGAGTGAATATTCTTGAGATGGGAAATGATCCTGAATTATTTTGGGTGAGCACAATTCAATCACAAGGGTCCTTAGAAGAGGGAGTCAGGAGGATCAGAGTCAGTGAAGGAGATGTAACAATGTTATGCTGGCTGCTGCCTTTGAAGATGGTGGAAGGGGCCTCAGGGCAAGAAATGAGGGTGTCCTTGAGAATCTGGATAAAGGGGCAGAGGAGTTCTTCCCTAGAGCCTCCGGAAGGAACCAGCCCTGCTGACACCGTGACATTAGACCAGTGACACTGATTTTGGACATCTCACCTTCGTAAGTAAGAACATACATCTGTGTTATTTTAAGCAATGTGATCCCTACATGTCCATGGTCTCATAGATATGATTAGTCCCTTCACACATGACAACAATTGAGGCTCAGTGCACTTTATTTGCCTCCAGTAAACGCAATGTCTAGTTTCTAATCATTGGAATGCAAGGAGAAGTCAGGGCAGGAGATATTAACCTGGACAATAAACATGCCCTGGGAGTCCTTTGCAGAAGAACGTTTGTGTTAGATATGGGATGTTGGTGGGGTTTTAACCACTTGGATTTGGGGGATTATATTAGTTATGAAGAAGAACACCTGGGCTCTTTCATCCTGCAATATCTTGTCCTTGTGTGTGCACTGGAACTCTCTTCAGCTAGAAAGCCCTTTTCAGTTTTTTTCTTTACCCCTTTAGAAAAATACTCATTTGCCTTTGAACAAACAATATCTGGTGATTTGTTTGTGATGCTTATCACACTTGAACTAACTTGTGTCTCACACTTCTTTACCAGATCATTCACTGCGTGGGGCAGGAACTGTGTGATTTTCCTCACTGCTGCCTTCCCAGGGGGGCTTTGTACCATGCCTGGTACATAATAAGAAAATATGTGCATGGGTGGATGAGTGCAGAGATATAGGATTTCCTCCTCTAGATCATATAGCTAGATCATAGCTAGATCATATCTCCTTGAGAGTGGAGACAAATTCTCAGATTTATGTCATCTATACCTGAGTTTTCCATACATATAATCAACCATGACCCATAATTTGGGTTTAGTGCATTCAATCACTGTTGTTCTATGCTTTTTTTTTTAAATTTTTATTTATTTATTTGACAGACAGAGACACAGCGAGAGAGGGAACACAAGAAGGGGGAGTGGGAGAGGGAGAAGCAGGCTTCCCGTGGAGCAGGGAGCCCGATGCAGGGCTCGATCCCAGGACCCTGGGATCATGACCTGAGCAGAAGGCAGACGCTTAATGACTAAGCCACCCAGGCGCCCCTGTTCTATGCTTTTGTGATCTACTTTGGGAAACACCAAATGTGAACCACTGTATTTGTCATCAGAAGCCCATAGTTCAAGCCTTGGGCCTGCCACTTCTTTGCAGAATAACAACGGCCATGTCATTGTGCTTCTCTGAGCCTTCCTTTTCTAAGTTATCAAACACAGAGATGCAAATGAGTGAATGATATACAAGTACTTTTATAACTTTGTAAGCTCTGAAGCCCAAGTAAAAAACTCCCTCTAGTGTTTTATCTGCAGTAAGGCAGCATCAAATGTTGCTTGATTTAAAGGTTGTAGCTGGATGAATATTCCTGATATTTTCTCTAACACGGGCATCTATTACTATGACCTCAGAGTTGCTGAGAATATCAGTTTTTCGGGCCCTGAATTAAAGAAAGAGAAGGAGAAGAGGGAGGGGAAGGGACTGAGGGAGAGGGAGGAGGAGGAAGAGAATAGACAACATTCTACAGGCAGAATCAGGCCACCCAGATTTGCATACCCATTTTGGGCTTCTGAACTATGGGAAACCTTGTGACCTTGGGAAAAATCACCCATGCTCTGAGGCTTTAACTCATCATACATTTCATGGGATAATGTCAGTACCAATCTCACAATATCATTTACATGCAGTGCTTAGCATCACAGCTAGCACAGACAGCAGTCAGGAAATGGCATTTATCAGTTGGCTTGAGGAATCCAATGACTCCAACTTGATGGATTGAGGTCTAGTTTGCTTCTACATTTCTGTTTCCTAGTTTCTACATCTGGTCTGAGCTCAGCTGCCTTAAGGAATTCCAAAGTCTAGCATCTTCTAGAATTTTCTAGCACCTTATTTGCGTAAACCCAAACTATTTTTTTGGAGGGGGGGAGCAGACACAAAAATATTTCCTTTTATTTCTACCTTAGTAGAACTGATGATGGCAAATAGAAAAACAGGCTTATTTGTTTATTAACACAGAAAAAAGGATCAAGACATTAAAACCCAGCCTTACAGGAAGTTTACAAAGAAATGAGTTCTCTGGAAACAGTGTGGTGTCCTTTTTATTTGCCCAAAACAAAAATGTGCTTCCCCTTTGCAATAAATACTCTGTTAGCAAAAAACCATTTGAAAACAGATGACCAGGTAAGTTCTGAATATTGATTTCTTCCCATTTCATTGTGAGGAAAAACGTAGTTTTTTGTTGTTGTTTGATACTCATGGCTGGACTTTTATGCAATTGCAACCTCCCCCAAGTGGTTAAAACCCCACCAACATCCCATATCTAACACAAATGTTTGTTCTTCTGCAAAGGACTCCCAGAGGCATGTTTATTGTCCAGGTTAATATCTCCTGCCCTGACTTCTCCTTGCCAAAACATACTTATAAAACATCAGATCTGACACTTTGTTGTAGCATTTGCAATTTGACAGTCTTGCTGTTTTCACTGGTGGACTGCTAGCTTCATGGTTTTATTTTGTACTTTATCTTTTTTTCAATCAATAAAGCTGTATAACTAATGTTTACGATACTACAGTAGATACTGAGGCCAGCAGACAGTATATGCTAATCAATTTTTAATTATGGCTTTAATTTTAAAGGATGCCATTTAATTTTATTACCTGTATTAAAGTGAAACTGTCAAATCACAGGATCTCCTGCTTGGGCCAGGGCAGGAAGTGTCCCAGGGGCTGCACACAGGTGTATGACATTGTTACAAAGATCATAAATGGGTGTGCATTGCATGGTGCATATTGTGCACATAAATGTTACATATGCCTCCGTGGCTGGGATGGCTTCTTCACTAGCAACATCAAACAGCAGGGCTGCTGTGCTCAGTGCAGCTCAGAGACTGCTTTGGAGAGTGGACTGTGAGCCAACTGTGGACCCAGCATTGCCCCCAACTTGTATATGGCCTTAGTTAAATGTGTTATTTTGATTCTCTGAGCCTCAGATTCTGCATCAGTAAAATAAGGATCATGGCAGTTACAGTCTTTATGGGTAAAAACAAAAAGTAATATAAACTCAGCCAGGACTATTAGCATTAACATCCCTGCTCCTGGAAATTAAAAAAGGAAAGGAGAACAGAATGAGTGTAAGGGATACTGTTAGTGCTTTGCCAGCATTCCTTCATATCCCTGCCCCTGGCTTCCTTTTTTTTTTTTTTAGCTTCCACCAGCCTGAACCCTGCCTCAGGCTAGAGCCACTTTACCTTTGAGGGCAGAAACTAGAAGTGTGTTTGTGCCACACCAACCAACTCCCAGGGGTTACTTATATTCCAGAGCTCTCCTCAGGAACCTCCTTTTCCAGATCTCACTCCTCCTCCTACTTCCTATGAGGTTCTTCAGAGTGTACTTTCTTAGTGAATCCATTGCATACAAATCAGAAAATGAGGAAAACCAGACTTAAGACAGTGAAAAAGAGCTGAGAGACAGACTGTATCACTGGTCAAGAGAAATCTTGATCCAGCTACAGTTTGAAGGGCAGAGATATTTTACAGCAAGAGTTCTTCACCAGTGGTCATATGCACACGTGTGTGTGTGTGTGTGTGTGTACAGGATGTTAAAGATTGTTCCTCATTGTAGCAGGCTTTGACACTCTTGAAAAAGGAATCAGGGCGCCTGGGTGGCTCAGTTGGTTAAGCGACTGCCTTCGGCTCAGGTCGTGATCCTGGAGTCCCGGGATCGAGTCCCGCATCGGGCTCCCTGCTCGGCGGGGGGTCTGCTTCTCCCTCTGACTCTCCCCCTTCTCATGTGCTTGCTCTCTCTCATTCTCTCTCTCTCAAATAAATAAATAAAATCTTTAAAAAAAAAAAAAAGAAAAGAAAAAGGAATCAAGTGGGATAGAATGGCATTAAGATAACATTCAATTATCTGATAGAAACAGTATTGTCAGAGGGAATCTGTATTCCTGTACAGGAATGACTTGCCTGAACTTCCAGAACTGGCCACAAATGCCACATGTAGTCAACCATTAATCAAAGAGAAAGGTCTCACCTACATAGTATTGCCTGTAAGGTGACTATTACTGTATATTGTCTGTGTTCCTTTCTGGTCTATGTTGCTTTTGGGCTCTCTCTTTGCTTAGAGGACCCCTTTCAAGATTTCTTGTAGGGCTGGTTTTGTGTTTGCAAATTCCTTTAGTTTTTGTTTGTCCTGGAAGCTTTTTATCTCTCCTGCTATTTTCAATGACAGCCTAGTTGGATATAGTATTCTTGGCTGCATATTTTTCTCATTTAGTGCTCTGAATATATCCTGCCAGTCCTTTCTGGCCTGCCAGGTCTCTGTGGATAGGTCTGCTGCCAATCTAATGTGTCTACCATTGTACGTTACATATCTCTTCTCCCGAGCTGCTTTCAGGATTTTCTCTTTGTCTCTGAGACTCATAAGTTTTACTATTAGATGTCAGGGTGTTGACCTATTTTTATTGATTTTGGGAGGGGTTCTCTGTGCTTCCTGGATTTTGATGCCTGTTTCCTTCCCCAAATTAAGGAAGTTCTCTGCTATAATTTGCTCCAGTATACCTTCTGCCCCTCTCTCTCTTTCTTCTTCTTCTGGGATCCCAATTATTCTAATGTTGTTTCGTCTTATGGTATCGCTTACCTCTCGAATTCTGCCCTCGTGATCCAGTAGTTGTTCATCTCTCTTTTTCTCAGCCTCTTTATTTTCCATCATTTGGTCTT
Organism: Neomonachus schauinslandi; assembly: GCF_002201575.2. Lineage (NCBI taxonomy): Eukaryota > Metazoa > Chordata > Mammalia > Carnivora > Phocidae > Neomonachus > Neomonachus schauinslandi. Next base: position 22,184,769 of record NC_058418.1, on the reverse strand, counting down.
CTATATCACTAATTCTCTCTTCTGCCTCATTTATCCTAGCAGTTAGTGCCCCCATATTTGATTGCACCTCACTAATAAATAGCCTTTTTGATTTCGACTTGGTTAGATTTTAGTTCTTTTATTTCTCCAGAAAGGGTTTCTCTAATAACTTCCATGCTTTTTTCAAGCCCAGCTAGTATCTTTAAAGTGATGATTCTGAACTCTAGATCCAACATCATACTAATGTCCATATTGAGTAGGTCCCTGGCAGTCAGTACTACCTCTTGTTCTTTTTGTTAAGGTGATTTTTTCCGTCTTGTCATTTTGTCCAGAAGAGAATAGATTAATGAGAGAACAAAATGCTAACAGGGTAACAACATCCCCAGAAAATATACTCTAAACAAATCAGAAAAGACCTGAAGCAGGGGGAAAAAAAGGGAAAGAGAGAAAAGAGAAAAAGATAAAGATAAAGATAAAAACAAACAAAAAAGAACAAAACAAAACAAAAAAACAGAATATGATCAAATATGATCAGGCTGGTACGTAGATCAGTGCCACACACTAGATTTTGGGTGTATTTTGGTCTGTTAGAAGAAAGTGCCTCCCAAAATTTTAAAGAAAGAAAAACTTATCTATGTACAAAAATAAGGGTTGATATGATGAAGGGATGGACTATGACTGTAAAGATGAAAATTATAAAAAGTTTTATAAAAGGAATTGATAAAAAGTTATTTGAAAAAAGAAAGAAGAGGATTTTAAAAAAAAGGGAGAGAATGTGATAAGGCAGGGGAGTAGAAAAAAACCATACACTAGAGATTTATGGTATATTTTGATCTGTTAGAAGAAACTGTATCCCAAAATTTTAAAGAGAGAACAACTTATATATATATGCCAAAAATATGGGTAACTACTATGAAGGGATAGAATATGACTCTAAAAATGAAAAATAAAAATGTTTTTTTTAAAAAAAAGGGATTGATAAGATGTTGGTTGAAAAAGGGAAAAAGAAAAATTCAAAAAAAAAAGTTAAAAAAAATTAACTTTGAAAGACTAAAGAATCATGGGAAAAAAGCCATGGATTCTATGTGCATTATTCCCCTAGCGCTGGAATTCTGCCATTCTCATTGATCGGTAAACTTGGTCTTGGCTGGCTGTTCTCCCTGATCTTCTGGGGGAGGGGCCTGTTGCCGTGGTTTCCAAAAGTCTTTGCCGGAGGCAGAACTGCCCCACCCTTGCCCGGTCCGGGCTAAGTAATCTGCTTGGTTTGCTCTCTGGAGCTTTTGTTCCCTGCGAGCTTTCCGTACAGCTTTGGAGGCAGAGAGTGAAAATGGTGGCCTCCCAATCTCCGCCCTGGAGGAGCCAAGAACTCAGGGCCCCGCTCCTCAGTGAGTCCCCAGAGAAAAGCCATCAGTCACTCCCGTCTCCCCGGTCTCCGGCCGCACTCCGTGCTCACCCGGCCTGTGACCGAGCGTTCCTATCTCTGGCACCCGACTCGGTGTGGAGTCTCCAAACCCAGCAGACCCCTGCGGTGCGCTCCCGCGCCGCTCCTCCCAGGGGAGGAAGGGGAGTCTCCCTGGATCTGCCGCTTGTTGGGTCCCTGCTGGAGGAGCAGTGGCCCAATTGTGCCCCGGATCACGGTTTATGGCAACCCCGAGCTGAGAGCCCGCGCCTGGGCTCCACCTCTGCAGCTGGCTTCACTGCTCCATTACCTGGGAGCTCTGCCACACTCAGGCACCCCCGGTCTTTCTGTGACCCCGAGGGTCCTGAGACCACACTGTCCCGGAGGGTTCTACCCCCCGCTTAGCCACCAGAGTGACGTCCCTCAGCGGAGCCGACTTCTAAAAGTTCCGATTTTGTGCTCCGCGGCTCTATCACTTGCCAGTAGTGGCTGATGGTGGCCCCCTCCCCCGCCATCTATCCTCCTGAATATCACCTCGGATTCACTTCTCCGCACGTCCTACCTTCCAGAAAGTGGTCACTTTTCTGTTCAGAGAGTTGCTGCTATTGTTTTCTTCGATCTCCTGTTGAGTTTGTAGGTGTTCAGAATGGTTTGATCCCCATCCAGCTGAATTCCTGAGACCAGATGAAATCCAGGTCTCCTACTCCTCCGCCATCTTGCTCCGCCCCCTCTCACCTGCATAGAAAATAGAATGTGGAGCTTCCTAAAGTGGAATATAAATCAATTGAGCAGAGCAATGTAATAACTGATGGCATAAAATTGTATTGAATATGCTTCAGAATGGCAGAGAAATGTGCAAAGTTGCTCAATGTCTTAATTTCTACTTTGCTTTCATTACCATGAGAGAAGAAACACTCTTTGGACTCATGGAATTTGGAAGGCCTGCTTTAAAGATATATATATATACATATATATATATATATATTGTTTTTTTTTTTTGACAGGTATCTTTGGGCAGACTTAAGGCTTAAGGCTGCTTGAGTGACATTGATCCAAGGTTTGGTTTGCTGTTTTCTCTCCAGACAACGTGCCATTTTATCCAGGAAGCCTCTGTTCTCTCTCTTGGAAAGAACAAACAAACAAACAAACGGACAAAAAACACCCTTCCATGTTTCATCCCATCCTTATTTTCCCTTTTTTTGTGGGAAAATAATTCTTTACATTAACGTGTGGTGTCTCTCAAATGAAACTCTTATCAATTTGTTCATTCATTCATTAACATAGTTACTGAGCATCTTCAATGTGCAGACTATTCTAAGCCTGTTATGTGTTTAGTGAGCAAGCACCTCCTATGTGTCCACACTCTTCTAAGCACAGGGTGATCAGAAATGTACAAGGCACCAAGGTCCCTGTCTGAGAGCTGCAGTCTACTTAAGGGGAGAATGTCAGTAAATGAAATAATTCCTGGTAGTGCTAAGAACCTCAAAGGAAATTAATTAAACTGATGTGATAGGAAGTGGGATGAAGGTTCAGGGACAGTTTGAGGAGTGGACATTTTAACTAAGAAGGGGCCAGCCATGAAAAAGGTGGGAGGGGAGGGGTATGAGCCAGGAATAAGGAGTAGCAATTGAGCTGGAGAGAAGGTCAGTATGGCTAATGCATGGTGGGCAAAGGGGAAGCTGGTAGGAAATAGGGTGGAGGGTAGGCAGGAGCCCGACTGCCTCCTCTGGCATGCCTTCCATGATCCGTCCTCAGGAGATGACTGGAATGTGTCTAAGTACTCTGGATGGTTTCAGGTTCTGTAAATTAGCAGGTGAGGGTATGCCAGAGAGTAGACCATTCCCTTTAAGCTGGCAACATTTTCTTGGCTAGAACTTTGGACTGAGACCTAAGACTTCCATTATCAGAAGATCTACCAGACAGAAAGACTCTGTCCCAGCCTCAGTCTGGGGCACCCCACTTTCCCCCCATGGCCTGGGTCACATTCTTTAGATTCATACCCTAACCTACTTTTCTCCTGTTGTTTCACTTCAAAGTAGGGACTATATCTTGCCATTTCCTATGCTAGGTGCACAGTAAGCACACACTGAATCAGAAGGTGTAGACTGAATGGCCCGATGCAAGACCAGGTAGGCAGTGTGGATAAGCAAGGAGGCCCAGGAGGGATCTATGCAGTCTGGGAGGTGAGACCCTCCCAGCAGTAGTCAGTTGTCAGCCATTTGGACATATCAACCTGGCATTGTCAAAACATCTGATTTTTCATGAAAAGCTGGAAATTCATATTATTACATGAATTCTTTTGATTTGTAAATATTGATAATTATCTCACATTTTAACATTGTGTGGGTCAGATATGTCTATTAGCCAAATAATAATAGCAAACACAAAGTAATTATAGGAACTCTTATAAGTATTGCCATATGCATTAACTTATGTAATCCTAGCAAGTCTATGAAGTAGGCACCATTTTTGCCCCCATTTTCTAGATGAGAAAACTGAAATGCAGAGAGGTTATGTAACTTGTCTAAAACCATCCAGCAAGTCACTGAGGTGTGGGGACTTGAAGTGAAGCTGTGTGGCTTGGAAGCCAAACGCTGTCTGCAGGTCAGGGAGAGACAGCTTCTGCCTAGAGTGCCCCATGCCTGTCTGGCACCATAAGGGAACTCTGATACTTCTCTATGCCTCTACCATCTGCTTGGGAAATCAGCCTGAAGACCAGAGCTGGCTGACTGAGGTTGAGCCTGGAGCATCTCATGGAAGGAGAGCAGCTTCACTTTGGGCATTCTGGGTTCCTCAGGGGCTTGGGTCGGACAGCACCCCGTTTATCCGTGACAGCAAAGGCAGCATGCAGCTGAAGGGGCCCTGAAGTGGTGCTTGGCTCCATCATGTACCGGCAGTATGATCTTAGACTGTGTAGTCTAAGGGAAACAGGACTGGGGCCCAGCCTCAGGTTCTGCATCCTTTATGCCCCTCTGGTAAGCTAAGTCACCTCTCTGAAGCTCACTTCTTCATCAAAAAATGAGCAAAATAATCTTAACCTTGCAAGATTATTTTTCATGGAAGGTAAAATACTAAGGATGACAAAAGAGATGCTACCTAGGTCAATCCTGCACTTAACAGGACCTGGGTGGTGAGATTCTCCTTCAGTTTTGCACCCTAGGTGGCACTCTTGCCTCACCATCATCTGGCCCTGACTGAGGTAATGTAGGTAGAGGGCTTTGCATCAGGCCAGGCCTCTTAGGCTCGGTAGTGACTGTTAGCTGTTGTTACCTACTGGTTAGATTTTCTGAGATGTTTTCTCATCTGCAAAACTGTGGTGATAGCATGGAACACTTGAGGTAGGCCACTTGGCATGGTGTCCTGCACACAGCAGGGATTCCCAGGCACTCCTGGGCAGCCCGCAGCCTTCTGCCTCACAGACAGGGGCCACCCGTGGTCAGGCACTGAGTGCCTGGAAGCATGTGGCAGACATGGCCCCTTGAACAGCACACTGCCAGTGCCGATGATGCTATCTGGGTGCGTCCTTCAGTCTGAGAAACAGCTCTGAGTGATAAACATTTCTGTCCAATTTCTTGTGGGTGACAATCAACGTGGACTGAATATAGCTAATTTTGAAAGGAGAGGATTACACAAGAATGTGTTTCCTCCCTCAGAGCATTCTGGGGAGAACCACGGCCCTGTGGCCTATCTAGCAGGTTGGGACAGCATGCAGGACTGCAGCAGAGGTCAGCGGCATGCCTGTAAGCATTGTGGCCAGTCCCCAGCTGCTGGGCTGGGCCTGCCTTCACCTGAAACAGCACGCCCACTGTATGTGGTGCTGTGCCCTGAGGAGAGGTATCCACTCCACCTTTCCCCATCCATTCAGCCAGTTTCTCCTAACTGTAAGCTCTGTGCCTGGCACTGTGTTAGACACTGGAGCGGGGGAACAGAATGCCACAGGCTTTGTCCTTGGCCATCTCACAGAGGAAGGAGGCATGTAATCAGTAAAGTCAAGGCGACAGGAGCAAGACTATCTGCTATAAGGGAGGGAGAGGCCAGGTACAGTATATGGGCTTCCCTACCATACTAGCAACTCCTCAAACACTTACTTTATACATCTTCGCATGAGTAACCAGAGCTGAGGGCCCAGTGGGTGCCCAGTAAAAATCTGTTGATTAACAATGCACATAGACAACAATGCAAAGGGATTCCAAATTTAGAGATTCCAATACAGAAAATTACCAGAATAAAGACACCTTATAAAAGTACATGTCAGGGCGCCTGGGCGGCTCAGTTGGTTGGGCGACTGCCTTCGGCTCAGGTCATGATCCTGGAATCCCTGGATCGAGTCCCACATCAGGCTCCCTGCTCGGCAGGGAGTCTGCTTCTCCCTCTGACCCTCCCCCATCTCATGCTCTATCTCATTCTCTCTCTCAAATAAATAAATAAAATCTTAAAAAAAAAAAAAGTACATGTCACTTGCTCCGAATGTTTGCCACATAGTAACGGTAAATCACCATCACTCTTACATGTTTAACAAAGGGGGGTGGTGGCTTATAAGAGCCTTCAAGAGCCTGAAAATTGGCAAATGATGTTCCCCATCCAAACATGGGGCATTAAACCCGGACTGGGATTTAATAAAAATGTATACAAATTCTCCCACTGTGAAACAAGGCATCAGCCCTTGGCGGTGGGGGTGGGGTGGGGTGGGGTGGCGGGGTGAAGCCGCTCCCCCTAAGGGGCTTTGTGTTCAGAACAACCAGCAAAGTGGTAACAGCCAAGTAATTCTGAGAGTAATCATGGTCTCAAAGTTCAGGGCAGGGAAACCAGCAGGGCTCAGCATAGGTCACTCATGTCATGAGTTTTGGGCAAATTTCCCAAACCGGGGCATGCTTGGATGCTTAGGAAAGAGGTCAGTTTCTTGGGCATCCTCAATCAAGACAAGGCTGTAAAATGAGTCTGCTAGTTTCATACTGTTATGGGAAAATGGAGAGTGTGGAACTTAAAAAAAAAAATTTAAGAGCTCTGAAGAATGCTGAAGAATTGAGCAATTAGGAACACATGAATGGATGCATCAGAAATGACAGTAATAATTATTCCTTGAATTTATACAACTTATATAACTTGGCATTCACACATACTATCTCATTAATCCTCATTTTTAATAACTTAAAATTGAGTTTGTGTGCATGTGAGTTTTCAGTGAAGCTTCATAACTATGCTGGGCTACTTTCACAGGACCCCAGAGGCCTTTGCAGAGACATTGTAAAGATTTATCCTAAATCATGAAGCAAAGAAGTAACATAGAGGTAAAAAATGAGCCATTTTTTGTCCCTGCTCCCCCCACTAAATACCAGGAATCCATCTTGCCCACTCTGGACTCCTCACAGGCTTGACGTAAACTTGCCTTTCCCCAAACCCTCAAACTCTGATGCTACCTTTGTGTGCAAGTTTCTTACATCTCTGGGACCCCAGCAAGATTCATTCTGGAGCTTCTGGTGCTCAGTTTGATACTAAACAAAAGCACAGAGTAATGGCTAATAAATACGTGAATACTAATGTAAGGAGTGCCTTGCAATATTTCCTGTACTGGGCAGTAGTTTCTCCTTTTAGGTGCATAAGCCACATATTCCCAGCTTGACTGTATGTTCCTGAAAGCAGCAACCATGTGCCATTCTTTTCCTTTTTGCCTCTTTCTACATTTGATGAGGTACTGACAGATACCAGATGCTCAATAAATGTCTGTTGGGTTCGCTCAAATTTACCTCATTATCTGAACAGCGACCATGAAAGACCAGCAGAAAGAGAAAGGATTAGGGGCCTCCATCTTTCTTTTGGACCTAAGATGGTCTTGGTTTAGATGTCCCCCCAAATAGAGCTTGAGACAAGGATGTGAGTACAGGTGGTGGTTTAAGTGGAGGAAATTAGGGAAGGGTTGGTAGCCAGGAGGGGGTTGTGATAGTGAGCCAGGGACCACTGTGGGTAGCCGGAACTGAAACCATGAGGGACTTGGAGAAACAGTACAGAACACACACTCAGTTATCCCACCTGAGGGGCGAGAGGGCTGAGACAGTCATTTACCACCTCCTGTCAGTAACTTTTTGGCTGCTTCTAGCACTTTGAACCTGATACTATACTGGCAGTCAGAGAGAGTTTTCAGGGAGAATAATTCTGGTCCTGGCTATGGGGAATGAGTCCAGAGTACACAGAAATGGTGAGCACGCTGGAGGGACGGGCAAGCGCTGATGACATCTGCTATAATTTCTCTTCACATATGAAGCCACATGACATACGGGGCCCAGATCTCAATCCTGAATCCTGAATTCCAGTTCTGGGTCAGAGTTCTCAGGATTTTACCTCTCTCTCTCTGCTTCCCCCAAACAAACAGAGTGCTCCCTCCCTATCATTCTTTGGATTCAGAGCTTCATGACAGGGGTGAAAAAGCCGTAAGAGTTTTGTGTGAATGAGAAACATGGGCTTAGGACCCAGGAGCCCTGGCTTTTCCCTGAGTTCTGCCTTTAATTAGTTGTGTGGCTAAATAAATGGCTCGCCCTCTCTGGGTTTCTATTGAGGACAGTCTGCATGGTATGTAAAAATCTTCCCTTCTTGCTCTGGTTTGCTTAGCAGACTGTATGGTTCTCCTTTCTGGATGGCAGTCTCCCCCCCCAATCCCCCCACCCCATTGACACTATTTGAGTGATTACATAAGTAATACATAATACATGTTCATTGTACATCAACCATTATAAAGATGTAGATAAGTAAACATCCCATAATCTCATGGCACAGACACACACACACACACACTCCATAATTCATGCACATTCAACATTAGTGAGTATGCTACAATGTTTCAAAACCTAGCCTCTTGAGACACCAAGGTGAACAAAGCAGAAAAGCCTGCCAGCATTTCATCAGAGGCCACAGAAAATAAACACATAAATAAGAATTTCAAATAATAATAGTACCAAAAAAGTGATATGATGAGAGAGATATAAATTCCAGCTAAACACAAAAGTGAAGTCTGCTATTCTCCTTAGAAAAGATGGTAGATTTTAGGATAAACTGAAAATAAGACAACTCTAACAAGATTTAAATAGTCTTTATCATTCAGGGCTTCTTACAATACTATTTAAAAATATTTTTATTCCTTTTCTCAAATAAACTAAAAAAAATACAGATCTGCGTGTTGTTTTCCAAAATGCTGCTGAATATAGACATAAACCAACCTAAGGGGACATTTTTACCACTTAAGGCCAGAAACTATCCTAGTTTAAAATAGCAGGAGTGTATGAAATACGGTCTGCATACTTTAATTAAGTGAGTAACCTTGGTCTGTTGTTCCCAAAGTCACCCCCACCACCAAGAGTACCAAGCTCTTAGTTATTCATTTTCCTACAATTATTTGGCAGTTCTCTCTGCATGAAGCACTCTTTCCGTCATTATTTCAGGTCTGGACTCAAATATCACCTTGTCACAGAGGCCTTTCCTGACAGGTGTAATAAAAGAGGTCCCCTGCCCCCGCCACACACACATTTCATGGTTCCTCATAGCCCTTATTCGTTTGTTTGCCCCCTGCCCCAAGCTGCAAACTCCATGACTGCTGAGTCTTAGAAAACTAAAACATTCCTAGCACATGGTAAACACTCAATAATGATTTTTATTGCTATTGTTTAGTGGAGAGTGGTATCTCGAGTCAGCAGAAGGAAGTCACTTTAGGTTGAAGGAAGTTAAAAACCTGTGTAGGATGTCACCATGTGAGCTAAAATCTGCGTGACAAGAAGACACCCACACCAAGGTCTAGCTTGGGGACTGCAAACTATGTGTAAATATTTTAGCCTTTGTGGGCTACATAGTATTTCTGTCACATCTCCCTAAAAAAATGAAAAACTTAAAAAGTATAAAAACATACTTAGCTCATAGGCTGTACAAAACAGTGGGTCATAGTTTACTGACCTTCAGTTCCTGACCACAGGGAAAGCATTCTATGTGGGGAGGGGGGCAGCTAATGAAAAGGCGGTATGCACTTGGAGTATTTAACAGACAGAAAGAAGGCCACTGTGGCTAAAACATCAAGACCAGGACCCAGCGAGGCAGTGGAAAGAAAGAAGTCCAAAGAGGTAGGAGGGCCCAGAGAAATAGGGCCTTGCAGTACCTAGGAAGGTTTTCTATTTGATTCTAAATGCAACAGGAAGCCATTGGAGGAGTTGAAACAAGGGGATGAGATGATGTGATTTGTGCTTTACAAAAGCTCTCTCTGGCTGCTGTTTGAAATTTGAAGAACGGCACATGGTGGGAGGAGGAAGGGCAGTGAGCCCACGTAGGGGTGAAGCAGGAGGCCGTGCAGAGTGAAGGAGCTGAGGTGGAGGGGATGTGATCAGATGAGCGTCATGGCTGGCACTACACAGACGGCATTTCAACGGGCTTCTTTGCATTTCACAAAAATAGTTGCCCTTGACACTTAATATCCTTTTCCACATTCTTTTAAAAGTCTGCAGAATATCTCATTGTACTATTATTTAGTTCAGCCATCTCTAAAAGGCAGGCATTGAGTTTGTTTCCAATTATTTCATATCAGGAATAATCCCCCTGCAACGCTTGATTTGCTCAGTCTCTCCGACTCGCCGATATAGTCTCATTAAAATGGTTTCTGGTGGTCTCTGAGGACTCCCATATTGTCTCCCTTTTAGGAAGAGCCAAAAGAGCAGGTAAATTATGCTTCCTGTCTGGTGATCTCTCCCAGGGGTCTGTAATCGTCCATGGTCCAGATCAGCATCCCTTCCATGTCAGCATGCCCTTTCCTCTTCCCCCCCTGAAACTTCCTGCTACCTTTTGCTACCTTCTGTTTTTCCCTAGAACAATTCCTTTGGATCTCATCTCCTCCTAAATTCTGACCTTCCTCAATCAACCTCATTTTGCTACCTGGGGGATCATTTTCTCTCCAAGTCTGCAGTAATAGCCAACTGGAGAACCAACAGCTCCAGTTGACCCAAGGACTCACCAGTGTGGCCCTCCCTGGTAATTGGCTCCCCACTCTCCACCCTCTCAAATGACCCTTCCCAGCGATGGCTCTCCTCTGTCATACGGCTGAGCCCTCTCCCCATAACTGACTCTATCCTGTGACTGGGTTTCCTTCTTTTGTGACTGGTCCTCCTCTTGTATTGGCTTTCTCCTAGGACATGCAGCCATCTGTACCCCCATGCTGTCCTAGTGACTGGTCCTCTTAGATAAGTGGTCAGCCCAAGTGACTAAGCCTCCCTATCTGAACTGTGCAAAATGTGTGCGTACCTCAGAGAAGGTCCTTATCCTACTTTAGGTAGGAAACTATGACAGTTTCACAAGTTGCACAGCTGCAAGCAGGCTATGGGGAAAGAACCGCAGGCTTCAGTCCCCAGGCTTTACCTCCTGTACAAACTGCCTTCTAGGGGCATTCTAGGCACAATCCCAGGAAGCAGAGCCCTCATTCAGAGACAGCAGCTGTGAGAAGAGGGAAATCCGGGTGTCTCTGGGTGGGCTAATGAGGATTCTCTTTTACACTCCCCTCATCCTATTTGTTTTCGATGTTCCTCTTCTCATTCAAACAAATTTTGCATTCACTGCTCTTAATAGAGAACAGTGGTCTGGGCTGAACTGGGAGGGTTGAAGGAGGCTAAGGGAAAGCAAGAGACATGGGTATTTTAAAGGTCTCTGAAACTCTAGCCCTCCAGAAAGGAAATGGAAATCCCAGAAAAGTTGGAGAAACTGAACCCAAGACCTATGCTAATTTCTACATGGGCACACACATTCCTGGTATGGAATCTTCCCAAAACCCAGAAGACGGTAGCCTGGAACATTGGGGTAGACACTCTAAGGGTAGGGTAGTCCCTCAGAGCCCAGGGTGGGCAGAAACTGTAGTCCCTGACACCCCGGAGTGTGCACACAATAGAGTCTCCATTGCTCAGGACTGACAGACATTGTTGTCTCTCCTGCCTAGACATAATAGTCCCACATGGTCCAAGACAGGGCTGATATATTCGCCCCTCAACTATAGAACTGGGCAGAAACCTTTGTCCCTCACAAACCAGGACTGTGCACACACTATATTCCCTACACCCTGGGTCTCTGCAGACACTGCCCCTCACTCACAGCCCACCGTGAGGCAGACACAGTAGTCCCTCATATCTCACAAGTGGGAAAGCACTAAAGTATCTCACTGCTCAAGACTGGGGCCTGGAGGAATGACAGAGTGGCTAAAAGGGGCCTTGTTAACAGAACCTTGGGTATTCAGAGTGTATGCACAATGACTGAAGCTCAGTAAGAACCAGATAGCTCTGTAGGTATCAGTATGGACAGAGGCTGCCCAAGGATAAAACCCCTCCTCCTCAAAACTAATGTTTCAAAGTCATAAGCCTGGCATCTTTAGATACTATTCTGGGGGAGAAGAAAATATTCTGGGTTAAATCTATCTGGAATTAACTGTGGTGATCATTTCTGCAATGGTTATGTTACAGAAAAAATACGTTAACACCTTTGTGCACACACAAAGGATTTTAGAGAATTAAAATAACCAGCCTTCCACATTTTCCTAGGTTCCATAATCCTTTCACCTCCATGTTAGAAGATCACTGTGGGAGCACATGGAGAAGGATAGCCTGAATGTGCCTTTGTGCTGCCCTCTCACAGGACTGTCCCCATTGCCAGGAAATTTGGGGTGTTTGGTGCTCAATACCCACAGAAGAACCTTTCACAGAAATCAACTTCTTACTAGACATGCCTCCAGAGGCAAGGGAAACAAAAGCAACAATGAACTATTGGGACTTCATCAAGATAAAAAGTTTCTGCACAGCAAAGGAAACAACAAAACTAAAAGTCAACCAACCGAATGGGAGGAGATATTTGCCAATTACATATTGGATAAAGGACTAGTATCCAAAATCTATAAAGAACTCATCAAACTCAATACCCCAAAAAACAAAAAATCCAGCCAAGAAATAGGCAGAAGACAATGAACAGACATTTCTCCAAAGACATACAGATGGCCAACAGACACATGAAAAAATGCTCAACATCACTTGGCATCAGGAAAACACAAATCAAAACCACAGTTGAGATACCACCTCACACTAGTCAGAATGGCTAAAATTAACCATTTAGGAAACAACAGAGGTGGGCAAGGAAGCGGCAAAAAGGGAACCCTCTTACAGTGTTGGTGGGAATGCAAACTGGTGCAGCCACTCTGGAGAACAGTATGGAGGGTCCTCAAAAAGTTAAAAATAGAATTGCCCTATGACCCAGCAACAGCACTACTAGGTATTTATCCAAAGGATACAAAAATATTGATTCTAATGGGCACATGCACCCCAATGTTTATAGCAGCACTATCCACAATAGCCAAAATATGGAAAGAGCCCAAGTATCCATCGACTGACAAATGGATAAAGAAGATGTGGTATATGTGTGTGTGTGTGCTCATGCGTGCACACACACACACAGGAGTGTTATGCAGTCATCAACAAGAATGGAGTCTTGCCATTTGCAGTGGTGCAGATGGAACCAGAGGGTATTATGCTATGTGAAATTAGTCAGAGAAAGACATATACCATATGATTTCACTCATGTGTGGAATTTAAGAAACAGATCAACATAGGGGAAGGGAAGGAAAAATAAGATAAAAACAGAGAGAGAGGCAAACCATAGGAGACTCTTTTCTTTAAAAAAAGATTTTATTTATTTGAGAGAGAGAGAGAGCAGGAGAGAGAGCACAAGCAGGGGGAGCAGCACAGGAAGAGGGAGAAACAGGCTCCCCGCTGAGCGGGGAGCCCAATGTGGGGCTCGATCCTAGGACTTGAGATCATGACCTGAGCTGAAGGCAGACGCTTAACAGACTGAGCCACCCAGGCGCCCCCATAGGAGACTTTTAACAATAGGGAACAAAGTGCGGGTTGCTGGAGGGAGGTGGGGGATGGGCTAACTGGGTGATGGGCATTAAGGAGGGCGGGTGATGTAATGAGCACTGGGTGTTCTATGCAACTGATGAATCACTAAATTCTACCCATGAAACTAATAATACACTATATGTTAACTAACTTAAATTTAAGTACAATCTTTAAAAGAAAAAGAAAAAGAAAAAAAAAAAGTAGAAATCAACTTCACTATCCCCCGCCTCCAGCCTCCTTAAGAGGTCTTCATAGAGGACCTCAGGTGGTGTGGATTATATGTGAGATCGAAGTTTGATTTTCCCTCAAAGATGTTTCTTCAGCTGCCTGTTTCTACCAGGAAACAGTCCTTATCTCTGCCTTTGACAAGAGAGCCCTTCATGCCGAGTGCTGCTCTCTTGTTGCTCCTTTCTCTCTCTATTTAGACAGAGACAGTAGATACATGTTTTATAACAGTGGTAGGCCTAGGAAAATCAATTAGCAAGCAGAGTGATCAACAGTAATCATGCTCACTACCTTTTACAAAGCTCTTATTATGTGCCAGGCACCACACAAGCACCTCGAATGCATTATCTCACTTTATCTTAACATGAGACAAGAATTATCTTTTGCACTTTACAGATGAGGAAGGCAAGGGGAGGTTAACTGACTCGCCCAGTCACAGAACTGCTAAGTGTCAGATCAGGATTTCAAAGCAGGTTTTTTGCAATTCTGTAGATAATGCACGAAGCTGCTGTGGAGTTGCACCCAGGCCTCGCACCTCACACCGCACCTCACACCTCGGTGACTTTAGGGAGCTGCCAGGAACACCAGTGAGGCCAAAACTTGGCCTCAGGTAGGGGTGGGAGGGGTAGATGTGGGTTGTGAGCAGCCTGGGAGGGACCCTGTGAATGATTTGTGTGCCTTCCTTTCCACAAGTGGGTAATTTGGTCTCCTTTCTCGTTTTGCTTTCTGCTTTTGTTTTTTAATTTGAAATAACACCAACCAGTTGGCGAAGCCTGCGGGGAGAACCATTTTATTACTTTTCTAAATATAATGTGAAAAAGTTGCTGACCCAGAGCTCTGTAGCAGGAACAAATTGTGCAAGGTCTTTTAAGAAGAGGATAGATGGACATCTGGGACCGTAGAGACGGGGCTCTCCAGAATGGGCTTCTGTGGAGGAGTTAATGCCCACATTTTTGTTCTCTTCCTGAGATAGTCATCATGTTAGAGAAAGAATGAGCATTTTTCATGAACTGTGTTTGAACTTTGTGATACTATTTGCAAGGAGAGCCTCTGGGCCCCAGTGGAAGTCACATTTCCTCCATGAAGCATTCGCTCAGTCTCATCTGCCGAAGGGCCAGACATTCTGCATTTTGTTGGCTTCATTGTACTCTGTCTTGACTATTTCCATTTTTGTTGTCTAAATCTGTCTTTGTTTTCTGGGGAGACAGGAGCTGCATCTCACTCTTTCTTTTGCCCACTCCCTCAGCTTCTGGCAGTGATTAGCATATGGTCAGTTCTCGGTAGTCACTTGTTTGATAATGCCTATCCGAGTCCCAAATCTACTCTTTAAATAGGAGCAGTAATACATGTACACCCTTTAGGGGTGTCAGGAGTATTAAAGATAATGTATGTAAGGCATTCATCACATTGCCTGCTATGTGGTAGGCAATTAATTAATGGTGATTATCATAATGTGTTTCAGAAATAAATAGTTGCAAATGGAACTCAAGTGGTTTTCCTTCAGGGGGTGGGATTATGTCTCCTGGAACTTGACGGAGGTCGGCCATCTGTGTCGTCATTTAACTTTCTTATCGATCTTTATCCACTCACTGCTGAGATCTTCTGGTGATGCTGCCCTGGAAGGTGTAATTAAAATTAAAGCAAAGCAAAGCAAAACAAAACAAATACATCAGAGAGTTGAGAAGTGAGGATCAGGAACAGCATGGAAATAGGTTGAAAATGCAAAAGAGACTGTGCCAAAATAGTCTCCACACCTAGGAGAAAAGAGAAATTACGTGGGAACTAAAGGTTTTCTAAGAAATGGTAAAAACAATGTGGGAGGGATTCTGGGGAAGAACCACAGATCCAGGCAAGTCAAGTCTGTCAGGGATCTTCAAGATGTTATTGTCAAGCCCTCTCATTATTTATATAAGCCAAGAGGGTATCCGAGAGGTGGTGGAACTTGTCCAATGCCCCCAAGGAGGTAACCAGCTGTTCTTTTGTGTTGTGTTGCTCTGCCTTCGAGGATACATTTTTTACTCTGGGAAATCTCCACCATCTGCATTTAGTTTATGTGCCTTAATTAGGCCCAGGACCCTCTAGTTCCAAGGATGTTGCATGTGGCCCAGGCCTGGGGAGTCAACCCATTCATGCCCTGGAGATGGTAATTAATTCATGGCATGAATTAATCATGTGGCCCAAGCCGGTCCAATGAGAATGGCACCCAAGGTAAATGTAAGAGTTATTGGGAATAATAGTTTTCTTCCTCACTAGATTTGATGCTGGGAGGAAGCGAGGGTGAAACATTTGGAACTCATTTCACCACTAGGTGGAGCCTAAGAATAAAACATCAGGGAAGAAAGCAGAGCCAACAGAGATGGGGTTCTAGCAATATGTGCATATTTTTTAAATTCTTTTTTTAATTTAAATTCAAATAGCCAACATATAGTACATCATTAGTTTCAGATGTAGAGTTCAGTAATTCATCGGTTGCATATAACACCCACTGTTCATCATATCATGTGCCCTCCTTAATGCCCAACACCCAGTTACCCCATACCCTCACCCACCTCACCTCCAGCACCCCTGTTTCATGGTTTGTCTCCCTCTCTGATTTCTTCCCATTATGTTTTCCCTCCCTTCCTCTATGATCTTCTGTGCTGTTTCTTATATTCCTCATGAGTGAAACCATATGATAGTCTCTTTCTCTGATTGACTTATTTCACTCAGCCTAATACCCTCCATTTCCATCCATGTTGATGTAAATGTTTAAGATTTCATCTGTTCTGATGGCTGAGTAATATTCCATTGTATATATATATATATATATATATATACACCACATCTTCTTTATCCATTCATCTATTGATGGACATCTTGGCTTTTTCCGTAGTTTGGTTATTGTGGACATTGCTGCTGTAAACATTGGGGTGCAGGTGCCCCTTTGGATCACCACATTTTTTGAGTCCCTGGATCACACCCACCTGAAGATAGCATAGTTGTAGAGTTTTTCCATTACGTGAGGCAATAAAATTCCCTCCATTCTTGGTCAGTTTGTGACTATTTTCTTTCACTTTCAACACTAAGAGTTCCAAGATACCAGGTTGCAGTAGGGAATACAATAGATTGGTTCACTCAACATCTGTTCCAGTCTTTTCCCAGTGGGTGTCCCTTTACTTCAGGAGTGAGAGAGAGAAGTTAAAAGCTCTAATTCATAGAGAGTGGAATAGTCCTCATAGCTGGGATTCTATGTGCTTAAGGTTCTGCCAATCAGATACATTTTGGTGAGATTTGATTTGCAACCAAATTAAATAGGAAAAGAGATGAGGCATCCATTTTGCTTGTTCTGATATAGCAGATGTATGGGGTGTTTCTTTATCCCCATTTCACTGCCACAGTGGTAGGACCTAGAGTTAGTGCTTAGGAAAGAGAGATGTTGATTTGCCTGCTGCCCGATTGTAGCAAAAGTAGTAAGCAATTCCTTTGGTGGGCCACTTCTACAGTGATGTTTGGGGTCTTAGCCCTGTACAGCCTGTTCCGCTAGGCCTTCCAGGGATTTTGTAAGCACCTTATTTCCAGTATTAAACCTCTTTCTGTTTGAAATAGCTAGAATGGTTTCGGTTTCCCACAGTAGAACCCTGACTGGTAAGCTAGAAAGCCTGCCTCTGGACATGGCACTTGCTTTCCATGTTGGGCAGCAGCTGGCTGGCCCTCCCTGACCCAAGGCATCTTAGTGCTCTCAGGCAGGAGGCTGCTGACTGCCACCTGGACCCCAGAAGTATGGATTGACTACTGGTGATGCTCGGCTCCCAGCTGATCCATTTTTTGGGGTAGAAGAAAAAGAGAGGAGGTATGGAGAGTGGTGCAAGGGGCTAAGCAGGCTGAACTAGAAGAGAGAACATGCAGTGATTAGCATTGCACAATCTCCCAGAAGGGGCTTCCTTAGGGTTTGAGAAGAATAGCAGTTGAGCCCTTCTGGGAACACTCCACATGGGGTATCTTTTTTTTTTTTTTAAGATTTTATTTTTATTATTTATTTGACAGAGAGACACAGCGAGAGAGGGAACACAAGCAGGGGGAGTGGGAGAGGGAGAAGCAGGCTCCCTGCAGAGTGGGGATCCCAATGTGGGACTTGATCCCAGGACCCTGGGATCATGACCTCAGCTGAAGGCAGTCGCTTAACCGACTGAGCCACCCAGGTGCCCTCCACATGGGGTATCTTAAAGGCAGATTTATGCAGCATCTTTGATTGTGATGCAGCCCAGCACACTCCCAGGGAGTGAGATGGATCATTGGTTGCTTCTCAAAAGGCACATGTTGGAATCACCAGGACAAAACCAGTGACCTTATGATTTTACCCTAAGCAATTGTGGCCACCTGCCCCTACTATCATATAGATATGAGCACAGCTCGAGGTATTCTCCAGATTTCTGGATCTTAAGTCTTCTCAAATATGTGGATTATTCCCTGAGATTAAGCATAAGGTACTGAGTTCTCACACTGTATTAGCACTGCGCTTACATTTTATTTATTTTTTTGAATTTTTAAAATTTTTTGCCCAAACCAGTATAGCTTTTATTGCATCTTTTTAAAATATCACAAATAAGTCTAAAAAATCATCCGGCATCTTGCTGTTTCTGAAGATGGACAACTCAGATCTTATTCATCAGCCTGCTGAACTGTTCCTTTTTCAGAAACATAGATACCATCCAAAAATTTTCTGATATCCTTGTTTTTAACAGTTGTGGCTTGCTGAATCAAAGCAGCTGAGTTCAATACAAGTTCAATGTCATTTCCTTCAAGAATTAACTCATCTTTTTGGGCTTGAGATACAGAACAAGCAACACCTGGCCTCATTCGAACCATGCGGATGTATTTCTCACCCAAGAAATTTCGGATTTCAATAAGAGAACCATTCTCCGAATAACAATGTTGATGGGGAAGTGATCCTTCTTGTAATGGAAGCCCAGTGTAATGCCCTTGATCATGTTCTGTACGTGACTACAGATAGTGCGAACAGTAGCCAGCTCTTTTCTATTTCCCCACCATTTGTCAGTTCGGAGCCTCTTCCTTTTCTTTCCAAGAAGACTGAGTTCTACATTGATGTGACTGAAGTCCCTTCACAGGGTTCCTCTGGGTCCTTCACAATAACTGTGCGTCCCTTCAGAGTGATGTCGACATTTTCTGGAATGTTGACAGTCTGATTGCTGAGAATGGTCTTCATTCTCGCAGGAGATGTGGCAAAGAGAGTCTGCGCTTACATTTTAGTTCAAGCCCCAAATAAGATCCCCTGAACGTAAAGATGGTGCAGACTCACTGACTCAACGTGCCATCTGACTGCCCACTAGCATGCCTTCCTAGACTCTAGAGCAAGGGACCCAGTGTGTGGTTCTTGCATCAGCAGTATCAGCACCACCATGGCACTTGTTAAAAATGCAAATCATCGGGCGCCTGGGTGGCTCAGATGGTTAAGCGTCTGCCTTCGGCTCAGGTCATGATCCCAGGGTCCTGGGATCGAGTCCCGCATCAGGCTCCCTGCTTGGTGGGGAGTCTGCTTCTCCCTCTCCCTCTGCCTCTGCTTGTGTGCTGTCTCTCTCCTTCTCTGTCAAATAAATAAATAAAATCTTTAAAAAAAAATAGATGAATGGGATGCCTGGGTGGCTCAGTCGGTTAAGCGTCTGCCTTCAGCTCAGGTCATGATCCCAGGGTCCTGGGATCGAGTCCCGCATCAGGCTCCCTGCTCCTTGGGAGCCTGCTTCTCCCTCTGCCTCTTTTTCTCTCTCTCTGTCTCTCATGAATAAATAAATAAAATCTTTAAAAAAAATGCAAATTATCAAGCCCTACCCTAGACCCACAAAATCTGGGATTTCTCATACAGTTACTACAGGGTGATTAAATAGAAGCCTAGTGTGTAACACATCTAGCCAAGAACGTACAGCCACATGGCTGACACTGCCTGGGTTTGTGTCTGTCTTTGCCCATATTGTCACCTCTGATGGCACTGACTCTCCTCAGCCGGAGGGACCTATACTCATGCTTCACATTCTAACTCAAGCATCCTTTGCATATCGGTCTCTGACCTCTTTTCTCACCTTCTACGCTCCTAGTACTAACCCTGTTGAGCTTCCACCTTGTCATTTGCAACATGTACCTCAACACTCCTTGTTTTCATTTCCAGAGTAACTGTTGTGGTAGCCAGTCCAGAATTCATTCACTTTCCTGTTCGTGGTATTCTCGTTTTGTTTTGGGAAAACCTGCCTACCCTAGTCTCAGTCATGTAGCTTGGGTGGAATTGACCTTACACACCCATCAACAGTATATCACTCAGATCTGGCCAATCTTATTTCACTTCATGGCCACAGCAATTGATTCACAGGTGGACAGCTGACATAAATGAGTCCAAGGAGGGTTGTTCCATAAGCTTTGATTTAAAATATCGGGAAATATGGGCTCATTTTTGGCTGGGGGTGTAATAGGTATTAATTGGTTTAATAGAAGAAATTCTGCTGAACCCAAAGCCAACTCCCAGGGAAGCAGAGGACAGCACTGGAGACAAATTCCCGAATTTTTTCAACACCTGGATTTGTCTGCCTACTGCAATCAGACACTGTGAAATGGCAGCTCAGTGCACTAACCAAGGCTTTTTGGGTTATTTTTATTTATTTATTTTCCCATACCTGCAAGATGTTCAGTCTGTGGTAGGCTTCCAAAAATTGTTGAATGACCAGACGAATACCTACAAGGAGCAAAGGGCTGAATTCCATCCTCCATGCACTGCCCTTGAGCCTCTTCTTCATCCCCTCAGTATGCATTCACTGGGTATGTCCCATGTGCCAGACATCTCCCCACTGTGTGATTTGCCTTTCTGGGCCTTACCTCCGGTGACCACCCTGGCCCTCACAACACCTGTGAGATCTCATAGGATAGGCACAAGTGTCTGCACCCCATTGCCAGCAAAGGCCTTTCCATGACTCCCATGGCTGAAAGTCTTTCTTCTCAGATGACCATAACAAGCCGCTGCCTGCTGACTGTGCTTCACAGTGGGGAACACGTTCATCAAACTCCCTTTGAAACTGGCTCTGTATGGCCCCAGTATGAATTAATTCTCTCTTTAAATGGGACTAACCAGCCCATCATCCAAAGGATGTTTGTCAGTCAGGTGACCAAGTGGCTGGTGGCCCACCTGCTAGAGGATGCTTAGAGGAGAAAACTCCACAGAAAACAGGCTCTTCTCTCCATTCACTTTTTTTAAGAATTATGATTCTCTTCCACCCAGAAAACTTTGGCTCAAGCTTTTAGGAAGCTCACAATTGCATCTGGGGGTGGGAAGTCTACCTGGAATGGAGTCTTGGTGGCTCCCGGGGGAGGGCATGAATTGGACTTGTTCCTGCCTGGGGAAGTCTGCAGCCCACAGACTGGTTGGGGCTTCTTCTCTGATGCTTTCATAGGGCAGTTAGAAGTCCTCCTAGGAATCACTTGCCTAATGGGTCCCACAGCCAGATCTGAATTCCAAGCTCTAACTCCCTGAGCAGTGCCCTCCCAATCCACTGTTACTTGGGGAAGGAATGGAATGTGGGAGGAGATAAGATAAGGCTGAGGGAAAGGGGGCAGAGCAAGAAAAAGGACATCAGGGAAACTCTAGACCCTTTAAAAACCATGGGTTAAGTTGTTGATCCTCAGTGCCATGATCTGTCCTAAGAAACAACTCTCCAGCCCGCTGGAGCGAACAGTCCTTGGATACTCAGTCCAGGAGGCCTTCCTCTCTCTATTCCCCAATTGACATGGTTATATCTGCAACATCAAGGTCAGGATCTTGCATCAGGAAAAGCTTGGGGTTGATTTTGGTTCAACCCTCTCCTTTTACATGTGAGGACCTAGGCCCTGGGGAATTAAGAGGTACGTTGAAAAAAACAGAAATGTTAAGAGTTAAAGTGGAACTAGAATCTGTCTCTGGACTTTTAGCCCAGTTCCTCTCAGCTGTCACTTAGGATTAGCATTTATTGCCCTGAGCCTCCTGTTGGTTTTCACCCCACTCAGAAATCTAAGGTGCCCATTTATTGTACAAATCCTGGTTGCAGGATCCAGAATGCTGAATAATAAGTTATCCTGTAGCTCCATCTGGTGGATCTTTGGACTACATTCTTATTAAATCTCTAGGAAGGACTGTAGTGGCAGGATTCCACCTCCTCTTATTGACATAGCACCATTTCCTCCATGGCTGTGATATGGTTGGCTTCATCTACCCCTCCCTGTCCCACAACCTATGGTGAGCTTGCATCCCTTCTTCCTCAGGCTAGATGTGATTATTATCCCAACCTTAGCTTTCTTTCTCAAGCTCTCTGTGCTTTTTCTGTTCAAGCACTGAAGAGAGAGCTGTCAGTGTAGGTGTTTACCAGTTCTCCCCACTACATGGAATGGCTCCTGAGGGAGGGGACTTGGCTGTTTGTTGTATCCTGACCACTGGATACCTACACTAGGCACAGGGCCTAAAACAGATTAGGCACTCAAATGTTCCTTGGGGCGGGGGGGGGAGGCAGTTAGACCAGAACACTTGCCTTATACATACACCTACCACCTTGAAGTAGAGGCTGACACAGAATAGCTTTAATCCTGGATGGGCAAGTGGATAGAATAAAGAATGCCTCTTTTGAAGACCTTCCTCTTGTCCGACTCAACTTCTGATCCCCAGCAGTACTGTTCCCCTGTACAGTCCCAGCTACTGTCCTGATCTAAAGTAAGAAGGGCAATAGGAGCCCTGTTTACCCTTTGTTATTCTCTTTTGGGTATTGCTTTCAGATTCGTCCAATTTTTCTCTATCATAAATTCATTCACTCATTTATCATTTACCAAGCAACTTTAGGTATTATACCTTTGAATAGGTGATGTTGATATCAAGATAAATAAAATATAGTGCCAGCACTCAAGGGGCTGCAGTCTCTGAGGAGAGGGAGCAATATTAGAGGCAGGAAAATACTTGCAAGCAAATGTTTGCAGGCCAGGAAGATCCTGGTGAGTTTTCAAAATCAAGTGGGTGATAGAAGTGAACAGTTGGGGCTGTTAACTATTAGGCAAACCTGGGGTCCATTGTATGTGGATTTCCAATGGCATTTTTTGTCTGTTACCGTAGGCAAATGGAGCCCAGAGATTGAGTGTCCTGTTCATTACTATGAAAACACAGTGGCCCTGATTGCAGTAGAGAGAGTTCCTGAGAGTCCATGAGAAATGCTTATATTCTGGCTGCATCGAGATCCAACTAGCTTGAACTGGAGATTTTGACAACTGTCTCTGTTGTTCCAAGGAAAGTCTCATTCCAGGAGAGGTAGGGGGCTGATGTTCATTTGCCTTCTAAGCAAATGCATCAGAGAGTGTTCTAACATGGAAAGAAAGTATAACTAATGAAATTAAATTCAGAGAAGAAAGATGAGCTCTGCTAATGATTAATGTTCAACTTAATAGATCAGCAGGACATGCTGAGTTGAGAAGTCACCCAGAGGGTTCCAGTCTGATGCCCATGTAAAGGAAGAACAATGAAAGAAACAAATTCAGCTCCCCTGCCTCCCCCCACAACTTGTCTCTGGGGAAAAACAAATATTAATTGCTCTGAAATGTCAGCTGTAGTAGTCATGTCCTCAGCTACTTTCTGATTCCCCCCACCACCACCACCAATGACTTGAAAATGTGGAAATCAACTCTTGATTTCTGTTTGAAATCAAATATGAGGCCTGCCACCCACCCCATATATGCACTAGCTTTTGACAAAGGGATAAATCAATCCAATTCAACAAGAGTGGACAGAGATCCTGCTATTCCCTGCACCTCCCCTCAAGGAAGACACAGACAAGCACAGAAGTGGGGGCAAGGCAGGGTCTGCTAAGGGGCATCTGGAGGAGAAGACAGAAATAGAAGAGGTTTCAGCTGAAGCAGTGCCTTTGGGCCAAAAGAGGCAGGGATATCTTCCTGGGGGGGCGGGTGTGGGATGGGTAGAGACAGGCTCTGGGCTCAAAGCATAAGATGAGGGGTAGCTGGAGTCTGCTGCTTTTTCTTTTCCAGACACAAGAGGCAGGTAGGAAGAGATCATTTCCCCTGGCTCCCGCTTTGGGATGTATGGTCTCCTTTTTTCCCCCTGTCTTCCTTTTTTGGGTTTCATGGGGCCCTACACATGTGCTGGGCCCTGGACTGAGAAGAAGAGAGTAGCTGAGGATGCTAGGTTCCCTGTGGTGTCTGGGAAATGGGTAGCTGGGAAGTAGAACACCAGGAGAACGCTGAGCAGGCTGGCATAATGGCAGGGCACTGGGGAGGGGACATCTGTGTGACAGCCGAGTAATCCCCCTATTTTGGACTCCATTGTATTTAACTCTGCAGTCTTTAAAATAATGTAATCTCTAGGACTCTGAGGCCTTCCCAAATCCTATTGAGAGAGTCGGATAAGAACTGATCTCATTTGTGTCTGAATGAATGAATGTTGTCTGCGCAAGCAGCAGACATCAGGGCCAGGCTAATATCCAGCATAATAAAAGAAAATGCATGCTTTGTGGTTACAGATGGGCACACAAGCAGCCTGGCCTCCCTCTCCTATGGGGCCTGCAAGGGTTCTGAGGGTGAGGGGAGTGCATGCCTGAGGCCTGCCTCAGTGCTTGTTTGCTGAGCACCTCATGACCTTGCTGGCAGTGTGTCTGATCAGCCATTTCCCCTGTGACTAAATATTTGGTCACAGCAATAGGAGAGAATTCCATCAGTGGACAGCTCTATTTTTAAGGCTCAGGTTTTGTTTTCTTTTTCCCATGAGGCAGCCCCTCTGGCAGGCTTGAGCATCTCTCACTGACAGACACCCTTGCTTAATGTTAAGCAGGTGTCTGATACTTGCTGGAAGGCAAAGAAATGCAATGAAAAAGTTGGGGTTGAGAAGCTGTGTTGGGATGAAGACAGTTTCTGTACCACTGGGGATCTATTTGCCAAGGTGATGCCTGCTTGCATGCTCCCAATGGTGTGCGTGTGTGTGCACACACGCACATGCGCATATCACATGCCATCAAGATTTTTCCTAGTCTCCCATTACCTACCCAAAACCCTCCCTTCCCCAACCAGCTAACCAGCTGATTCACTCACTCTATTAATGTATCTTCAGTTTTTTTGCCAGGGATGACATCCCTTCTTCTAGGCCTCCTCTTTTCTTCATTTTACTTGATTCCTTCAAAACTCAATGGCATGAGTCCCTCTTGTAGTTCAGTCCCAGCTCTCCTATTAGCTGGCATTGTGGTCTTTGGCAGGCTGTTTCATTAGCCCTGGGCTGTTTCTTCATGTATGACAATATTCCCCTCACAGGGATGTGGTGGGGGATGTTGTGTGCCCAGAGCCCCAATAGAGAGTTAGCTGCTCTTGCTCTACAGCCTATTTTGAATCATTACAACTCTTCCATTATAAATCTGTCATTCATGGCTTCTGGGTGAAGAAAAATGGCTCATTTTGACACCCCCACAACCACCACCACACAGCTTGTGCCCTTATAGGACAGGGGCAGGGGAACACAGCTGGAAGTCAGCCCAGTAGACTTTATTTCC
Organism: Neomonachus schauinslandi; assembly: GCF_002201575.2. Lineage (NCBI taxonomy): Eukaryota > Metazoa > Chordata > Mammalia > Carnivora > Phocidae > Neomonachus > Neomonachus schauinslandi. Next base: position 22,159,735 of record NC_058418.1, on the reverse strand, counting down.
TTCTAAATATGTGCCTTGAGGGGACTCCCAATTACAGGATCCCACCCTTTAAGGATACAACCCAAATGGAGCTGTCTTACCAGGCTATTCCTTAGTGTAGGGTTTGGTCCACGAATGAGCACTTGAGGCATGGTAAGCCAAACAGAGAACTGCCTTAGGATATTTTGGATGCAGTTGATGGTAAACAACATGATCCCTGCCAATCAACATCCTCATGTTCAGGCAGAAGCCAGCCTGGGTGATCAGGGCTGTCCTACAGACAAGCAGAGAGGAGAAACAAGGAGTGTGCCCCCCATCATGCCAAGGTTTCCAAGCCCTTCTCCACTGCCATTTGCTTGTGTGGACCTGTCCATGTCCACTTTGGACCAAACAGACCAGGAGGAGGTGGGGCACAGACTTTGGAGGAAGCACAGGGTAGGGCAAGATTTGGTAACATGCTTTGTAATTGATCTCAAAGGAAGGTAAACTTAAACAACTAACAATAACAAAAAAAAAGAAAAGACGGAGGAGCAAGATGGTGGAGGAGTAGGAGACCTGGATTTCGTCTGGTCCCAGGAATTCATCTGGATAGGGATCAAACCATTCTGAACACCTATGAACTCAACAGGAGATCAAAGAAAATAGCAACAACTCTCTGAACAAAAAAGCGACCACTTTCTGGAAGGTAGGACGTGCAGAGAAGTGAATCTGAGGCGATATTCGGGAGGACAGACGGCGGGGGAGGGGGAGGGGCCTCCGTTGGCCGCTTCTGGCAAGTGATAGAGCCAGGGAGCACAAAGTCGGAACTTTTAGAAGTTGGCTCTGCTGAGGGAGGTCAGTCTGGTGGCTAAGCAGAGGGTGGAAGCCTCATGGGACAGTGTGGTATCAGGACCCTCGGGGTCACAGAAAGACCGGGGCCACCTGAGTGCGGCAGAGCTCCCAGGTATCAGAGCAGGGAAGCTGGCTGCAGAGACATAGCCGAGGAGCAGGCTCTCAGCTCAGGGTTGCCATAAACTGTGATCCACGGCACAGTCGGGCCACTGCTCCTCCAGCAGGGACCCAACAAGTGGCAGATCTGGGAAGACTCCCCTTCCTCCCCCAGGAGGAGCAGCACAGGAGCGCACCACAGGGATCTGCTGGGTTTGGAGACTCCACACGGGGTCGGGTGCCAGAGATAGAAATGCGCGGTCACAGGCTGGGTGAGCACAGAGTGCAGCCGGAGACTGCGGAGATGGGAGTGACTGACTGCTTTTCTCTAGGGGCTCACTGAGGAGTGGGGCCCTGAGTTCTCGGCTCCTCTGGGGTGGAGATTGGGAGGCCGCCATTCTCACTCTCGTCCTCCAAAGCTGTATGGAAAGCTTGCAGGGAACAAAAGCTCCTGAGAGCAAATCCGAGCAGATCACTTAGCCCTGCCCGGGAAGAGCGGGGCAATTCCGCCTCCAGCAAAGACATTTGGGAACCACTGCAACAGTCCCCTGCCCCAGAAGATCAGCAAGAACAGCCAGCCAAGACCAAGTTTACTGATCAATGAGAACGGCAGAACTCCAGTGCTAGGGGACTACTGCACATAGAATCCATGGCTTTTTCCCCATGATTCTTTAGTCTTTCAAAGTGAGTTTTGGGGTTTTTTTTTTTTTTTTTGAGTTTTTCTTTTTCCCTTTTTCAACCAACATCTTATGAATCCCATTTTTTAAATTTTTTTAAAGATTTTATTTATTTATTTATTTGAGACAGAGAGAATGAGAGAGACAGAGAGCACATGAGATGGGGGAGGGTCAGAGGGAAGAGCAGACTCCCTGCAGAGCAGGGAGCCCTATGCGGGACTCGATCCCGGGACTCCAGGATCATGACCTGAGCCGAAGGCAGTCGCTTAACCAACTGAGCCACCCAGGTGCCCTGAATCCCATTTTTTTAAAAAATCTTTTTTATTTTGAATTTTTAGAGTCATAGTCTATCCCTTCATAGTAGTTACCCTTATTTTTGGTATATATATGTAAGTTGTTCTCTCTTTAAATTTTGGGATACAGTTTCTTCTAACATATCAAAATATACCCTAAATCTCTAGTGTATGGCTTTGTTCTAGTATCCTGCCTGATCACATTCTCTCCTTTTTTTTTTTATCCTCTTCTTTCTTTTTTCAACCAACTTCTTATCAGTTCCTTTTATAAAATCTTTCATAATTTTCATCTTTACACTCATATTCCATCCCTTCATCGTATTAACCCTTACTTTTGTACATATGTAAGTTTTTCTTTCTTTAAAATTTTGGGAGGCACTTTCTTCTAACAGAACAAAGTACACCCAAAATCTAGTGTGTGGCACTGATCTATGCACCAGATTGATCATATTTGATCATATTCTATTTTTTGTTTTGTTTTGTTTTTGTTTATTTTTATCTTTTTCTTTTCTTTTTCTTTTTTCTTTCTTTCCCTTTCTTTTCCCCCGATTTCAGGTCTTTTCTGATTTGTTTAGTGTATATTCTCTAGGGACGTTGTTACCCTGTAAGCATTTTGTTCTCTGGACAAAATGACAAGACGGAAAAAATCACCTCAACAAAAAGAACAAGAGGCAGTACCGACTGCCAGGGATCTAATCAATACGGACATTAGTAACATGTTGGAACTAGAGTTCAGAATGAGGATTTTAAGGATACTAGCTGGAGTTGAGAAAAATTGGAAGTTATTAGAGAAATGCTCTTTGGGGAAATAAAAGAACTAATCTCTAACCAAGTTGAAATAAAAAATGCTATTAATGAGGTGCAATCAAAAATGGAGGCTCTAAATGCTAGGATAAATGAGGCAGAAGAGGGAATTTGTGATATAGAAGACCAAATGATGGAGAATAAAGAAACTGAGAAAAAGAGAGATAAGTACTGGATCACGAGGGCAGAATTCGAAAGAAAAGCGATACCATAAGATGAAACTACATTAGAATAATTGGGATCCCAGAAGAAGAAGAGAGAGAGGGGCAGAAGGTATACTGGAGCAAATTATACAGAGAACTTCCCTAATTTGGGGAAGGAAACATGCATCAAAATCCAGGAAGCACAGAGAACCCCTCCCAAAATCAATAAAAAGAGGTCAACACCCCGACATCTAATAGTAAAACTTACGAGTCTCAGAGACAAAGAGAAAATCCTGAAAGCGGCTCAGGAGAAGACATCTGTAACCTACAATGGTAGAAACACTAGACTGGCAACAGACAGAGAGCACAAAATGAGAAAAATATGCAGCCAAGAATACTATATCCAGCTACGCTGTCATTGAAAATAGAAGGAGAGATAAAAAGCTTCCAGGACAAACAACAACTAAAGGAATTTGCAAACATGAAACCAGCCCTACAAGAAATCTTGAAAGGGGTCCTCTAAGCAAAGAGAGAGCCTAAAAGCAACATAGACCAGAAAGGAACACAGACAATATACGGTAACAGTCACCTTACAGGCAATACAATGGCACTAAATTCATACCTTTCAATAGTTACCCTGAATGTAAATGGGCTCAATGCCCCAATCAAAAGACACAGGCTATCAGATTGGATTAAAAAACAAGACCCATCGATATGCTGTCTGTAAGAGACTCATTTTAGACCCAAAGACACCCACAGATTGAAAGTGGGGTGTGTGTGTGTGTAAAACAATTTACCATGCTAATGGACACCAAAAGAAAGGTGGGGTGGCAATCTTTATATCAGACAAATTAGATTTTAAATGAAAGAGTATATAGAGATGAGGAAGGACACTATATCCTACTTAAAGGGTCTATCCAACAAGAAGATCTAACAATTGTAAATATCTATGCCCCTAACATGGGAGCAGCCAATTATATAAGGCAATTAATAACAAAAGCAAAGAAACACATTGACAAAAATACAATAATAGTGGGGGACTTTAACACCCCCATCACTGAAATGGACAGATCCTCTAAGCAAAAGATCAACAAGGAAATAAAGATTTTAAATGACACACTGGACCAAATGGACTTCACAGATACATGCAGAACATTCATCCAAAGCAACAGAATACACATTCTTCTCCAGTGCCCATGGAATATTCTCCAGATTAGATCACATCCTAGGTCACAAATCAGGTCTCAACTGGGACCAAAAGATTGGGATCATTCCCTGCATATTTTTGGACCACAATGCTTTGAAACTAGAACTCAATCACAAGAGGAAAGACAGAAAGAACTCAAATACATGGAGGCTAAAGAGCATCCTACTAAAGAATGAATGGGAAAACCAGGAAATTAAAGAAGAATTTAAAAAGATCATGGAAACAAAAGAAAATGAAAACACAACTGTTCAAAATCTTTGAGATGCAGCAAAGGCAGTCCTAAGAGAAAAGTATATAGCAATACAAGCCTTTCTCAAGAAACAAGAAAGGTCTCAAGTACACAACCTAACCCTACACCTAAAGGAGCTAGAGAAAGAACAGCAAATAAAGCCTAAACCCAGCAGGAGAAGAGAAATAATGAAGATCAGAGCAGAAATCAATGCAATACAAACCAAAAGAACAGTAGAGCAGATCAACAAAATTAGGAGCTGGTTCTTTGAAAGAATTAACAAGATTGATAAACCCTTGGCCAGACTTATCAAAAAGAAAAGGACCCAAATCAATAAAATCATGAATGAAAGAGGAGAGATCACAACCAACACCAAAGAAATACAAACAATTATAAGAACATATTATGAGCAACTATAGGCCAGCAAATTAGATAATCTGGAAGAAATGGATGCATTCCTAGAGATGTATCAACTACCAAAACTGAACCAGGAAGAAATACAAAACCTGAACAGACTTACAACCACTAAGGAAATTGAAGCAGTCATCAAAAATCTCCCAAAAAACAAAAGCCTAGGGCCAGATGGCTTTCCAGGGGAATTCTACCAAACATTTCAAGAAGAATGAATACCTATTCTTCTGAAACTGTTCCAAAAAAATAGAAATGGAAGGAAAACTTCCAAACTCGTTTTATGAGGCCACAATTACCTTGATCCCCAAACCAGACAACGACCCCATCAAAAAGGAGAATTACAGATCAATATCCTTGATGAACACGGATGCAAAAATTCTCACCAAAATACTAGCCAATAGGATCCAACAGTACATTAAAAGGATTATTCACCACGACCAAGTGGGATTTATCCCTGGGCTGCAAGGTTGGTTCAACACCCACAAATCAATCAATATGATACAATACATTTATAAAAGAAAGAACAAGAACCATATGATCCTCTCAATAGATGTAGAAAAAGCATTTGACAAAGTACAGCATCCCTTCTTGATCAAAACTCTTCAGAGTATAGGGATAGAGGGAACATACCTCAATATCATAAAAGCCATCTATGAAAAACCCACAGCGAATATCATTCTCAATGGGGAAAAACTGAGAGCTTTTTCCCTAAGGTCAGGAACATGGCAGGGATGTCCACTATCACCACTGCTATTCAACATAGTATTAGAAGTCCTAGTCTCAGCAATCAGACAACAAAAAGAAATCAAAGGCATCCAAATCAGCAAAGAAGAAGTCAAGCTCTCACTCTTTGCAGATGATATGATACTTTATGTAGAAAACCCAAAAAACTCCACCCCAAAATTGCTAGAACTCATACAGGAATTCAGTAAAGTGGCAGGATGTAAAATCAATACACAGAAATCAGTGGCATTCTTATGCACCAACAACAAGACAGAAGAAAGAGAAATTAAGGAACCGATCCCATTTACAATCGCACCCAAAACCATAAGATACCTAGAAATAAATCTAACCAAAGAGGCAAAGGATCTGTACTCAGGAAACTATAGAATACTCATGAAAGAAATTGAGGAAGACACAAAGAAATGGAAAAACATTCCATGCTCATGGATTGGAAGAACAAATATTGTGAAGATGTCAATGCTACCTAGAGCAATCTACACATTCAATGCAATCCCCATCAAAATACCAGCCACTTTTTTCAAAGAAATGGAACAAATAATCCTAAAATTTGTATGGAACCAGAAAAGACCCCGAATAGCCAGAGGAATGCTGAAAAAGAAAGGCAAAGCTGGCGGCATCACAATTCCGGACTTCCAGCTCTATTACAAAGCTGTCATCATCAAGACAGTATGGTACTGGCACTAAAACAGACACATAGATCAATGGAACAGAATATAGAGCCAGAAATGGACCCTCAACTCTATGGTCAACTAATCTTTGACAAAGCAGGAACAAATGTCCAGTGGAAAAAAGACAGTCTCTTCAACAAATGGTGTTCGGAAAATTGGACAGCCACATGCAGAAGAATGAAACTGGACCATTTCCTTACACCACACACAAAAATAGACTCCAAATGGTTGAAAGACCTTAATGTGAGACAAGAGTCCATCAAAATCCTAAAGGAGAACACAAGCAGCAACCTCTTCAACCTCAGCCACAGCAACTTCTTCCCACAAACATTGCAAAGGCAAGGGAAGCAAGGCCAAAAATGAACTATTGGGACTTCATCAAGATAAAAAGCTTTTGCACCTCGGCTGGCTACCTGCTGCGTTCCCCGCGGCCTCCGGCTCTCCGCTTCTCTGGAAATAACTCAGCTTAGGAGTCAGCGAAGTACCATTCCTATGGTACCCGCAAATGTAAGCCCCATTTAGGGGCTTCCTCTGGGCAGCAGCTACAAAAACTGGGGCATCAGACATGTGGACGAGCTCCTTTCTGGGAGATACTGATGACCTGGAGTGAGGCAAAGGGAGAACAGGAAGATGCACCTACCAGCCTCCAATTTCTGGACTGTATTAAATTAAAAGCCTGCCCCTCAAGCCAAAGTTTTTAAGAGTTTTGAAGTTTGTTTTGGCACACGGGTTATTAGAGAGGACCAAAAGGATATCACAACAAACTGAATGACTCCATTGTTCATCTTAAATGCTGGAATTCAGCTGGATAGGGATCAAACCATTCTGAACACCTACAAACTCAACAGGAGGTCGAAGAAAAGAAGAGCAACAACTCTCTCATCAGAAAAGCGACCACTTTCTGGAAGGTTTTTTCTGATTTGTTTAGAGTATATTTTCTGGGGACGTTGTTA
>NC_058418.1:22123567-22142700 GCF_002201575.2 Neomonachus schauinslandi | reverse complement strand
CCCAAACCAGGCAAAGACCCCATCAAAAAGGAGAATTTCAGACCGATATCCCTGATGAATATGGATTCCAAAATCCTCAACAAAATCCTAGCTAATAGGATCCAACAATACATTAAAAGGATCATCCACCACGACCAAGTGGGATTTATCCCGGGGATACAAGGGTGGTTCAACATTTGCAAATCAATGTGATAGAACACATTAATAAGAGGAGGGAGAAGAACCATATGGTCCTCTCAATTGATGCAGGAAAAGCATTTGACAAAATACAACATCCTTTCCTGATTAAAACTCTCCAGAGTATAGGGATAGAGGGAACATTCCTCAAGTTCATAAAATCCATCTATGAAAAACCCACAGCGAATATCATCCACAATGGGCAAAAGCTGAGAGCCTTTCCCTTAAGATCAGGAACACGTCAAGGGTGCCCACTCTCGCCACTATTGTTCAACATAGTACTAGAAGTCCTAGCAACAGCAATCAGACAACAAAAAGAAATAAAAGGTATTCAAATTGGCAAAGAAGAAGTCAAACTCTCTCTTTTTGCAGACAACATGATACTTTATGTGGAAAACCCAAAAGACTCCACCCCCATATTACTAGAACTCATCTAGCAATTCAGTAATGTGGCAGGATACAAAATCAATGCACAGAAATCAGTTGCTTTCTTATACACTAACAATGCAACTGTAGAAAGAGAAATTAGAGAAACGATTCCATTTACAATAGCAACAAAAACCATAAGATACCTCGGAATAAACCTAACCGAAGAGGGAAAGGATCTATACTCCAGGAACTACAGAACACTCATGAAAGAAATTGAAGAAGACACAAAAAGATGGAAAAATATTCCATGCTCATGGATCAGAAGGATAAACATTGTTAAAATGGCTATGCTACCCAGAGCAATCTCTACCTTCAACGCCATCCCAATCAAAATTCCAATGACGTTTTTCAAAGTGTTGGAACAAATAATCCTAAAATTTGTATGGAATCAGAAAAGACCCCGAATCACCAAGGAAACGTTGAAAAAGAAAAACAAAGCTGGGGGCATCACATTGCCCGATTTCAAGCTATATTACAAAGCTGTGATCACCAAGACAGCATGGTACTGGCACAAAAACAGACATATAGACCAATGGAACAGAATAGAGAACCCTGATATGGACCCTAAACTCTATGGTCAAATAATCTTTGACAAAGCAGGAAAAAAACATGCAATGGAAAAAAGCCAATCTCTTCAATAAATGGTGCTGGGAAAATTGGACAGCCACATGCAGAAGAATGAAACTTGACCATTCTCTAACACCATTCACAAAGATCAACTCAAAGTGGATGAAAGACCTCACTGTGAGACAGGAATCCATCAAAATCCTAGAGGAGAACATAGGCAGTAACCTCTTTGACATCGGCCACAGCAACTTCTTTCAAGATAAATCTCCGGGCGCCTGGGTGGCTCAGTTGGTTAAGCGACTGCCTTCAGCTCAGGTCATGATCCCAGGGTCCTGGGATCGAGTCCCGCATCGGGCTCCCTGCTCTGCGGGGAGCCTGCTTCTCCCTCTCCCACTCCCCCTGCTTGTGTTCCCTCTCTCGCTGTCTCTCTCTGTCAAATAAATAAATAAAATCTTTAAAAAAAAAAAAGATACATCTCCAAAAGCTAGTGAAACAAAAGCAAAAATGAACTTTTGGGACTTCATCAAGATAAAAAGCTTCTGCACAGCAAAGGAAACAGTCAACAAAACAAAGAGGCAACCCACAGAATGGCAGAAGATATTTGCAAATGACACTACAGATAAAGGGCTGGTATCCAAAATCTATAAAGAACTTCTCAAACTCAACACCCAAAAAACAAATAATCAAGTCAAAAAGTGGGCAGAAGATATGAAAAGACACTTCTCTGAAGAAGACATACAAATGGCTAACAGACACATGAAAAAATGTTCATCCTCATTAGCCATCAGGGAAATCCAAATCAAAACCACACTGAGATACCACCTTACACCAGTTAGAATGGCCAAAATGGACAGGGAAAGAAACAACAAATGTTGGAGAGGTTGTGGAGAAAGGGGAACCCTCTTACACTGTTGGTAGGAATGCAAGTTGGTGCAGCCACTTTGGAAAACAGTGTGGATGTGCCTCAAAAATTTAAAAATAGAGCTACCCTATGACCCAGCAATTGCACTACTGGGTATTTACCCCAAAGACACAGATGTAGTGAAAAGAGGGGCCATATGTACCCCAATGTTCATAGCAGCAATGTCCGCAATAGCCAAACTGTGGAAAGAGCCGAGATGCCCTTCAACAGGTGAATGCATAAAGCAGATGTGGTCCATATATACAATGGAATATTACTCAGCCATCAGAAAAGATGAATACCCAACTTTTACATCAACATGGATGGAACTGGAGGAGATTATGCTAAGTGAAATAAGTCAAGCAGAGAAAGTCAATTATCATATGGTTTCACTTATTTGTGGAACATAAGGAATAACATGGAGGACATTAGGAGAAGGAAGGGAAAAATGGGGGGGGGGGGGATTGGAGGGAGAGATGAACCATGAGAGACTATGGACCTGAGAAACAAACAGGGTTTTAGAGGGGAAGGGGGAGGGGGGATGGGTTAGCCCGGTAATGGGTATTAAGGAGGGCACGTATTGCATGGAGTACTGGGTGTTATATGAAAACAATGGATCGTGGATCACTACATCAAAAACTAATGATGTATTGTATGGCGACTAACATAACATAATAAAATTAAAAAAAAAAAAGACTGGTTGGTGACTGCTTGAGTTTCGATAGCTGAGACTCTGTCCATCTTTCCATTATGAAACCAATTTTTCAGGGTTTCTAACTTGGAAGTAAAAATGTGCTCCAGGCAGGAACCTGGCATATGAGGTCTCTGTCCAGAAAGAGGGACTTAAGCAGATTTGTTTAGTTTTATTTGGGAGCTGTTAAGGGAAACTGTCCTGTGTGTGCGGATGGGTCTGATGAAGGGACAAATTACCCAATTTTGACTACAAGAAAGCTAACACTGGGGGGGAAAGGTGAGGGGAAACTTTGCCCAGAAAGCACGTGCCTGATGCTTTCTACTTGGCAGCCCTGAAGATTTGAATCCTGAGGGCAAAGAATATTTGCCCAGTGGTTACTGAAGACTACAGGATGTATGTCTTCCCTACTGGAAGGAGCTCAAAAGTGATCTGAGCCTAGGAGCTGTGCCCAACTTCCTAACTGGAGGAAGTTCTTCAAGCCTGGTTTCTAAAGGCTGTTCAGTGCTGACTGTCTTTTGGATGTTATGAGCCAAATTCATTCTTCTAAGTCATGTAATTCCAAAAGAATCACTTAGCATAGCATAATAAATGGGCACCCAAATGGGGAACCCTAGTTCTCCATCATCAGATGTCTCCACTCTATTTCCCAAAAACCTTGATAACAAGGTTAGCTAGATTCCTGTCCAAATGTAATTTTCAAGGTCTAGAAAATAATCAAATGAAATGAAATCTCATCTTCTTTAATAAGACCATCAGTATCGCTAATAGGCCAGCGGTGTCTTTCTGATAGAACTATTGATTCAACAGTGGATGTGGATGCCATTCACATCAACGGTTTATAATTAGAGGGTGGAGAGATAAATGGCAGTGAGCTGAGGCAGCATCAATGCTTTCAGGGAACTCTCAGTTCCAGGAGACATGTGGGCTTGATAGGGAACCTCCAGAGTGGGAGCATCCCAGGGATCAGTTTAGCAGTTTAAAAACATTTTGTCTAATTTCTTTTGGAAAATATAAGGAAAGCATTAAGAAAATAAATGTACTCAGAGTACGTCATCTGTTCACCATTGAATCTAGCCAGTATTCCCATTTTTAAAGCTCCCTTTATACAAAATTGGGATTATATTGTATATTTCTATATTCTGCTTTATTTAGCGTCATCTTAAGTGTATTTTCCTATCTCATTAGCTATGCTTAGAAAAAGATCATTTAAAAATTATGTCTTTAATACTAACTTGAATGGATTTAAATATTAAATTTCTAGACATGTTCTTATTTTTTGCTATTATAAAAAGGAATTGCTGAACATCTTCACACAAAAATATTTTTCTATCTTTCTGATTTCCTTAAAATAGGCTGCCTGAAACTTCTATAAGTAACTGTGTCAAAGGATAAACCTATTACAAATCGTCAAATTGCTTTCACGCAAAGTCAGGCATTGGCTCCATATACAGCATAAAATACTTATGTTCCCTCCTGCAGAGGGTCTGTCCAAAGAAGAAATGAAGTTCTTCGTAGTTTAATGTGGTTAGTGCCACGTTTTGCCTTTCTGTTATGGAGATCAGAATATAAAAATAATACTTTTAGTTCACTTTTACTGAGCACTTACTATATACCAGTATATATACTATATACTATAAACTAAACACTTTTTCTGCTGTAATTTCTACAACCTCATTTAGAAAACACTATTTATTCTAGGTTGGTTGGTAATATTTGTTCACAATTCTTTCCTTCCTTCCCTTTCCCTGCCTCAGTTTAGTGAGTGCAAGGCATACAACCCCACCCCACTGGCCATATAACTTGCTTAGCTAACATTATATGGACAGACATACACCAGAGGCTTTAAAGATTTTATTTATTTATTTGTTTGTTTGTTTATTTAGTGTGTGAGCAGGAGGAGGGGCAGAGGGAGAGGGATAGAGATAATCTCAAGCAGACTGTTATCCTTGCTAATACTCCCATATCTGCCAATAAAATCTGTTATCTATGTACGACCACCTTCAAGAGATGACTGAGAATCGTGGATAGTCACCCAGTCCTAAGAGAAGCAAATACAAATACCATGAACTTTCTTGGCTGGGTGAAACCAGAGATAGGGCCAGTAACACCTCAAATGACAACTAAGAACAGTGACTTTTCATCATAAAACAATAATGGAGTGTTTTTTTCTTTTTTTCCTTTCAAAATCCAAATAAACTCAAAAATAATTTGTGGAAGAAAAAAGAGAACTCACACACACATTTAAAGCCTCTGGTGTTGGGGCACCTGGGTGGCTCAGTTTGTTAAGTGCCTGACTCTTGGTTTTGTCTCAGGTTTGTCTCAGGGTTGTGAAATTGAGTCCCAGGTTGGGGTCTGTGCTGAGCAGGGGGAGTCTGCCTCTCCTCTGAGAGGCTTAGAAAGATAGGCTGTCCTTTACTCCAGATAAAGATTTATTGTGCCTCACCAAGAATTACAAAATCCCTTAAGTATGTAACTGTGCAAACTGGGTAGGTCATGGTAGGATGTGGTGAGGGAGACCTGATTTTCCTCATGACTAAGTTGCCATTTATTTGAAAGACACCACCATAGTTTGCTAGCAGATGTTTTGGATGTGCTCTTTGAGGAAGCATCTGCTTTGCCTGGTACTATCTGTTTTTTTTTTCTGTTTGTTTGCTTGCTTATTTGTTTGTTTTTGGTTTATGGTTTGGGGTATTTTTGTTATTTCTGGTAGGGTTTCTGCTCATTCTCTTCTACTTCTACGCTCAGCCAGGAAAAGAATATGCCCCAGCTAGCCATTAGTCCTCAAATAAGGAGACATAAGAGGGATACACAAGCTCGAATCTCTCTCTGGAACTAAGCCAACCAATGCCAGCCAGCCATTTCTGAACTACAAACCCATGAGTGAGACATAAATGATTGTTTATTGCAAGCCACTGAGATCTGGGGGATGTTTGTCACACAGCATTATTATAACAAAGCTTAATTAGAGCAGCTTTGCTTGTTAATAAGGAAAGATAAATTATGTCAAAGTCCCACAGGAATAAATGGAAGCACTCTAATTCAGAGTCAAGCCTGACTTGGTTCTGGAGGCAGTATTTCACAGTGGTTAGGGCATACAAACAAGGTATTGTAATTTTTGTATGTTGAGTGAAGTTGTAGGCAGCTGTGGACCTAAGATCCTGCTCCACTGTAGACAGGTATCGGTTATCACAGACAAGGTGGTAGGTTTAGAGACTACCCAATGCTATACCAGAGCAGCATGTTCAAAATGCTGGCCCATTTAAATCATTTATTACAATGACCAATTCATTTAGAATTTGTGAAAATTAATACTAAAGTGTGATGCTTTGTGCAAAAAAAAAAAAATCATATTTATGAGCATGAGCTAAGGTTTTGATTTCCAGCTCCATCACTTACTAGTTTTTTGACTTTAGGTAATTTATGAAACGTCTCTTTGTTTCAGTTCCTTCATCTATAAAATTTGATAACAAGAATATCATTTTCATACAAATGATATGAAGATTAAGTGAAATAATGTTTATAAATATATTGAAGAGTGTTTGGCATACAGTAAGCACTCAGTAAATACTATTTGCTAATTTTATTATCCAACCTGTCTTATTTTTTCTGCTAAGTGGCCCAATTACCAGTTTCATAGTTAAGGTATGAGGGTTTCTGGACATAAATAAGCCATGTTTCTTTAAAGTGGCATTCCTTTGGTTATTAGTAAGGTTGGACTTTGGACATTGGCAATTGGGGACTTTGTCAATAAGATGTTTAAAATCGTATTTCAATCATATCTTAAATTTTGCCTTTGGGGACGCCTGGGTGGCTCTGTCAGTTAAGCGTCTGCCTTGGGCTCAGGTCCTGATCTCAGGGTCCTGGGATCGAATCCCGCATCGGGCTCCTTGCTCAGTGGGGAGCCTGCTTCTCCCTCTGCCTGCTGCTTCCCCTGCTTGTGCTCTCTCTCTCTCTCTATGTATATATATATATCTGACAAATAAATAAAATCTTTAAAACTTTTGCCTTTGTCAAAAATCTCTTATTTCAATTCAGCTGCACACAGTGTAATATTGATTGATACACATCAGGATTTCCATCTGCCCCTTTCTTTTTGAGTTCCACCTGTGAAAACATCCCATTTACATATCTTGCAAAATTTTTATATTGAAAGTGTTAGGCCTTAAAACAGAGGACACAAAGAAATGAACAAGAAAGAAAGAAATGCATCTGGAGATTCTAGGTGATACCGATTTATGGCTATAACCAGATTGACAGAATCATCTAAGAGTTAGCAGAGTTGTCAGCACAAGTTTAGCTCAGTCTTTGGGAATCTGGGGTCCAGCTGAAGGTCAGCATGTTCTACTGGGGAAAGAGTTGGGAAAATTGGCTAGTTTTGCTGATTGGGTCAGATGTCTGGCCCTGCTGTGAGTTAGTTTTTGACTTATTATGAATGAATAATGCCACTTCCTGCTGATACGAGCTTGGCTTGGTGCCTTGCTTGCACTTGCTGCATGCTCCATCAACTGCTGGGTGCTGAGACCATGGGGCTCTTCTTGAACCAAACCTTGGTTTGTTCCTGGTGACACAGGAAGTAAGAGCGATGGAGGGGAGATGCAATAGGAAAGGGCTCTAGAAGTCAAGAAGGGGGTTGGTGCCTACTACCTGCTTCTAAAGAGGAAAAGAAAATCTCCCAGTTGGTTGCCATCCCCTTGAAGCCTGAGGCTCTGTGGTTGTCTATTTCCCCTGCCTGTGCCTACCACAGTGCTTGTTTATCATATAATAGGTCCTCAATCAATATTTGCCTTTATCTCTTTCCAAGACAGATTAGTGTGTTGCATTCAGTGCTGCTTAGAATCATAGATTTACAGAATCTCTGAATAGAAAGAGACCTCAGGTGGTAGCTATTGCAGGTCTTCCAAAATGTATTTAGGTAGACTGTTTGCACACTCCTCATGTAAAAGAGCTTACTATATGCTGATGCAATTAATTCCATTGATGAACAGTTTGTTTAAAAGTTTTTGTTGTTGTTGTTGTTTTTATTATACTGAGTAGGAATTTGCCTACTGCTTAACAAAGTGAAGGGAAGATGTCCATGGCCCTGTAGACAGACATGTTCCCCATTCATTCTCATTACAGATGAGTCCTTGGGCACAATAAATTGGACCTACATGGGACTTGGATTGATGAAAAGATGCTGCTTCCAGCTTTGCTAGGAGGAAGAAGTTTGGTGTCCAATTATTTCACCTTGAGGTCAAGGGTATTTCAAGCCTGAGTAGTTATAAAAATGACCTAATGTAGTAACATCACCAAATGCAAAGTTTTGAATAAATATTTAAAATCCTCCCATTATAAATCATTTATTATGATCACCCTCTCGGTGGTCATGAAACAAAATGATGAACTTTTCTCAATGAAGTATTTCATACAAATATCTTTCCATTTATCTTAGTGTTCGCTGATAGGTGAACTGAATGGCAAATGAGGTAATTGACGAGCATATCCTAGAATGTACCCATCTCCCCATGTCAGAGGGCAGGAGCAAAGGAGAATTTCCCCATTGGTTTTAGAGGCCTCAACCCTGAGCAGTGCCTCCCGATCCTGACCCTGTACCATAATATTCAGGGTGGCATTTGACTTTGGTTGTACCAGGTTTCCAGAGCCCTTATTCAAGTCATTTGGTGGGAGCTGGAGGAAGCATTCATTAACTGGTGAGATGAAAAGTGACAAACATTCAAATACAATCTGAACTTTAACTTTTAGGCTTGTGAGTTAATCTATATCAATTTCCGGAAAAGGTCATGGGCTGAGACAGGTGCTCCAATGAAATAAATGCATTTTGGAGATGACAGTAACATAGCAAGTCTGGGGACTCTCAAGGGTCCCCTCCCCACACTTTTAATCATCAAACATATTAAGTCTTAGAAATTGGATCACCAAGTTCACAACAGCTTTATATAAAATGTGTATCTCAGGTCAGGCTGATCTAATTTAAATATCTTGGTGTTTGGCATTTTCTACTTGACATTGTAAAGACAAATGTAATGGAACCAAGATTAAAATACCAGAATGACAGTGGACGATTGCACCTTGAATATATGAAAAAATCACATGTGTTCCAGGGTTACACATTTAATTTGAAACGTCTCTATTCCCTGTTCATGACATCTCTGCAGTTTGCTGCTCTGCTATATTTATATTAAATAAGTAAATTTAAAAGAGTCAAAGTGCTCCTTTGCCTTCCACAGAATTTCACTGTTCTTTTTCTGTTTGTTTTTGTTTTAAGACCCTAACCCCACCAAAAAGGGAAGTCATACAGGATGTGGAAGAAATTTTTTTCAGCTAGGTTCCTAATTCCACCTAAGATGGCAGCATCATGGTCCATCAGATCCCAGCTCTGCAGAAACCAGTGGAGAGGAAGTTCTCATCCTGTACTCAAGGGCTCAAGGAGGCAGAACAGAGTGTGACATTTCCCTTGGGGCTCTGCCAATTTCAAAGAGGGCCACCCAAGGGGCCATACATGTGTGCTGCACCTAGGGAATGCTGCCCCACCTTCTACCTACTGTGTGTGGGACTAATGCCTCCCACCTGAGGGATATTTACAGTTGCCCACCATTAGAGTAACCTCATCCATTCCCAGCCACCAGTAGGGTGCAACAGTAAATAAGAAGCTAAAGCCAGATATACCCCTCCTCTGTTTTAGGCCCTTCAGAAGCTCCACTTTGTGCCTGCAATGAACTGGAGCATGTTCCCCACCAAGACCAGCCCTGTTCTCTAGTGCCATGCTGCCCCACCGCATGGCTCTCTCTATGCATATGGGCCAGCACCTCAGCATGCCACACTTTCCCAGCCTCAGAGTGCTCTGCATGTGCTGCCCTCTCCATCTGGAAACTGCTTCTTCACTCTTGGCTTCACTATTCCAGTTCACCTTTCAGGCCTCTGAGTTTTATTGTCAGCAAACACTTCTGTAGCATTCTCATACAAGGCCCCCTTCTGAGCACTTCACTGCTTTTAAGTCATCAGTGCTCCTAACAAGCTGGGGAGTGAGCATTATCATTATCACAGCCCTGTTTTACAGAGAGGGGAAATGGTCTAGGACCATGTAGAGAATAAGCGGCCAGCCCCCAGTCCTGCTCAGGCAGCCACTTTGTTATGCTGCCTCTCTTGCCAATTTCATGGAAGTGTCCTTCAATGACCTTTAAACACCATCACATCCTCCACTGGGCCAGGGCCCCCAGTGCACCCCCCACAGACCCTGCTCCTTTTATTTCATGACACTTATCACAGTTTGTAATTTTACAGTCATCATTGTGATTATTATTTCAAGTGCATCTCTCCTGCTAAGTGGTTTGGTTCCTGTGGGCAGAACCTCATCTGTTTTGCTTCCTACTATGTGTCACTGTTGTCTGTCAGTGTCTCTACCTGTAGTTAGTGACTGAGCTCAGTGTCTGTTCTTCTGTTGGGTGGCATTTCAGTCATGCTGCTAGTTCTAGGCAGGGTGAGGCAGTGATACTTCCAGATGTCTTGTCTACACTTTTAATGGTTTCTTTGCCAGGGTTCTGTGTACCATGGTTCATCTGACCTGAGCCAAGGAGCTGGGGGAGCCAGAGGAGACAAGATTCCTGGCCTCCACATGAAGAAGTGCTCAACATCTCTTGGCATCAGGGAAATCCAAATCAAAACCTCAATGAGATACCACCTCACACCAGTCAGAATGGCTAAAATTAACAAGTCAGGAAACGACAGATGTTGGCAGGGATGCGGAGAAAGGGGAACCCTCCTACGCTGTTGGTGGGAATGCAAGCTGGTGCAGCCACTCTGGAAAAAAGTATGGAGGTTCCTCAAAAATTTGAAAATAGAGCTACCCTATGACCCAGCAATTGCACTACTGGGTATTTACCCCAAAGATACAAATGTAGGGATCTGAAGGGGCATGTGCACCCCAATGTTTATAGCAGCAATGTCCACAATAGCCAAACTATGGAAAGAGCCAAGATGTCCATCAACAGATAAATGGATAAAGAAGATGTTGTATATATATACAATGGAATATTATGCAGCCATCAAAAGGAATGACATCTTGCCATTTGCAACGACGTGGATGGAACTGGAGGGTATTATGCTGAGCGAAATAAGTCAATCAGAGAAAGACATGTATCATATGACCTCACTGATACGAGGAATTCTTAATCTCAGGAAACAAACTGAGGGTTGCTGGAGTGGTGGGGTGGGAGGGATGAGGTGGCTGGATGATAGATATTGGGGAGGGTATGTGCTATGGTGAGTGCTATGAATTGTGTAAGATTGTTGAATCACAGATCTGTACCTCTAAAACAAATACTACATTATATGTTAAAAAAAAAAAAAGAAGATAGAAGGAAGGAAAGAATGGGGGGCGGGAATCGGAGGGGGAGACGAACCATGAGAGACTATGGGCTCTGAAAAACAAACTAAGGGTTCTAGAAGGGAGGGGGTTGGGGGATGTGTTAGCCTGGTGATGGGTATTAAAGAGGGCATGTATTGTATGGAGCACTGGGTGTTATATGCAAACAATGAATCATGGAACACTACATCAAAAACTAATGATGTAATGTATGGTGATTAACATAACATAATAAAATTTTTTTAAAAAGTAAAAAAAAATAAAAAGATTCCTGGCCTCAGTGTTCTCATGGTCTGGAGTGAGAGGTTAGCTAAACCAGCACAGTAAGTGCCAAGAGACAGCAGCAACCACCACCTTGGGGTCCCTCCATTTGTTCATCTAACTGCTGAGTCTTCCCTTTGAGAATAACAGAAATTAGTGAAGCAATGGGGAGACACAGAGAAAGAGGGGGACAGTGGGTTCTTTCCAAAATTCTTTATTGCCAGTGTTTGTTTTAAAAGCAATCATTGACTGCACTCTCCTGACCTGCTAATGGGGAGTGAGGCTGTTTTACTACAATATGGGCCATCAGGGGACAAATAAGCCATTTCCACTTGCTGACACTAAGAGAAACCTTCCTGCAAAGAATGTGCTGATGCCAGTATGTAACTGTCTGGGGTATAAATACAGTTGCAACTGACAGCAGCTTTGCAAAGGCACATTGGGTAAGCTGTTAGGACCCAGGGAGCTGGCAGCAATCTCCCCATGCAGACATCTCAAAGGCAACCCTCCAGAGATGTCCTAGGTTCAAATCGCAGTTCCACCACTGACTAGCTCTGTGAGCATAGGGCTCACCTTCAGTCTCTGTGTCCTCATAAACCAATGGTGGGAGATGACACTTTCCTTCAAGAGATGGTGGGCAGGTTAAAGCAACTGAACTCGGGAAACTAATACACACTTCACTCTCTGATCCACTGTCAACAACCTGACTGAGCATTGTATATATACTTGGTAGACACCAAGCAAATCATATTTTATAGAGGAGAGTCCAGACATCTATGAAGCCAGATTCTACTTTCTACCTTGTAACCAGTTATTGGATCTGACAATTTGCTGGGTCTCAGCTCCTCTCCTGAGGAGCACTAGGGCATTTTGCCTGGCTAACATCCATCCTCCCTTCTGGTAGCCCTTCCTGACTGCTCATTGTTGAATGGCATTTCCCTTCCTCTAACTCCTTGATTTCAGGCAGCCCCTAGTTCAAGGAGGACACCTGAAGCCCATGCTTGGCCATTGGTGACCTCCATCTCCCAGATGCTGTGACTGATTCATCTTTATACAAGTGACAGGGTCAGACACAGCAAATTGGTTGAAGCCACTAAAAATATATATTTTTTTCTTTTTGTCTGAATTTGCTTAGCTGGTAAAAGACAAACCTGGAGCTGCTGGATGCTACTGTGCCACTAGAACCAACCTGAAAAAGGAGCCACACTAAGGAAGTAAAGGGAAAAGAGAGACAGCATTTGAGGTCTAGAGTTCTCAATCTGATAATTATATGAGCACATGGATTCCCTTCTTTGGTTAGCTAGTTTCAGATTAGTTTTTAACTCTCACAACTGAAAAGGTCCTAATACAACTTTTCTGCTGATTTGTTTGTTGCTTAATCAGTGGGTTTTGCTGTCTGCAGGAGTCTATTATGGGTGTATGTCAAAGTCAGGGAGAATGAGGACACTGGCCCTGCCCTTGAGTGAAAGAGGTATGACTGGGCCCTGATCATTGTGGCAGAAGGCACTGGGTAGTAAATGTTTTGGGCTGAGTGTGAGATATCATGCATGTGAGAGGCCAAAGAGAGCTACTTGCTGAGAGTCTTTCAGATCATTAGGGTGAATGAGGATTTTTGTGGAAGTCAACCATGAGCTGGGACTCTTTCCAGAACCACATGCTGGGCCAGTCCCAGGTCTTTGCAGGACTTGTCTGGGGTGCTACCACATCCTCTTTTTTCCACCCTTGCCCCCATGGTCACTGGATGGGCAAGGAATCACTCAGCTCCAGGAATAGGCAGCAGCAAAAGAAGATGGGTTATTCAGATAGCAAGTTAAACTTTTATGGTTCTGGATGCAAGGCTGTATGGGGCTAACTTAGAATTAAACTGCAAGATTTCTAAGGACAGGGTCAATACCTTCTCCTTTCTCTCCTATTGTGCCTAACACACACACACACACACACACACATCATTTTTTAATAAAGATTCATTGACTTATTTTTTAAAATTCTGTGACATTTCTCAAAAGATTGAATCATATCATAAAGAGGCCAGAGGTTTGAAAGGAAAAGGAAAATAAAATTTCAGTGTTTTTCCAGATGTGGATTATTATAAGAGACACTACATAGCATAGTGGTTAAGTCTGTTGGCAAGTGCTCTGGGTTTTATATTTTTCTTCACTTACTTGCCATGGGACCTTAGGCAAGTTAGTTTATCTCTCTGCCTCAGTTTCTCCATCTGCAACCTGGGGTCAATCATAGTACTTATCTCATAGAATGGTGGTGTGGATTAAGTAAGGAAATGCATATGAAGGGTTAATAGTGGTGCCTGGCCCATGATAAGTATCATGGATGTGTCAGCAGTTGTTACTACTATTAGTACCATAGAAAGAGAGGAGAAATGCCATTAAAGATGGAACCCAGGAGTACCAAGGTATCATGCCTTACATGATGGCTGTCATTGACTTAGGGAAGCATTAATTTATAGAATAGAACTAGAATAAAATCTCTGATCAGCTTTTTATAGTGAGGAAATTGAGACACAGAATGGGGAAGTGTCTTACCCGAAGTCACACAGCAAGATATTTGCTGACCATAGAAAATACCAAATCTCACATAAGAATTAAAAAAAAAAAAAAAAAGAAAAGAAAATACCAAATCTCCCGACTTCCAGTCTAGAACTCTATCCATCTCTCTGGGCTCCTAGCTCTCATGTCTGACTATCAACCAAATGTGCATGGATGTCAAAACTAGACCATCCCAACAGAAACCTGGACCCAAATCCTGCCACAGGCTTTCCCTCTGGTAGGGCAACAATCCATGCACAAGAGGCAGACTAAGAGAAATGCTGGGGCTGGCTTAAGAAGGCAAGAGTAATTCTCAACAGCACATAAATCTGCCGGTTGCTGAGGCTTGTTTCCCCGTTCCCCTGGAAAATGTGCACTTTGTGTTTATGCAGCTTTGAAGCAATTATTTCACAAGAAAGGAAATTTCTTGATCACATTCCTTAATGTTTTCTAAGTGAACATTTGGTATTTAGTGGCTAAGCAAATTTACTTTTCTATAATGAACAGAGTGGATGATTGGAAAACATTTAATATACTGAGGTATGGGTGCCTGCTGTCCAAAGGATTACTTAACTCACAGTTTAAACTCTCATTTTTTTTCCCCAAAAGGCAAACATTTCCGTTATACTAGAAAGCTTGGGATTAACTGCTTTGTTCCCCATTAAAATCTAACTAAATATGTGAATTATGTGCTTTTGCTTATGTGCTCTATGAGGATATGTAAATATACTTTTTAAAAATGTTGAATGTCCCTGCCATTTTGCCAGGATTTCCCCTTTGGATGGCGATCACTCTGCATTGATACATGCCTGCTGGGTGCAGCTGAATGGAGATTCAATCCATAAATGCCACTGAGTTAGACAAAAACCCGGAGTCCTGTTACTGCATTCAGGTTATCAGGGCTTTTGAAACTGAGTCCACATAAATGCATCTTAACAGTGTCTTGATAACAAGCAACAGAAAAAATTTGACTATCTTGACAAACTAACCAAAAAAAGAGAAAATTTATTAGAAGAGTATATAGAACAGGAAAATTTTGAACAGCCAGAACTTAGGCAGGTGGCGAGGTGGGGGTAGGGGTGGGGGCAGGACAACCGTAAGGTTCTTACCAGTCAAAGTTTACTGATTTTCTGCAGGATCCATACTGCAGCGACTTTAAGTCCTTGCGTCTCTTTGTTTTATGTTTCAGATTCCCAGGAGAGATTATTTGAGTGGCCCAGCTTGAGGAAAATACCTGTCACTGGATTGATCAGCTAAAATCAGGGAGGCAGTGACATGCAACAAACGTGTGGCCACTGGGAACATTCCCAAAGGAAGGGAGATTATTGTGAGCTAAGCAGCAACCTCAAAATGCATTAATTGATCCAAGATAGAGAAGTAACCCAAAACCTTTTCTAATATTAGGCTGTTTGTTCTCTGTAACAGACACTGGCAGTGGCGTGCCAACCCTCCCCTTCTGTGCTTCTGATTCCAGGGCATGAGCCTGGCTCTCCAGCACCTTTCAGATACAGTGGCTTCTATGTTATGTTCCCGAATTCCCCAGGGGAGCGAACCCTAATTGTCCCCAGCTGTCACCTGCTCTTTCACTCATTCTGTGTTAGCCTCTTCCCTTTTCTTGATCACTTCCCCACTCCCCTATCAGTGCTTTGTGGGATCACCTCCTAAGCAAACCATTTCCCCTGAAATCCTTGTTTCAGGGTTTGCTCCTGGGAGAGCCCAGCCTAAGACACATTCTCTTTTAAGAAACACCTCGGGCGCCTGGGTGGCTCAGATGGTTAAGCGTCTGCCTTCGGCTCAGGTCATGATCCCAGGGTCCTGGGATCGAGTCCCGCATCGGGCTCCCTGCTCCTTGGGAGCCTGCTTCTCCCTCTGCCTCTCTCTCTCTCTCTCTGTCTCTCATGAATAAATAAATAAAATCTTTAAGAAACACCTCAATCTGCTTTTGATTGATGACTATTACCCTTCAATGGACTTGACAGTTGTCTCACTCCAGAGGTAGTCTAGCAGTCCCTTGCTTTTCTACCTCTAGCATACCTGGGGAAGGGTCTGGTGGCTGGAGAAATGACTTTGCACGATGGCTAGCCACGAAGATGGTCACAATTCACTTTGCTTGGAGAGAGGCTGTCTCCATAGCTCAATGTCCGCAGTATTGATTGTTTCAGGTTTGTGGATGTTGCTTCTCCAACTGCATGATGAGCTGTTGGAAGCCAGGCATTTCCTGGCTTTTGCCTTCCCCATGGGACAAAACAGAGGGACAATACATTGACAGTGCTCAGAGAAGATGTGTTGCTTGATTAAGGAACCAAGGGATGAACAGGCATAACAATTTCCAGTTTTCCATAGGCCAGAGGGATTTCTGCTCTACCTGTCCAGTGATAATCTAGATAGTCTGGGGGGCGGGGGTTGTTGCAGGCAGTATCAGAGCCCTGCCCCTATCCACTTGGGATTTACTGTTTCTATGTAAACCAAAGACTTCTTACTGCAACTACCAGTGACTCTTGCCTCCCCTGGCAGCAGAGGTATGTTTAATTCCACACATGGGGCAGACCACCAGGGCCAGGGAGTAAATGCCCCTTGTAGCAGCCCTCCACCGTGACAGATGGGATATAGTGAATAAGTACTCAGGCTTCCCCACCCCTCAGGTAGGAAAGCTCTGACGTGTGTTCCATGCAACAAGACTGAACCCGTTTTCCATAAAGTCTGCTTTTTCACACACCTCTTGTTGGCCCCCTCCCTCCTGTCTTCTCCGTTTCCTCCTCTTCAGTTTGTACTTCCTGGATTTACTGCTAGCACTTACGGACCTGCTTCTGGGTTTGTCTAAGACAAAGGAGGACTGGTTTCTGGATGTGCAGGAAGTTTTTTCAGAGTCTAAGAAATGATTAAGGGAAATTTCTATACATTTACATTGGATTAAATTTATCTCCTATATGGACCAGCATCTGTTTTCTCCTTCTTTATCTTCTTTTTTCTTTCCAGTACATGTGTGCCTCATTTCATGCAGAACGTTATTTTATAAGACAGAAAATATTTTCCCAGGATGGTGTAAATTATGATCGAACAATGGAGCCTCTTCTTCAGTCATCATCCCCATGCCACCTGGCCAGGCTCAGATAAATGGCCTATTTAGGAGGCACATGGATCTGGATGAATCATGATGTTATCCTGGGAATGCGGCAGCCCTGGTGCATGGGTGATGGAATATCTGTAAGTGTGGCCTTGTGATGAGCACCTAAAGGGGAGGGCTTAGCTCTTATTGAAGCCCATCCTGCTGGCAAGTCTGGGGAACTCTGTGGGCCAGTTGCCCAGGGCTGGGTTTAGATGATAACGTTTTCTTCTTGGTCTCTTTCTACAACCTAATATGCATGGGGAACAAGCCATACAGAATCCAGCTGGTGGGGGAATGAGTAGCATTAAGTGTCCTAATTTTACTTTCAATCTGTGGGTTTAAGACTCATTTGCTGAAGTGGACACGGCTGTTATTAACCCCTTTCTCAGGTTGAGATGAGTTAATAAATGGAGATTTGCTTGGAGATGGTCTTGGATGTGTTTTAGTTATTTTACAGCTGCAAAGCCTTGAATCACTTCACTTAACAACAGTTCTCAAACTTTTGGAAGCACTTTGACAATGCAGACAAACGCAGACAATGCACTTAGGTCTACACTCAACATTCTGCATACAACATCAGAAGGTGTCTAGATTCAGAAGCTTATTCATGGACTCACTGTGGCCCATGGATCTCCAGCTAAGGCCTTTGTGTTAGTCACTGTTAGTAACTGTGGTAGTTTTCAGAGTGGAGATTCACCCTGAATCATCCTGCTGATGAGAAGGATGCATAGTAAGATGACAAGCACTGTATTTAGAAAGAGATTGTGCAAAGAATGTCATACCTACCTGTAGAAAAACTCACTGCATGTATTTGGGAATGGATGCTAAAGTTCAACAATAAGTCCAATGTCCCACTTTTGGCCAAGTTTCAAAAACTTTAAATTCAAGAAATAGAAATAGAACTTTAAATTCAAGAATTGTAGGTATTAATGTTCTTCCAAGTTAGAAAGATGTTGGCATCACTGATTGCATTTGATTGTCTTTTGTTATTGTTGTTGTTATAATGTATGTTTATTTGTCTTCCAAATTTTTAATATTTTTCCTTCTCACATACTACACATATATTCATATATTTTTATTAATTTACTCAATATATTGTTTTTTACATGTCATCAGATATTGTTTATACAAACATATTTGAAGATTATATAATTTTTTTCTTACTGTATTTAACCATTCTCCTACTCTTAGGAGCTACATAATATTCATAATTTCTTACCCTTTGTATGGTGTTGATGCTCAAATTCTTTTGAGAGTTTCTCCTTGACACTCTGACCTGATTCTGAGTTTCCTGAAATCACTTCCCAAGCAAATCACTTGCCCTTGATTCCTGGGTTCTCAGGTGGCTTATCAGGAAATTTTTTTTTTCCAAACAAATGTGAGATCTTTGTCCTGAAAGGAATGCTGGTCATGTGACTTTCTGTTGCTTCTTATAAATTTTCTGTCTCATTTAATTCTCATAATAGACCCATGAAGCAGGCATCACTTTATCCATTTGTCAGATGAAGAAGCTGAGACTCAGAAAGTTTATGTCTCTTTCCTAAGACCACACAGAGTTTGTGGGATCTGACCTCAGCTCTGCCTTGCTCTGAATCCTGTTTTCTCACCAGCTTTTCCCTGGCATGGGCACTCCACTCATTACCCCTGTGTATACTTGGGCATGCTGCTTTTTCTCCTGGTTCTGCTTTCCCCTATCCCACATACTCACAGGTTTTAGGAACCTTGGCCACCTCAGGCAAAGAGCAGCTGGCTGACTTCTCACTGACTGAAGGGCAAAGCCCCTTTTCTGGGTTAAGATAATACATTTCTATAAAATGAATTCTGTATGTATCTGACTAATTAACGAAACATAATCTGTGTAGGAAGAAATGTATCCTTTGGGACTAACCCCAGACTCTGCCTATCTCCTCCTGAGCCTCCTTGATGAAATAACTGGGGCCAGGAGGAGAAAATTGACATTTTAAAAGCCAATGTTCATTCTTTGGACTGATTGATCAGGAATCTGTCTCTGTGCTGTGTTTGCTCATTAGACCCCAACAGACACAGACACAGACACAGACACACAGACACAGACACACAGACACAGACACACA
>NC_058418.1:22111311-22123557 GCF_002201575.2 Neomonachus schauinslandi | reverse complement strand
ACACAGACACAGACACACAGACACAGACACACAGACACAGACACACACACAGAGAGACACACAGACACACACACAGACACACACACACACAGAGACACACAGACACACACACAGAGACACACAGACACACACACACACAGACACACACACAGAGAGACACACAGACACACACACACAGACACACAGACACACACTATAGCTTGCTCCCCTTGGGGCTCCTGCCATCCAGAAGGCCACAGTGCAGGGCATTAGCATTCGATGCAGCCACCCATTTAAACAATGCATCTGGGAACAGTTACAGCATAGACTACATTTCAGGTGCAGGTAATGAAAGAGGAAACATGCCGACTCATGCCAGAGGTATTACTTATGTAGGTTTCCCAACTTCAGTGTATTTCTAGTACTGTGCTTTCTGACTTTGGCTCTGGCCCAAACCAACAGAGCAGGACAACAAGGAAAGTAGAGTTTTGGGAATGGCTTTTCCTGCCCCACCCCCTCCTCAGGACCCACAGCCAGAAGTCTAGAACTCTGAGTTCCATGAGGATTGGGACAGAGACCCCAAGTTTCTATCGCTTTAATATTAATAAAATTTGCAATTACTGGATTCTTACTGTGTTCCAGGCACTGTTATAAGTACTTTTGCAGATATTAACTTATTTAATCCTCTTTGCAGTATGTACTATGTCCCTGATTTATGGATGAGGAAACAAGTAAAGTTAATTGATATAGCTGTGTCACTCAGCTTGGATGTGGAAGATTGTCAGTGAGTATATTGTTCTCCTGCCTTGGAATAGACATGAGGAGTTGCCTGAGGTTTCTCTTGCCCACCGACCCCTTCCCTCACCAACCAAATTTGAGGATCCATTTTGCCAACAGACATCTTCAAGGCAGTTTGGGAGTCCTTTGGAAAATTAGATTATGGTAGTTTGCTCAAATAAAAAGGGTAGAACTCAACTTTTGCTAGATGCTTCCTCTAACCTGGCTCATACCCCTTATAACAGTGCAGCAAAAAGGGAAAAGAAGGAAACTGATGCTTATTGAGCAAATAGGATGTGCCAAGCATTCTATCTCATGTAAATTAACTCTTGGTCTAAGCCAGGGATTGGTAAACTACAGCATATGAGCCAAATCAGGCCTGCTGCTTGTTTTTATATATTTTTATAAATATTTTATTTATTTATTTGACAGAGAGAGAGAAAGCACACAAGCAGGGGGAGCAGCAGGCCAAGAGAGAGGGAGAAGCAGGCTCCCTGCTGAGCAGAGAGCCTGATGCGGGGCTTGATCCCAGGACCCTGGCATCATGACCTCAGCCGAAGGCAGACATTTAACTGAATGAGCCATCCAGGTGCCCCTGCTGGTTTTTATAAATAAAGTTTTATTGGAACAGAGCCATACCCATTCGTTTACTTGTTGTCTATGGCTGCTTTCACGTTACAGTAGGAAAGTTGAGTGATTGGCATAAAGACTGTGGCCAGCAAAATCTAAAATACTATCTGATCCTTTACAGAAAATTTCTGCCAAACCCTGGTCCTTGTAATATACCTGTAAAGTGGGTATTATTTTTACAGATGAGAAAACTGAAGTTCAGAAAAGTTAGAGGTTAGCTCAAGATCACCCAGACCATGGCAAAACCATGATTTATACTTTCAAGTGGCTGCTTCTCTGGCAAATGATATGGCAGCCCTAGTGTTTCTCAAAGTGTCAGGGATGCCTGCCCGCCCCCCAGCCCCCGCCAAGTGTTTCAGGAAGAATGAGACCCACAGGCTTGCTCCTCTAGTCTAGCACCTTTTTTGCACTGAGCATCTGGGTAGCTGCTGAATTCTGTTCTCTATGTCCTCTCCTCTTGGCTGTACTGGCTACTGTGTCTCGTTTAGCCATTACCAAGAATGTAACTGCTTTTCCACATGGCTATCTTGTTAACCAATGGCACAGTAACACAGTCTATCATGTTCACTGCAAGAACTGATAGTCTATACAATTGCTTCAGAAATTACCAAGAAGAAAAGCAGTGATTAAATTTTTAGCTGCTTCTTTTTTGTTCCTCAGAGACAATAGTGTTGATTTCAGGCTGTCTCCATGAACAGCACATTTGTGGGAACTTCAGCAAGGTAATTTGAAGAAGAGTAATGATTGCAAGCATATTTGAATCCTTGCTCCTCACCAACACCTCACATGTGACCTCCTAATACTCAAATGTGGTCACAGGGAATCCCAACATCATTACTGACAATAGGCACAAAGCGAACCTCCTCACCAATACCTCCTCCTCTTTCCTGGACTCTGGAGAGCCCCCCAACTGTGCTTCCTCTCTCTAGTCTCACACCTTCCACCTTCTCTGATGCGGTTTTTACTTAGCTGAGTGGTGCAATCAATTGTGAGGTATACTGATATAATTTTGTACTAAAAATAGTATCAGAATATAGGCATTTACAAATTATTTATTTGCTTCCTATAGTTGTGGACTTTTGTTGGAGTATAACATATGTACAGAAAAGTATACAAATTAAGTGCTCTTGGGTCTGGCTTCTTTCCCTCAACATAATGGTGAGATTCATCCAGATTTTGGTGTGCAATTCTAGATCATTGATTTTCATTGTTGTCCAGTGTGAATATATTACAATTTACCTATCCATTCTATGGTTGATAGGCATTTGAGTAGTTTTCAGATTTTGCTATTATAAATGGTGCTGTTTATGAATGTTTTTATATATCGCTTTTGGTTCACATAACTACACATTTCTGTCAGGCATATATCTAAGAATTTAATGACTTAGGATAGTATACATACATTCAACTTTAGAAAATAATGGCAAATGGTTTTCTAAAGTGATTGTAAATGTGGATGTGGACACACTGCCATCAACAGTGCATTAGAGTTCCAGTTTATTTCACATTCTCACCAAACTTGGTAATTTGATCTTTAAAAACTATTATTAGAAAGATTCAAGATTTTTCTTATAACGATACCTCTTCTACTACTTTTATCTATTGAATTTTTAGAAGAAAAGAGAGTTGAAATTAGAGAAAGTTTTTCAGTTTATTACTATTATGGGGGTGCTCTGTCTCATGGCAGGGGAAAGCCCCCAGTGAGTACCTATTTGCTGCAGTTGACAAAGTAATGAATCATGGGTCTGTCTCCTGGAGGAAACCTTTGGATAGCCTCAAAACACAAAATACCAGCCTTCTAGGGAAGGCAAATCCTGTTAAAGGGAAGGTCCTTTTGTTTGGTTTAGTAATATGATGGATTTTGATCTGCACAGGTGAGCCTGAAGTCAGAGTTGGGACTAGCTGTCTCAGAGCGGGTACCTCGGACTGGATTACCCTAGATACCAGCACATAGAGAAGGAACCAAGAAAATGTGTGTTATCAGCCAGGACACTGGCATGGGTACCTGTACTCAATCCCATGGAGAACTTGGAGGGTCAGTGTAGAATAGTCTGCACAGGGAGGAGAGGGCTGGAGCATTCACTCAGCAACTTCCCTGCATCGTCAAAACAAGGCTGTTTTCCACTTGCACAGGAATGGTCAGAACCAAAAAGTCCTCAGAGAGGAAGTTACGGGGGTTGTCTCCCAGCAGATTCTGCCTTCATAGAGGCACAGTGGGGCACCAACAGCCTCTGCTTCGTTAGGCATCCACCACCACTATTACTGTCTTATGCTGAACACATGGTTTAGCAAAGTAGGTTCCTACCTCTCAGAAGTCATGCTGACTTCCAGGGGAATGAATGTAGGCATCCAGGGGGCAGATGTTTTCCTGCCTTATGCTGAAGGGACTGCCTTAGGAGCAGCATGGCATGAAATATCTTTCTGGGTTCAGACAGGTTCACAGTTATTCCACTCTACATGCCTAAAGTCTTTCCATCAGCTCTGGAGAGCTTCCTTGGAGCACCAAGGCCTACCCTCTCTCCTTTGCATGTGTTTTTACTCATTTCTGGGAGAGAAAAACCATCCTGTTCACCTTGAAGCCCAAATAGCACCCACCAGAGGCCCAGCAGAATGGGTAAGGTTGCTACCACTGTCTGCAGAGATGCTCTCCCCCTCTGGGCTGTGCGCTGATGGCTGACAGACTGATGGATCTCCTCCCTGCCATGGTGAAACAGAAATTCATTCCATCTCCAGGCCAAATGCTCACTCACCCAGACTGAAAACTGAAACCCCCTACCACCAGGACTCTTAAGTCAGGATTTCATTTCAACAGGAGTTTCAAAGCCCTGCCTGGGGCCCTGAAACGCATCAATTGCCCTCTGAGAGGAGAGAGGAGAGCAAGGCCTCCAGAGGCCAGAAACAGAGCTTTGATGCACGTAGGTTTGAGAGTCTGGGTTTTCTGTAGAATATTTGAGGAAAACAACTTATGTTTGCATAGCTTCAGAGGTTGCCAGAGTGTTTTATGTGACAGTCATTGTGTTGGGGCTGAAATGGAGTCCCCATTCTTAACTACAGATGGTCAGCATGGCAATACTGACCAGGTTATGCTGGACATTTCCTATAGAACTAGACTCCTCCTCCTTCTCGGGCTCTACTGAGCCCTACTCTTAGGTTCGACTTCCGGGATGCCAGAAGTGATTAGGACACATGGCACAAGTATAGCTATTCATTCCACTCACCCCAGGGCAGATAGTATTAATCAGTCCTAAGCCTGGAAAGAGGCTCCTCCCTCATCCTTCTTCCAACCAATCAGTTTGTGCATACCAGTTAAATTTATTTTCCTAGTTTGCTTTTCTGTTCAAACTGGCACCTGTAAAGAGCATCATGGGACCTAGTTAATACCTCTGCCCCTCACGACCTCTTTCCCATATATGCTATATACTTGTATTAATAAGAAGAATTCGATGGAAAGGAAAGATGGCAGAGGAGTAGGGGACCCTATTTCAACTGGTCCCCAGAATTGAGCTGGGTATCTACCAGACCACTCTGAGCACCCATGAAACCAGCCTGAGATGTAAGAAGATCTGGCTCTCCACAAACAGAACATCGCAGGCGGTTGGTTTCAAGGTACGAAGCGGACAGCTGTGATTCCATGGGCAGATATCGGAGGATAAACGGCAGCGGGAGAGTGCCTGGGCATGGGGATCCTACACCGCCGGTGAGCGACAGCCGTGCGCGCTGGGGACGGGGCACAGACTCTCAGACCGGTAGCGGTGGGGAAAGGACTTTAGGGCAGCCCCTGGGACGGAAACCCGGAGTGGCGGGGTGTGAACTGGGAGGAGTTGGCAGTTTTAGAAGCACAAAGGGCAGAGACATGCACTGACCTGGAGGCAGGACTGGGAGCGCTGTGGAGGGGCGCACAACCCAGGACGCTGCAGTTTATAGCAACACAGACAGAAACGGAGACAGTGTGGCCTGGAGAGCTCACTGAAGAACAGACTGCGGTCTCTCTGCTCTGAGGCAGAGGATTGGAAACGGTCTTTTCTGCTCTGACATGCAGAAGAGACACAAAAGCCGCCAGGGAAAGACGCCAGAGAAGAAAAGCCCCCAAAACTGATTCCCGCTGAGCCCATTCCCCGCCACTGGGGGCAGGGCAACTCTGCCCAAACAGGGTTGCCTGCGTAACAGTGCAGCAGGCCCCTTCCCCAGAAGACAGGCTGGGAAAAAAAGAGGCCAGCAACCCTAAGGTCCCAAGAAAACAGGTGCATCTTGCTTGGGTTCTGGTCAATAATTTGGACTCTATAAATTCCCTCAGACACCCATCAACAGAATGACTAGGAGGAGGAGCCCCCGAAATAGAAAAGACTCAGAGATGATGACTTATGCTGCAGATTTACAAATGGATGCAGATATAACCAAGATGTCAGAGATGGAATTCAGGCTAGCAATTGTGAAGACAATGGCTAAAATGGAGAAATCAGTCAACATAGAGGCTCTGAGGGAAGAAATGAAAGCTAAATTGGCAGAACTTAAAAATGCTATCAATGAGATCCAATCCAATCTAGATAATCTAACAGCTAGGGTAACTGAGGCAGAAGAACGAATAAGCGACCTGGAAGACAATATAATAGATAAAAAGGGAAAAGAGGAGGCCAGGGAAAAACAACTCAGAATCCATGAAAATAGAATCAGAGAAATAAGTGACACCATGAAGCCTTCCAATGTCAGAATACTTGGAATCCCGGAGGGAGTGGAGAGAGAGAAAGGACTAGAAGATGTATTTGAGCAAATCATAGCTGAGAACTTCCCTAATCTGGCGAATGAAATAAACATTCCAGTCCTAGAGGCACAGAGGACCCCTCCTAAGATCAAGGAAAACAGGCCAACACCCCAGCATGTAATAGTAAAAATTGCAAATCTTCGAACCAAGGAAACCATCTTCAGGGCAGTTAGGGGGAAGAGATTCCTTACATACAGAAGGAGGAACATCAGAATAACGTCAGATCTATCCACAGAGACCTGGCAAGCCAGAAAGGCCTGGCAAGGCATATTCAGGGTACTAAATGAGAAGAACATGCAGCCAACAATACTTTATCCAGCAAGGCTTTAATTTAGAATGGATGGAGAGATGCAGAGCTGCCACGACCGGCAGAGACTGAAAGAATATGTGACCACTAAGCCGGCCCTGCAAGAAATATTAAGGGGGTTCTATAAAAGGAGAAAGACCCCAAGAGTGATCTACAACAGAAATTTACAGGGACAATCTATAAAAACAATGTCTTCACAGGCGACATGATGACAATTAATTCATATCTCTCAATAATCACTCTCAACGTCAATGGCCTAAATGCTCCCTTAAAACGGCACAGGGTTGCAGATTGGATAAAAAGACAGGACCCATCCATATGCTGCCTACAAGAGACTCATTTGGAACCTAAAGATACATCCAGACTGAAAGTGAAGGGGTGGAGATCCATCTTCCATGCCAGCGGACCTCAAAAGAAAGCTGGGGTAGCAATTCTTATATCAGACAAATTAGATTTTAAACTAAAGTCTGTAATAAGAGACACAGAAGGACACTATATCATTCTTAAAGGGTCTATCCAACAAGAAGATCTAACAATTGTAAATATCTATGCCCCCAACATGGGAGCAGCCATCTACATAAGCCAACTGTTAACCAAAATGAAGAGTCATATTGATAACAATACATGAATTGTAGGAGACCTCAATACTCCACTCTCAGCAATGGACAGATCATCTAAGCAGAAAATCAACAAGGAAACAAGAGCTTTGAATGATACATTGGACCAGATGGACCTCATAGATATTTACAGAACATTCCACCCTAAAACAACAGAATACTCATTCTTCTCGAGCGCACATGGGACTTTCTCCAGAATAGACCATATACTGGGTCACAAATCAGGTCTCAACCAATACCAAAAGATTGAGATTATTCCCTCCATATTCTCAGACCACAATGCTTTAAAACTGGAACTCAATCCCAAGAAAAAATTTGGCAGAAATTCAAACACTTGGAAGCTAAAGACCACTTTGCTCAAGAATGTTTAGGTCCACCAGGAAATCAAAAAAGAACTTAAACATTCATGGAAATCAATGTGAACAAAAACACATCAGTCTAAAACCTATGGGATACTGCAAAGGCGGTCCTAAGGGAGAAATACATAGCCATCCAAGCCTCACTCAAAAAAATAGAAAAATCCCGAATTCACCAACTAACTCTACACCTTAAAGAACTAGAGAAAAAGCAACAAAAGATGCCTAAGCCACGCATTAGAAGAGAAATAATTAAAATTAGAGCAGAAATCAATGAATTAGAAACCAGAAACACAGTAGATCAGATCAACAGAACTAGAAGTTGGTTTTTTGAAAGAATTAATAAGATCGATAAACCACTGGCCAGACTATCCAAAGAGAAGAGAAAGGACTCAAATTAATAAAATTATGAATGAAAGGAGAGAGATCATGATTAACACCAAGGAACTAGAAACAATTATTAGAAATTATTATCAACAACTATATGCCATTAAACTGAGCCATCTGGATGAAATGGATGCCTTCCTGGAAACCTATAAGCTGCCAAGACTGAAACAGGAAGAAATTGACAACCTGAATAGGCCAATTACCAGTAACAAGATTGAAGCAGTGATCAAAAACTTCCCAAAAAACAAGAGTCCAGGGCCTGATGGATTCCCTGGGGAATTCTACCAAACATTCAAAGAAGAAATATTACCTATTCTACTCAAGCTGTTTCAAAAAATAGAAACAGAAGGAACACTTCCAAACTCATTGTATGAGGCCAGCATGACCTTAATACCCAAACCAGGCAAAGACCCCCATCAAAAAGGAGAATTTCAGACCGCTATCCGTGATGAATATGGATTCCAAAATCCTCAACAAAATCCTGGCTAATAGGATCTAGCAATACATTAAAAGGATCATCCACCACGACCAAGTGGGATTTATCCCCGGGATGCAAGGGTGGTATTTGCAAATTAATCAAGGTGATAGAACACATTAATAAGAGGAGGGAGAAGAACCATATGGTCCTCTCAATTGATGCAGGAAAAGCATTTGACAAAATACAACATCCTTTCCTGATTAAAACTCTTCAGAGTATAGGGATAGAGGGAACATGCCTCAAGTTCATAAAATCCATCTATGAAAAACCCACAGTGAATATCATCCTCAATGGGGAAAAGCTGAGAGCCTTTCCCTTAAGATCAGGAACACGTCAAGGGTGCCCACTCTCGCCACTGTTGTTCAACATAGTACTAGAAGTCCTAGCAACAGCAATCAGACAACAAAAAGAAATAAAAGGTATTCAAATTGGCAAAGAAGAAGTCAAACTCTCTCTTTTTGCAGACAACATGATACTTTATGTGGAAAACCCAAAAGACTCCACCCCCAGATTACTAGAACTCATCCAGCAATTCAGTAATGTGGCAGGATACAAAATCAATGCACAGAAATCAGTTGCTTTCTTATACACTAACAATGCAACTGTAGAAAGAGAAATTAGAGAAGCGATTCCATTTACAATAGCACCAAAAACCATTAGATACCTCGGAATAAACCTAACCGAAGAGGGAAAGGATCTATACTCTAGGAACTACAGAACACTCATGAAAGAAATTGAAGAAGACACAAAAAGATGGAAAAATATTCTATGCTCATGCATCAGAAGAATAAACATTGTTAAAATGTCTACACTACCCAGAGCAATCTCTACCTTCAATGCCATCCCGATCAAAATTCCAATGACGTTTTTCAAAGTGCTGGAACTAACAATCCTAAAATTTGTATGGAATCAGAAAAGACCCCGAATCGCCAAGGAAATGTTGAAAAAGAGAAACAAAGCTGGGGGCATCACGTTGCCCGATTTCAAGCTATATTAAAAGCTGTGATCAACAAGAGAGCATGGTGCTGGCACAAAAACAGACATATAGACCAATAGAACAGAATAGATAACCCAGATATGGACCCTCAACTCTATGGTCAAATAATCTTCAACAAAGCAGGAAAAAACATGCAATGGAAAAAAGCCAGTCTCTTCAATAAATAGTGCTGGGAAAATTGGACAGCCACATGCAGAAGAATGAAACTCGACTATTCTCTAACACCATTCACAAAGATAAACTCAAAGTGGATAAAGACCTCAATGTGAGACAGGAATTCATCAAAATCCTAGAGGAGAACATACGCAGTAACCTCTTTGACATCGGCCACAGCAACTTCTTTCAAGATACATCTCCAAAAGCTACTGAAACAAAAGCAAAAATGAACTTTTGGGACTTCATTAAGATAAAAAGCTTCTGCACAGCAAAGGGAACAGTCAACTAAACAAAGAGGCAACCCACAGAATGGCAAAAGATATTTGCAAATGACACTACAGATAAAGGGCTGGTATCCAAAATCTATAAAGAACTTCTCAAACTCAACACCCAAAAAACAAATAATCAAGTCAAAAAGTGGGCAAAAGAGATGAAAAGACACTTCTCTGAAGAAGACATACAAATGGCTAACAGACACATGAAAAAATGTTCATCATTGGGGGGTGGGAGGATGGGTTAGCCTGGTGGTGGGTACTGAGGAGGGCACGTTCTGCATGGAGCACTGGGTGTTATGCACAAACAATGAATCATGGAACACTTCATCTAAAACTAATGATGTAATTTATGGGGATTAACATAAGAATAAAAAAAAAATTAAAAAAAAAAATGTTCATCATCATTAGTCATCAGGGAAATCCAAATCAAAACCACATTGAGATACCACCTTAGACCTCCTGGGGGCGGAGCAAGATGGCGGAGGAGTAGGAGACCTGGATTTCGTCTGGTCTCAGGAATTCAGCTGGATAGGGATCAAACCATTCTGAACACCTACAAACTCAACAGGAGATCGAAGAAAAGAAGAGCAACAACTCTCTCATCAGAAAAGCGACCACTTTCTGGAAGGTAGGACGTGCGGAGAAGTGAATCCGAGGCGATATTCGGGAGGATAGACGGCGGGGGAGGGGCCTCCGGCGGCCGCTTCTGGCAAGTGATAGAGCCGCGGGGCACAAAATCGGAACTTTTAAAAGTCTGCTCCGCCGAGGGACGTCACTCTGGTGGCTAAGCGGGGGGTGGAACCCTCCAGGGCAGTGTGGTCTCAGGACCCACGGGTCACAGAAAGACCGGGGGTGCCTGAGTGTGGCAGAGCTCCCAGGTATCGGAGCAGGGAAGCCGGCTGCAGAGGCGCAGCCCAGCTCGGGGTTGCCATAAACCGTGATCCGCGGCGCAGTCCGGCCACTGCTCCTCCAGCAGGGACCCAACAAGCGGCAGATCCGGGGAGACTCACCTTCCTCCCCTGGGAGGAGCCGCGCGGGAGTGCGCCGCAGGGATCTGCTGGGTTTGGAGACTCCACCCGGGGTCAGGTGCCAGAGATAGAAACGCGCGGTCACAGGCCGGGTGAGCAAGGAGTGCGGCTGGAGACCGGGGAGACGGGAGTGACTGACGGCTTTTCTCTGGGGGCTCACTGAGAAGCGGGGCCCCAAGTTCTCGGCTCCTCCGCGGCGGAGATTGGGAGGCTGCCATTTTCACTCTCTGCCTCCAAAGCTGTACGGAAAGCTCGCAGGGAACAAAAGCCCTGGAGAGCAAACCTGAGCAGATTACTTAGCTGGGAGGGGGCAAGGGAAGGGCAATTCGGCCTCCGGCAAAGACATTTGGAAACCACGGCAACAGGCCCCTCCCCAGAAGATCAGCGAGAACAGCCAGCCAAGACCAAGTTTATCCATCAATGAGAACAGCAGAACTCCAGCTCTAGGGGACTACTGCACATAGAATTCATGGCTTTTTTACCATGATTCTGTAGTCTTTCAAAGTTAATTTTTTTTTAACTGTCTTTTTTTGCTTTTTTTTCTTTTTGAATTTTTCTTTTTCCCTTTTTCAACCAACATCTTATCAATCCCTTTCTTTTTAAAAAAAAAAAACATTTTTATTTTTCATTTTTAGAGTCATATTCTATCCCTTCATAGTAGTTACCTGTATTTTTGGCTTATATATATAAGTTATTCTCTCTTTATTTATTTATTTATTTTTTATTTTATTTTTTTTAAAGATTTTTTATTTATTTATTTGAGAGAGAGAATGAGATAGAGAGAGCATGAGACGGAGGAGGGGCAGAGGGAGAAGCAGACTCCCTGCTGAGCAGGGAGCCCGATGCGGGACTCGATCCCGGGACTCCAGGATCATGACCTGAGCCGAAAGCAGTCGCTTAACCAACTGAGCCACCCAGGCACCCCTAAGTTATTCTCTCTTTAAAATTTTGAGATAGTTTCTTTTAACAGATGAAAATATACCCTAAATCTCTACAATATGGTGTTTTCTATTCCCCTGCCTGATCACATCCTCTCCCTTTTTTTTTCTTTTTTTAAATCCTCTTCTTTCTTTTTTCAAACAACTTCTTATCAATTCCTTTTATAAAATTTTTTATAATTTCCATCTTTACACTCATATTCCATCTCTTCATCATATCAACCCTTATTTTTGTACATAGATAAGTTTTTCTTTCTTTAAAATTTTGGGAGACACTTTCTTCTAAAAGACCAAAATACACCCCAAATCTAGTGTGTGGCACTGATCTATATACCAGCCTGATCATATTTGATCACATTCTGGTTTTTTTGTTGTTGTTGTTTTGTTTTGTTTGTTTTTGTTTTTATCTTTATCTTTTTCTTTTTTTTCTTTTTCTTTTTTCTCTCTTTCCCTTTCTTTTCCCACTGCTTCAGGTTTTTTCTGATTTGTTTAGAGTATATTTTCTGGGGACGTTGTACTCTGCTAGCATTTTGTTCTCTCATTAATCTATTCTCCTCTGCAC
>NC_058418.1:21877680-22106311 GCF_002201575.2 Neomonachus schauinslandi | reverse complement strand
GGTGTTGGGAAAATTGGATAGCCACATGCAGAAGAATGAAACTGGACCATTTCCTTACACCACACACAAAAATAGACTCCAAATGGTTGAAAGACCTCAATGTGAGACAGGAGTCCATCAAAATCCTAAAGGAGAACACAGGCAGCAACCTCTTTGACCTCAGCCGAAGCAACTTCTTCCTAGAAACATCGCCAAAGGCAAGGGAGGCAAGGGCAAAAATGAACTATTGGGACTTCATCAAGATAAAAAGCTTTTGCAAAGCAAAGGAAACAGTCAACAAAACCAAAAGACAACCAACAGAATGGGAGAAGATATTTGCAAATGACATATCGGATAAAGGGCTAGTATCCAAAATCTATAAAGAACTCATCAAACTCAACACCCAAAGAACAAAGAATCCAATCAAGAAATGGGCAGAAGACATAAAAAGACATTTTTCCAAAGAAGACATCCAAATGGCCAACAGACACATGAAAAAGTGCTCAGTATCGCTCGGCATCAGGGAAATCCAAATCAAAACCTCAATGAGATGCCACCTCACACCTGTCAGAATGGCTAAAATTAACAAGTCAGGAAATGACAGATGTTGGCGGGGATGCGGAGAAAGGGGAACCCTCCTACACTGTTGGTGGGAATGCAAGCTGGTGCAGCCACTCTGGAAAACTGTATGGAGGTTCCTCAAAAAGTTGAAAATAGAGCTACCATATGATCCAGCAATTGCACTACTGGGTATTTACCCCAAAGATACAAAAGTAGGGATCCGAAGGGGTACGTGCACCCCGATGTTTATAGCAGCAATGTCCACAATAGCCAAACTGTGGAAAGAGCCAAGATGTCCATCAACAGATGAATGGATAAAGAAAAAGTGGTATATATATACAATGGAATATTATGCAGCCATCAAAAGGAATGAGATCTTGCCATTTGCAACGACGTGGATGGAACTGGAGGGTATTATGTTGAGTGAAATAAGTCAAACAGAGAAAGACATGTATCATATGATCTCAATGATATGAGGAATTCTTAATCTCAGGAAACAAACTGAGGGTTGCTGGAGTGGGGGGTGGGGTGGGAAGGATGGGGTGACTGGGTGATAGACACTGGGGAGGGTATGTGCTCTGGTAAGCGCTGTGAATTGGGCAAGACTGTTGAATCTCAGATCTGTACCTCTGAAACAAATAATGCAATATATGTTAAGAAAAAAAAAAAAGAAGAAGAAGAAGGTAGCAGGAGGGGAAGAATGAAGGGGGGGAAATCAGAGGGTAGACGAACCATGAGAGACGATGGACTCTGAAAAACAAACAGGGTTCTAGAGGGGAGGGGGGTGGGAGGATGGGTTAGCCTGGTGGTGGGTATTGAGGAGGGCACATTCTGCATGGAGCACTGGGTGTTATGCACAAACAATGAATCATGGAACACTTCATCTAAAACTAATGCTGTAATGTATGGGGATTAACATAAGAATAAAAAAAAAAAAGAGATACCACATTACACCAGTTAGAATGGCCAAAATGGACAGGGAAAGAAACAACAAATGTTGGAGAGGTTGTGGAGAAAGGGGAACCCTCTTACACTGTTGGTGGGAATGCAAGTTGGTGCAGCCACTTTGGAAAACAGTGTGGATGTGCCTCAAAAATTTTAAAATAGAGCTACCCTACAATTGCACTCCTGGGTATTTACCCCAAAGACACAGATGTAGTGAAAAGAAGGGCCATATGCACCCCAATGTTCATAGCAGCAATGTCCGCAATAGCCAAACTGTGGAAAGAGCCGAGATGCCCTTCAATAGATGAATGGATAAAGATGTGGCCCACATATACAATGGAATATTACTCAGCCATCAGAAAAGATGAATACCCAACTTTTACATCAACATGGATGGGACTGGAGGAGATTATGCTAAGTGAAATAAGTCAAGCAGAGAAAGTCAATTATCATATGGTTTCACTTATTTGTGGAACATAAGGAATAACATGGAGGACATTAGGAGAAGGAAGGGAAAAATGGGGGGGGGGGATTGGAGGGAGAGATGAACCATGAGAGACTATGGACCTGAGAAACAAACAGGGTTTTAGACGGGAGGGGAGAGGGGGAATGGGTTCGCCTGGTGATGGGTATTAAGGAGGGCATGTACTGCATGGAGCACTGGGTCTTATACGAAAAAAATGGATCGTCAATCACCACATCAAAAACTAATGATGTATTGTATGGTGACTAACATAACATAATAAAAGAAAAAAAAAGAAAAAAAAGAAGAAGAATTCATCCATCTCTAATATTCAACACTCATTGGATACATATATTTTGTTAAATATTTATTGTGTTCCAAGACTGTGCTAACATGATGAATATTCAAAAGGAGTGGGATACAAGATCAAAGCTGCTCACTGGGAGAATCCTACTAAGATCAGCCTTATTACTGGAACTGCCAAAAGGTCTCTATTCATTGGACAAGCCTTCCTCAGAGTATTTCACAGCCACCTTCTACACAGTGAGTTTTGCTTTTGGAAAAGTAGAAGTCTAGCAGAGGATAGGAAGAGTGGGTGCAGGTAGGAAGAACAAGGAAGTCAACAAGAGACTGACAGAATCAAACTGTAAGTTCTTTATTACTTCTTGTTTCTCAGTCATTTCCCAGTTAAGGGCCAAGATTGTGATGAGGATAGAAATGAACTGGATCTTGTTGGGAAAAATGAGCAAGCTACCCATACCTATTTCCCCAGTCAACTACCCTCACTCTCGGGGAAGCAGACAGGTCTGTTCATACACAGGGTGAGGTCACTGGATCAGGAAATAAGACCAGCACCAAGTGCAGTCATCCAGAAACTAACCAGCAGCCTAGAAAAGGGCCACCAAAAGGACTCTGCCCAAGTAGGCAAGGAAGTATCTAATCAAGCCAAGCAGTCCATTGCTCTGGGATCTGGACCTGAGTATACAGAAAGAAATGGCCAGTTGGAGCATCAGAAGAATGTGCAAGCTGTAAGAAGAAGAGGGAGCACCTGAGACCTTAAGTCTCAGAAGGTCTTCTGGGTGCTCCTCTACTCTGCCTGTGTCTTCTAGACTACTCCCTCCTCCTTCTTAAAGTAGCTTATTCTTTATCACCATAGGAATATCCCACATGTAAGGATGATGAGTCTAGGAACCAGCTTACATGAGTCATTGTTGAAGGATCTGAGGACTTTTGCTTAGAACATGAGGGTTTCCATCTAACAACCTTGCAGGCTATCTGGGAAAGAAATGAAATGAGAGAGAAAAGTTGGTCTGCGCTATATAAACCACACACTGTGCAGGGCTCTCCAAATCCATCAGTTGCAATATCCTGATAACAGTCTTACAAAATACGTGTA
This sequence comes from Neomonachus schauinslandi, assembly GCF_002201575.2. Lineage (NCBI taxonomy): Eukaryota > Metazoa > Chordata > Mammalia > Carnivora > Phocidae > Neomonachus > Neomonachus schauinslandi. Next base: position 22,102,967 of record NC_058418.1, on the reverse strand, counting down.
AATAAGTGCTACTCCTCTACCTCAAAAAATGAGGCTTAGAGAAACATATCACTATTCTCTACACATGGCTGATCCAGGATTCAAATTCTGCTGATGGTTCCAGATCAGAAGGAAACACAGATGCCATCAAATTACATGTTCTCACTGGGTCCTGCATAATTCATTCTGCATCTTGTTGCCCCCACAGTCCCTGACACCAAGTCTTGTATCTAGAGAATGCCCAATAAACGTTCAAAGAAAGAAGTAGAAAGAAGGTAAAACCTTTGAGTAGGGAAAAGTTGGGAGGAAGGAAGAATAGAGTGAGTCACATATATGGCACCCATTCTGGTGACAAGAGTGGCCTCCTGATGAGGCTTTACCTTACCTTGGAGGGAAGCCTACTGTCATTGTTCCCTCCATTTTTCTTGGATCCCTTCACTATCTGGGTCTGTGCCAGCTCTGTATATGTGGTCACTCCCCACAGCCTACACCTGGGTTCCTATTGTCAGCTGCCATGACTGGCCTTGTTTGTACTGAGAGCTGGCAATACCTCAGTGTATTCCCTCCAGGATAAGACCTTAACTAATGATGTTTGGGGGGATTATAAATGCTTTTTGCACCTGATCTGGATAATTCTTAGGTGTTATCACTGAACTCCCTTTTGGAATACAGCCTAAATTTCCCAGGACCTTTTCTTGATACTACATCTTTGTCCTTTTCCTTCCTGTCCCACTTTCTTAATCCCTTTCCAGGTTTTCCCTGGATCATTTCCAAATAAATCATGTTTGTACAGATTCTTATTTTAAGGTCTTCTGGGGAACCCAACCTAAGGCACGAGCCTCAGTAGAAACTTCCCTTTGATAGCTGAAGCCTTCCAGTGACCTCTTCTTTGCCACGCCTCAGCTTTGATAGGGCCTGACACTCAAGTTCAATTCTTAAGCAAGTTTTTAAGGATTTCTTCTTACCCTTTTTTGGTCTTCAGCCTCTGGTATGTGAGTATTGGGGGTAGAGCTTGAATTCTTAAGTCCTTTGCTCAAAACTTCTTTTTTTTAAGATTTTATTTATTTATTTGACAGAGAGAGAACGCACAAGCAGGGGGAGTGGCAGGCAGAGGTAGAGGGGGAAGCAGGCTCCCCAGCCAGCGGGGAGCCAGACATGCGGGGCTGGATCCCAGGACCCTGAGATCATGACCCGAGCCAAAGGCACACGCTTAAGTGACTGAGCCACCCAGGTGCCCCTGCTCAAAACTTCTTTCAGAAATTGCTAAATGTTCCTTTTAAAGTATTTCATCACCTGCCTTAAAAAGTTCTAATCAGGAAAATTGAGGGTAAAGTAGACATTAAAATAGAATGTTTATGGTGGATAGAAGAATAATAGTAATTACTGTTGATTTAGTCTATCCAGAATGCCAGTCCTATTTGTGAGCTGCCATCTTTATTCCTGCAACAAAACTGCAAAGAATGTATTATCACACACCTCCTTTTTATAGATGAAGAGGAGACTGGAATCTCATCACTAAGAAATCCATCACAGGATACATGGAGTCCAGTAAAAAAGGCACTGCAGCTGGCAAAGCCCTTCTCCTTGGAGTGGGCGAATGCCATGTTTGAGTGGGCCTAGAAGAAGTTGGCAAGTTCCCCCAAGGTTGGCTGATTCTGATGCCTTGCATTTTAGGACAGTTTGAAGCAGGGCACAGAAGCATTGATTAGTGAGGAGACAGGAGCCCACCTTTTACCAACCAACACAAAACCCATATGCTCAGAAGTCCCTCTGAGATCCCTCCTTCCACCACAATGAGGAAAGAAAAGAAGATTGGTAAGGTGCCTCCACCTTGGAGAAGGCTAGACTAAAATATTCAAAACCAGCAGGGCAATTTCAGTTGAAGCCAAGACCATATTAGTAGGGTGAAAAATAAACACAAACCAGCACAGAATGGCCTTCAACAGCATGTAGTAAGACTTGCACAGCTACCATTTGACTCTATGCCAGATATTGTGCTCAGCCCTTTCTCCCATTTAATCCTCACAGCAGTCTCATGCATGTATTCTATTCTTATTTCCTTGTAGCTAAATGGATTATGAGAAAGGTTTAGGTAAGTTAAGACCTATGTTCAAGGCCACTCAGCTTTTAAGAGGGGGACCTTAGATAAGAACTGGGCTGCTTATGACCATGTTCTTAACTACTATGCTGTACTAGCAGTGAAGGAAGGTTTCCAGGGGGCTACAGAGCTTGAGCTGATCCAGGAGACTCTCCAGAGATAGGGTCTCATGTGTCCTGCCCTTGACCCTGTCTGGGGAGCAGAGGAGAGTGGAGGAGGCATGACTCAGCACCTGCTGATTTGGCTAAACACATGCAGCTGCCTTGCCTCTCTCTCTCTCTCTCTCTCTCCCCCCCCTCAGGATGGTCCTGTGTCATGGTGTCATGATTACCTTCCTGTCGTCATCACTGCTGCTATTAATAACACATGAATAATTCAAAAAGTAAACTTTGAGGCGCTGCCAAAGATAGCTCATCCCCAGGCAGCCCACAATGCTGCTTGAGAAGAGTAAGAGGTGCACGTGGAAGAAGACTTTATTTCTCCAAGCTGGTTACATTTTATGCATCCAATAGATTTAGAATCCCCTTCTCACCTGTGAAAGTCCCCTCCCTCAAGCTGAGAGCCAGTGAATAAAAAGAACAGTGTTGAATGACACTGACCTCCATTTCAAAGCATGTCAGCTGATTTCTTTTTCCCTTTTTTCCCATATGAGATTTTCCCAGGGCCTGATGGACCTGGGGCGGGGGTGGGGGGAGTTGCTGGGTGGTAAGAACCAGATGCCCACCAGAGAGAGAAAGCTCTGGGAGACAATTCTGTGTGGTAATGGGTGGTCTCCTGAGGCCTCCTCTGGCCAGCTCTGAAATGGAATCATCCAACAGAAGCCATGCCCTATGGATCAAGAGGTCCTGAGAAGAAATGGGGATTTATGCATCCCAGTAACCAGCCCAGTAACGTGACTAACCAGTCTGGTTTGCCCAGGACTGTTCAGGTCTTAGCCCTGGAAGCCCCACATTCCAGGAAGCCCCAGAAGCGGGAAGGCCAGGATGGTGAGCCCAGGGTCAGTGGGAACTCATGGAATAACAAATGTCCAGAGGGGAAATTTGTTCTTCAGGAAAGATTTTGACTTAAAATCTTAAAACAAAATGAAACCCAGCCATTTTCAATGCTTGTGAATGTGTGTGAGGTGGACCTGCACACCGTGGCTAGAAATTCAGCTTATATGTCCCAGGCATCTTTTAAAAAGTTTGAAATTTTTCCTGAGAGACTTTCTTGTATGGCTCTCTAAAAAGTTGGCAAAAACTGTGGCACAAGTCTTGGTATTGCAATTTTCTCCTTTTCCTCAAAATATTATAAGAACCAGAAGGAAACAATTTGATCAATTGTCATTGATCAAAGTGCAGAATGATTAAAATCATAGTCCTCCCATTCATTAGCAATGTTTTTCAGCTAATAAACATTATTTTTCTATATGTATAATTTGTCTTTTCTCCTGTTGCTGAATAAACTGCACATATAGTATGAACCCAAATTTGTAGACAGATATTGAAAATACACACACAGACATGTTAGCAAAAGACTAGAATAAAGTACACCCAAAAAAGTTGCTTTAAAGACCATTTTCTCAAGATGAATTTTGGGACGCCTGGGTGCCTCAGTCAGTTAAGCCTCTGCCTTCAGCTCAGGTCATAATCTCAGGGTCCTGGCATCGAGCCCCACATCGGACTCCCTGCTCAGCAGGGAGTCTGCTTCTCCCTCTCCCTCTGTGCTTTCTCTCCCTCTCTTGCTCTCTTTCAAATAAATATAAAATCTTTGAAAAAAAAAGATGACTTTAATGTTTTAGAAGAAACCATACCTTTCTCTATTGTTTAAGTGATATTGAAATTCCAGTGGAAAGAATTCTTGGTTTAATGTTGAGAATCCTTTAACTAAAGCAAACTCTAAAACCTAATAATAAAATATGAATAGCACCATATATTCCTAAAACAATTCTAGTTTCTGGAATGCCATCACTCACAGAATTGCAGAAAGGGATGGGATAGGTATTACTATCTCCAAACCATGAGGAAGGGAGCCACAGCTCAGCAAGGTTAAGTGGCCTGCCCCAGGTGGCAGCAGCTTACAGGTGGGACCTCACGGGGACAGACTTCAGCTCCCCTGACACCCAGCCTTATGCCCTCTGTGGTCCAGGTTGCCTTCCCAGACTTTGAGGGCAGAAACCCTTTGAGTGAAGACTTCTTTAAAAACCAGCTAGGATCTTTCCCTGAGAGAGGTTGTGTATTGTTTGTCCAGGGCACTCTCTGTTCTTCCCTATTATTCTAGCGTAATTATTAGTAGCACCTTTTTACTTTCAGGAATAGTCCATTAGAAAACAGGATATCTTGCCTCCTTTTAGAGGATATCAATCCTTTTCAAATTTCTGTCAGGATTTCACAAAACCACCCTTATGGTGCAGGGTGAATGGGCAAGTGACCTCCTGGCCTCATGCCTGGTGGGTGCAGTCTCCAGCTTTGAGCTCTGATTGTTATTCTGAGCATATTTCCTCCCTTCAGCTGTGTCACTGTGAATAGAAAAACTGCAATGAGTAGAACTCTCAGGAATTCAGATAAAATGTGACTGAGGGCAGCTCCACCTGGCCTACATCTGTTGTGTTGGGAGGCTTAGCAGGGCCCGCCAGAGGGCCTGCTGTGTGCTAAAAGGTCCCAAATGGGTCCTGATTTTTTCATTAATTTTTTCAACAATCATACATTTAACAAATGATTACTGAGGACCAGCTAATTGTCAGGCTTGAGCACAGAGCAAGGAACACAGAAGAAAACTCCCTGTGTTCATGGGACCAATACTCCAGTAGACATATAGACAATACGAGAAATATGCACAAATAAATATAAAATTTACATAAATAAGTATTGTGCTAGTATATAATGGGAACAGGTCTAATTCAAATTGGGTTGTCAGGGTAGAACTCTCCGAGGGGGGAGTTTTATGATGAAACCCAAAAAATGAAGAGGAACCAGGCATAGAAGCATGTGGGCCAAAACAAAAACCACACATAGGAATATCAAGTACAAATCCCTGGGATGGGAAAGGCTTGGCATATTTGGAAAATGAAAGAAAGTTGGTGTGGCTGGACAGTAGTGAGCAAAGTAGAGAGTGGCATGAGGGATGCTGCCAAGTTAGGTGGAAAAGCTCACACAGGGACTGGTGAGGGTCTGGGCCATGGTTTTCAGGGCAATGAGAGATCCTTGAGGTGCCAAGTTATGTGAACAGGCCACTCTGGAGGATGTGCTAGAGACGGAAAAGTGAAGGCAGCAGAAGAGACAGGAGGCAGATGAATGCATAAGTCTAAAAGAGAGAGTAAATAGGCAAAAGGTGTTGCATTAAGATACAGAAGCTTGAATGGTTTTAAGGCTAAATTTTAATACAGTTTGCACAGTAAAACAAAATGATGGATATTGTGGGGGGAGCAGAAAAAAGTAAATAACCAAATATTATATTTAAATTTCTAGCTTGAGTAAGTGGTAGACAGGGTGTCCATTCTTTGAGATGTGACAGAGAGGGGAAGTAAAGATGGGGGCTGATGGGGGAGTAGGTGAGGGAGTCAAGGAGTTGTACTTGAGACATGTTATTGTGAGTTGCCTCTGAAGTATCCAAATGGAGATGTCAAAGGGAAGGTTGGATATGCAAGGCTGGAGCTCACAGGAGAGGTCTCTGCTGGAGACATACCTGTAGGAAGTATTGGCCTATTTGGAAGACAATATGGTAAAACTCCTCAAGAAAGAACAAGTGGTCACTTGTGTCAAAAACTTAGAATATGAAAAGATAAAGATAAGAATTTTTTATAGATTTGGCAAAAATTAGATGTCACTGGTGACCTTGATGAGAGCAGTTTCTGAAGAGTTACAGGGCAAAGTTCACAATGAGAAAGGTTGAAGAGTAGATGGGGAACACTTTTTTAGAAGTATGGCAGACCAAGACAAACCTCCTGGTAATGATGGCTAAATATAGCAAACATGTTTTTAACTGCATAGCTTAGCTCACAAAACTAAGAGAAATAACTAAATAAGTAAATAGGTAAAGTAGAAACTGAAAACTAAAATTATAACTATGCCTTTCCAGGTTCACTGGACAGGGAGTTTGAATTTTCATGTCTACAAGTAAATGAAGCTATGAGCCTGTGGGAGGTAGGAAGGTGGAACTGAGACTGACCCTGCCCACTGACCTAGTAAAGCTCAGAGCTCTGGAAAGCTTCATCCCCAGGAAAGGATAGGTTAGAACACTTGGCCATTGCCCTGGGAGACAGCAGAGATACTCACCCTCCTTGACTTAAGCCCTAGGATGCATACTCAATTTTTTATTTATTTATTTTATTATTTTAAAAATTTATTTATTTTGAAAGAGAGAAAGAGAGTGGGGGAGAGAAGGCAGAGGAAGAGAAACTCAAGCAGACTTCATGCTGAGTGTGGAGCCCTACATGGCCTCAATCTCATGGCCCTGAGATCATGACCTGAGCTGTAATCAAGAGTCAGATGTTCAACTGACTGAGCCACCCAGGTGCCCCTTATTTTATTTTTAAGATGATTAGATAGATAGATGATAGATAGATGATAGATAGATAGATAGATAGATAGATGATAGATAGATAGATAGATGATAGATAGATGATAGATAGATTGATTTTAGAGAAAGAGAGAGTGAAAGCATGAGTGCACGGAGGGGGAGAGGGAGAGGGAGAAGGAGAATCCTCAAGCAGACTGCCTGCTGAGCACCAAGCCCAAAGTAGGGCTCAATCCCAGGACCCTGAGATCATGACCTGAGCCAAAATCAAAAGCCACCCACCTAACCGACTGAGCCACCCAGGCACCCCTGGGATGCATACTCTTTTTAAAATGTTATCCAATACACCACTGAGGGAAATTTCCATTGACTCTGAATCCCAACACCATACAACTTTTATGGCTTCTTTTTATGTTCCTCCCATACTAGTTTTCCTCCTCTACCTCTCCCTGTCAGATTGCCCCTAGGAGCTGAGAATTCTTCTCCCTTATCACATGGAACCACTGCACTTTCTAACACTACCCTGTCAAAAGTCAATGTCAGTGTCTCCAATATCAAAACCCAGGCCCACCTTCCACTTCAAGATGCCCCGATGACCAAACAGGCTCACCACTCCAATTTCCTCATGTTCATGTCATTCATGTTTATAAACTATTGAAACCAAAGAAAAAACAACAAAGTTTTTTTGGTTACCCTCTACTAAAAAGTAATTCACCTATGAAGTGTAGGAATGAAAAATAAATAATAGTTCTTATGAGTAACCTTGGATATTAGAAAACTAAAAACAAAAAACAACAAAAAATAAAACCATATGTATATACTTTCTTCTTTTTTTGGTTACCCTCTACTAAAAGACCCCATAGTGCTATTTATATCAAGAAAATAAAGAATTCAATGGGTATTAAGGAGGGCATGTACTTCATGGAGCACTGGGTATTATACGAAAACAATGGATCATGGATCACCACATCAAAAATTAATGATGTAATGTATGGTGACTAACATAACATAATAAAATTTAAAAAATTAAAAAAAAAGAAAATGAAGAGTTTATATTGAAATCCATTGGTCTCAAATATGAGTCCCTGAGGAACTGGGCTGGAAGATGTTCTAGGTAACAAGTACCACCTAGCATTCAGAATGTCCCTTCCATCAAAAAGTCAAGAACATGAAGCTTTTTTTCCTGCAGTGATCTTTTCATGCCTGGCTTCCTTTCTCTAAGGTGAGTACTCTACCAGAAAGCTACTTAGTGCTTTGAAAAATGGTCCCCAGGGGAGCCTAGCCTACCAGATTACCTGGACCTGGATTGTAGCTGTGGACAGTGCTTAAATTCAGGCCCAGTTATACTAAAATACTTTTATACAGAAGATCAAGTATGCATTTATTTATTTTGCATATATAATAATATAAATATATAACTATTTATGTAAGTATATATTTAATACATAAACACATATATTTAATATATTAATATGTAAATATTTATATGAATATGAATAATACTAATTATATACATTTACAATATGTATTTTACTTATCTTTTAAAAGATAAGATTAACTCAAACACATATATACATGTTATTAGTTGGAGATAAAACAAAATATATTTAAAAGTGAAATCAGAACTGAGATCATTTCTGTAATTATGCACTAAATTTAACAGCACTTCCTGGCAGCCAAGTCAAAAAGAGAAAGAGGTTTAGTTGCATGCCAATCACAAAAGTAAAGACAGCAATTTTCAAAGACATTTTAATACATATTTCATGTACATAAAATGTGAAAAACCTGTATATATTGCTAATGCCAGGAATTCCAGGAATTATAAACTTCCAGTTTTGCTGATGGATTGTTCTGGCAATACTTCAATAGATCCAAGTTCCAGGTGGCAGAATGTGAATGTTCATTTGCTTATGACCCTTTGTTAAAATAAAATGTATTTGTTCTAAAGGAATAAGCAAGAAAGAGAAGAGGAGTACCACAAGTAAAATGATCCACAAATAGTTTTGTGGAATGAGTTAGTGAAATAGAGAAAGCTACTGGGCTGTAGTGAACATGAAAGCCAGCCTGTCCTTCAGCACCCTGGATAGGATCCAGGTATAGAGTCCCTGGGTACAACTGAGATGAAGATAAGAAGGGGTTGGAAATAGAGTAATTCTTTAGAAGTCTGTACCATCATACAAGTAGCCACCACCCTCATCCTCCATATCCAGAGGAGGACACTCAGTAATACAGCATTCTTCCCAAGGTGGCTTTTCTCTAAAAACATTGAAAAAATATATGGGGGGACATGAAGGCATTTTGTGTGGGTAATAGTACCACAGAATGAAGCCCTCCTCATTCTGGCAAAGGAGGAAATGGCTTTTGGTCTGAAGCCTGACACTATGATTCTTCCCCACACAACAGAGAGCTCCTAGTCAGAAACTGTATAAATGGGAGGCTACGCAAAGATCATCAAGCATATGAGGAGAGTCAGCAAGATGGAAGGGAAAGGTCAAAATATATAAAATAGAAAACATGCAAATGACACTACAGATAAAGGGCTGGTATCCAAAATCTATAAAGAACTTCTCAAACTCAACACCCAAAAAACAAATAATCAAGTCAAAAAGTGGGCAGAAGATATGAAAAGACACTTCTCTGAAGAAGACATACAAATGGCTAACAGACACATGAAAAAATGTTCATCATCATTAGCCATCAGGGAAATCCAAATCAAAACTACAGTGAGATACCACCTTACACCAGTTAGAATGGCAAAAATGGACAGGGAAAGAAACAAATGTTGGAGAGGTTGTGGAGAAAGGGGAACCCTCTTACACTGTTGGTGGGAATGCAAGTTGGTACAGCCACTTTGGAAAACAGTGTGGAGGTTCCTCAAAAATTTAAAAATAGAGCTACCCTATGACCCAGCAATTGCACTACTGGGTATTTACCCCAAAGACACAGATGTAGTGAAAAGAAGGGCCATATGCACCCCAATGTTCATAGCAGCAATGTCCACAATAGCCAAACTGTGGACAGAGCCGAGATGCCCTTCAATAGATGAATGGATAAAGCAGATGTGGTCCATATATACAATGGAATATTACTCAGCCATCAGAAAGGATGAATACCCAGCTTCTACATCAACATGGATGGGACTGGAGGAGATTATGCTAAGCGAAATAAGTCAAGCAGAGAAAGTCAATTATCATATGGTTTCACTTATTTGTGGAACATAAGGAATAACATGGAGGACATAAGGAGAAGGAAGGGAAAAATGGGGGGGGGGGAATTGGAGGGAGAGATGAACCATGAGAGACTATGGACTCTGAGAAACAAACAGGGTTTTAGAGGGGAGGGGGGAGGGGGGACTGGCTAGCCCGGTGATGGGTATTAAGGAGGGCACGTACAGCATGGAACACTGGGTGTTATACGAAAACAATGGATCGTGGATCACCACATCAAAAACCAATGATGTATTGTATGGTGACTAACATAATAAAATTAAAACAAAAACAAAAACAAAACATAACCCTAGAGGAAACAGACAATTCAGGGAATAGAAACTTAAAAAGAAATGAAGACAAGATTCCTAACATATTCAACAAGATTAAAAATTAATAACCATAAAACAAAAAGTAATTTAAACTGGTAAATGAAATACAAATAACATGAAGAAATGGAAAATATGGAAAGCAAAGTTGAGATAATCTTCCAGAATAAAGATTAAAAAACAAATATATGAAATATTTATATTTATATATGTATATATAAAATCCAGAAGATCCAACATCTAATAGAAGCCCCAGAAGAAGAGAACAGATAAAATGGATGGGAGGAAATTATCAAATAAATACTGGAAGAGACTTTCTTAGAGCAGAGTTTCAGATTAAAAAGGCCTACTGCAGATCCACCAAGATCCTATGCCTAGACACATTCCATAAAAAATAAGGAGAATATCCTAAATGCTCCTAGAGGGACAAAAAGTAATTCACCTATAAAGTGTAGGAATGAAAAATAAATAATAGTTCTTATGAGTAACCTTGGGTATTAAAAAACTAAAAACACAAAGCAAAACCAGTAATATTTTGAAAGAATGTATAGAAATACAGTAGTGATACATTAAAAACATCAGAATATTTTTTGAGGAACAAAGGGGAACAAAAATGTGGAACATGAGGGAGGAAGGAGGAAATGAAGTGAGGCAAAGAGGGAGAAACAGGGAAGAAGGGGGAAAAAAGGATTGGAAGAAGGGAGGGAGGCAAGAAGGAAGGAAGACATTTTCATACATCTTTCAGCAAAACTAAACAAATAACCAAGAAGGAGGAAGATATGGGGCTATTAGGAATAGTGGATTCCACACAGGAGAGCAAGAAAAGAACCTTTCTCGTTCTTTCTTCTGTTTCCTTCCTTCTTTCAACAGTCATGTTCTACTATTCTACTGATGTTCTGTAAGTTCTTTTGTTGTTTGAGATTTCAATTGTTTCTACCTTTTCACTCTTAAGATTATACGCAGTGAAAGTATTTTTGAATGTAGCTCTTTTCTTCTCAATTACTCTAGGAAACAAATTTACAAGGTTGACTCAAAGGATGTAAATATTATAGAGTTTTGGTACATCACTTGCATTGCTTTCCAAAAAGCTTGTATCAACATACTATTTTCATAGTCAAGTTACTCAACCGCTTTAAGCCTTAATTTCCTGATTCATAAAATGGGAACGATAATAACTCTTATCCCATAGGATTGTGAGGAACAAATGAAATGAAGCATGTATAGTATTTAGCACTTAGTAACTGTATAATAAATGCTAAGTATTTATTAGCCCTGGAAGATTTGCAACAGAACCTCAGAGGGTCCTGGAAGGGTGAAGTGAAGCAAAACAGGAGGCTAGAAAAAAATAAATAACAACAATAGAATAGAGATTTTATTGTTATTAATTTCTTTTCAGTTTTTAATTCTTTTTAAGAAATATATCTTGTGAATTTAAGCCCAAATATGAAACACCAGAATGAAGCAAGATTTCAAGTAATTTATGAAAAGCAATCAAAGAAAGCAAGCCCATTTGACCTTACCATGAGAAACCTTCTACTCTGGCACAGGAGTAATGTAATGAGACGCCCAGAGATGAAATGCAATCCTGCTCAGTACCACAATATTTGATTGAACAATTAAATTATTCACTTATCTTTTTACCCACTGTCTCTTACCCTGTCCTGAGAGGACTTTACCTGTCTTGTTCACCATTGTAACGTCAACACCTAGAACACTGCCTGGCACTTTTGAGTGAATAAATGAGTAAAATGAGTGCTTATATGGTCTTAATAATATAAACATTGTTTATTAAATTTTAACAATGTAAACACTCTTGGACAAAGAATGGAAAGCTTAACTGAGGTGGAAAGGTGTATTAATAACTTTCAGAGGTGAATTAGAAATGTAGCTGATAGAGGTAGAACATGGAGGGGTGAGGATGGAGTAAATGAAGAGGTAGAGGAAAAGTTAGGGTTGCTAAGATTTTCATCCATAAAGTGTTACCAGGAGGGTTACTAGAACAAGTAATAAATAATAAATATATTTAAATTACTTCAAGTTATTGGTTAATATAAATAATGCTGCTATGAATATTTGTGTGTGTCTTTGTGCATACATGTTTTAATTTCATTGGATAAATTTCTAGAAATGGGAATGTCTACAAAAAGCAAGTTTATAGAGACAGAAAACAGAGTAGTGAACAGCTATGGGTGGAAGTGGGAGTGGTTTTGGCTGTTAAAGAGGCATGAGAAATTTTCTAAGGTGATAGAAATGTTCCAAAACTAGGTTATGGTGATAGCTACACAACTCTATAACTATACTAAAATCATTGACTTGCATACATACAATTTTATAGTATATAAGTGATGTCTCAATAAAGCTGTTTTGAAAATATAATAAGTAAAGTTTCTAGAAGAAAATCATAGGGGGATATCCTTGTGACTTAGGAATGGCAAACATTTCACAGAAAGAAATAATTATAAATAAAAAATTAATTTTAATCAAAATTAAAATGTTTTGTTTGCCAAGAAACACAATTAAGGAAATGAATAAGCCTCCATAGACTGATAGAAAATATTTGCAAAATAAAAATTTGACAAAGACCTCATTCTTCTACTACAGCTCAAAAATAAAAAGACACAAAAACCCATTTCTTTTAATGGGCAAAAAAAATTTGACCACACACTTCACAAGCACACACACACATATACACATACCAATGAACACATAAGAAACTACTTAATGGCATTAGTCATAAGGAAAATACAAATTAAAACTATGATAAGATACATCTACACACCTATCAGAGCAGCTAAAATTTAAAGAACAAATACTGTAAAGATATTGAACAACTAGTACTTGCAAACGTTGTTAGCAGGAATATAAAAGGGCAGTTTGGAAAAAGGTTCTGGTTTCTTCTAAAGTTAAACATATACTTACTCTATGGCCCAGCAATTCTACTCCAAGATATATATATTTTAAAAAAGTCCACACACACACAAAATACTTGTAGAAGAATGTTATAGTAGTTTTATTCATGATGACCAAAAGCTAGAAACAGGCTAGGAGTCTATCAATAAGAGAATAGGTAAATAACCAGAAGATATTATTGATAAAGGGAATGCCATAAGCCAATATCAAAAACATTATGTTGAGTGAAAAATAAAATCTTTCAATTAAACAGTATTTATTATATGGATTTCTTTTATATGACTTAGAGAACAGGGAAAACTAATTTGTGATGGAAAAAAATCTAAGCAGTAGTTGTCTTTGTGGTGGCAGAGAGAGACGGATTAGCTGGGAGAAGACAAAGAATGCAATGTTCTATTATCTTGACAGAGCCTTGAGTTACAAAGGAATATGCATTTATCAAAACTCATAGGTACACTTAAAGTTTGTATATTTTATTTTATGTAAAATTTATTTCAAAAGGAGAAAGAAAAATTTTACTTCAAAAAAAAGAAAGGAGAACTATAAACAAATATTAAACTCTGGATCAATACTGTAAGCTGAAGTGTTTAGAGGAGCATACTAATGTCTCAACTTGCTTTGAAACACATAAAAAAATAAGATGGATTGATGGATAGTTATAGATGTGGATGAATAGATAGATATGTGATAAAGCAAGTGTAGTAAAATGTTAATTGCAGGATCTAAGTGATGTAAATATGGGTGCTCACTGTAAATTTTTTTCAACTTTTGTGTATGTTTGATAGTGTCATAATAAGATCTGGGGAAAATGTAATCAATGGAAGAACTAAAATAATTTAACTATGAAATATGGAGAAGAGGATAAGTGGGGTTGGGGACAGTAGGTGACCTAAATCCTTATTTCTCCTTTTAGAGAGTCAATAGATATTGTCCAAATCTAATAAATCAACAAATAGATGTTCATATTATTTAGAGCAATGGAGGTAAAGAACACAAGAAAGAAAATAAACAATTTTAAATTATCGCTAAAAAAATTTATCTCTGAGACATAAGATGAAGGTATGTGTGCATTAAACTTGCCTTTCATAGTAACTTATTTCTTATCTTCTGATTTTTTTACCCTATAATGCTTTACTTTGATCAAAAGAACACACAGAAAATGTCTCTGAGCCTGCAGACACATTTATCAGCTGAAGGACTGCTGGAGACCTTAGCCCAAAGCTCTCTACCCACTCTCTGGGGCTGGAGTGATTGATGATGCTGAGAAGTATCACTGCTGGAAGGAATTCAGTATCGGATCCACTTTCATCTTTTGTCAAGGGTTTGAACACCATGGCTGCCTGGTATCTACCAGGTGAAGTGCACAGCTGAATGTGCTCAGATTAATCCCAGAATGGACCATCCTTGGAGTAAGACAAGTGCTCACAGACAAAGTATACATTAAGTTTTATTTGATTCCCAAAGTTTTTCCTCATTTCCAAAATAAGATAGGTTAAACAACATGGCAATTTAGAATTTAATAGTTGTCTCAATGGAAATAGATGTGAATTATCAAGGTGCACAGCACCTGATCCTAATAGTGGAGTTAATGTTATTACAGTGGAAAATACAGACTCTCATCTGAATTGTCTGCTTCTACACTTGATGGTAGTCTGTTTTGAACAACTTCCTTCCTGCCACCTGCTCTATGGCATTAAAATCTGGAGATTCTTTTGTTATAAAGTTACCTAGGTTCAGTGCTTCAGATTGAGGATGGCTACTTTTAGTAGAGACCAGGAATTGCAATCCCATGGGCAATCACCATTTATCCATCCACCCATTCATCCATCTGCCCATCCATCCATCCATCCACCCATCCACTTATCCAACAAATATTAATTAAATACTAAATATGGGGCTCATTCATTCTAGGAGTTAAAAAAATTCTATAGAGAAAATAGACAAGATTCCTGTCTTTGCAGAGCTTACCTTTTTCTATTGAGAAGCAATATAATTACATGATTGAAGGCCATAAAGGAAATTATCAAAGTTACCTGAGTTGAGAAGAAATGGTGGCAAAAGAAGTCTTTAGGGAGGTAGCATTTTACGTGGACCAGAAGATTAAGAATTCAGCTATGAGAAGAACATGAGGTAGGCTACTTCATATGGAGTAAACAGCAAAATCAAAGCTCTGAGGTTAGAAAGAAGCTGGTGTGTTTGATAAACCAAATGAAGGCTGTAATGGTTGGATTTTAGAGTGACATGAATTCAATGGAGCAGGAGGTTGGGGACAGATCTTACAGGGCCAAGTAGGTCATGGTAAGGAATTTGGATTTTATTTTCATGTGAATAAGAAGTTATCTAGGATTTTAAGAAGGAAAATGACAACAGAATTTACATTTTCAAAAGATGATTCTAGATGATCTGTGGAGAATGAATATGGGAGTCTATGAAAACTGAGTACCTTTTTTTTAGTTATTTAGGGAGAGGTGGTGGTGACCTGAAAGCAGGTGGTAGAGGAAGTGTATGACTCAAGATGTTATGGCCCTCTAATTTTCTAATTATTTTTGCCCAAACTTGCCAGTACTGTGACTTCAGGATTGAAGTTCCTGCATGCTTTCTTCAGTAAAATCATCCTCCAGTGTTCTTTGGGACCTGGAAGGAGGTTTAACCTGCAGCATCTTTAGGTGGCAATATAGCTTGCTTGGGACTAAAACTTGGCTGGAGGAGTTTTCATCCTTATTCAAAAAGTGTCCTGATGCTGTCTACAGACAATTCCACTTCAAAGGAGCCACCTGGGGGCCTACTCCAACTCTGAGCAGACCCTGGCCCCTCTCCATCTCTTTGCTCTGTTGTCTTCTCTCTACACTCTTGGGTAGGCCCATTCCAAAGGTCTCACATGGTCCCTAAAATAAGATGCATCCCTTTTCCAACAGTTCTAGCAAAAGTTATGGAATTGGCTCTTATTAGACTGACCTATTTAATTCCTGAACAACCACAGGGATAGTATAGCTATTTGCTAGGCTGGAGTGAGCTGTCAACTGCTCAAGCCAGTGAATGTAGGATGGAGCCAGGCACCTAAACCATATTGTTAGAGACTGACAGGAGGATCATTCTTCAAGGAAAACCAAGAGCTTGTACCAGCAGAAGAGGGAATAGATGCTTGGCGAGGAAAAAAATGACATTCCCCAAAGCATCTTTCAAGTATGGCTCATGAGCTCTCTCTTCCAAGAAGTGTTTATCTTGCTCCATAAAGAATGCTTGCTCTCCTTGGGGAACTTGGCTTGATCAGTGCAGTTGACTTTGTTTGTTTGTTTGTTTGTTTGTTTGTTTGTTTTGAGAGAGAGAGATTATGTGTGTGTGTGTGAGAGAGAGAGAGCTGAGGGGAAGGGCAGAGGGAGAGAGAGAATTTTAAACAGGCTCCATGCCCAGCGCAGGGCCTGACAGGGGGGCCAATTCAGGGCTCGATCTCACGACCCTGAGATAATGACCTGAGCTGAAATCAAGAGTCAGATGCTCAACTGAGTCACCCAGGCACCCCTTGACTTTCTTGTTAAGAGAAGTTGTAGACAAACGTCAGTGACTTCAGATGGGCCTGACTGCCTAAAGAAGTACTATGGAATTATTTTTTCAAAACATAATTTTGGGAATCTATCCCCTGCCAGGAGCCTTGCTAGGTGCTTGAGGTCCAATGGTAAATCATGTTTATGTTGTATTTCAAAGAGCCCATGAATGGAGCACAATACAAGCATGGATGAGGGCTCAGAAAAAATTGTGAGTAGGGTGCCTGGGTGGCTCAGTTGGTTAAGCGACTGCCTTCAGCTCAGGTCATGATCCTGGAGTCCCTGGATCGAGTCCCGCATCGGGCTCGCTGCTCGGCAGGGAGTCTGCTTCTCCCTCTGACCCTCCCCCCTCTCATGCTCTCTCTCTCTCATTCTCTCTCTCAGATAAATAAATAAAATCTTTAAAAAAAATTGTGAGTAAATACATGACAGCTTAGCACATAAGTTTCTTTCTGAGAGAGGCCATGAAGTCAGTGATTAAAAAAAAAAAAATTTCTCCTCCCAGAGCCTTCACAAACATTCTGTTCATTAGCTATGTTTCTGATCAGGTCACTGACTTGCTCACAACCCTCTGTGGTTTTCTTTGCCTATGGAAATAAAACTTGATCTTTTTACCAAGGGCTCCAGGCCCACTGTGATTTACTCCAGATGGAGATCCCCCTACAATGCTGATGCCATCCCTTCTTCCTGGAACAACTTTCTGGCCTGTCAAAATCCTACTCACTTCTCTGGACTCAGCTGCAAGAAGCCCTAATCCTCCAGGCAAAAACGCATTTCATTGCTTCCTGCCTTTGTGCTTTGATGATCTTTTGCTTTTACCTCCACCATCACACACACTGATGACTGCCTGTGTTACTGTGGGATCTCTGCATATTAGCTTCTCTTCAAAGATATTAGCTTCTCTCCAAAGATCATGAGCCACTCAAGAGCAGAGGCTGTTCTCACATAACCCTGGTCAAGACTCTGAGGACACAGAGAATACTTTCACTAAATCCCCTCAGGCTTAATTTCCTTATTTTCCTCTTGAGCACAGCTTCCTAATGTATTAAGCCAAGACACTGAGGGAGGTCGTGATGTCTTTCTTTCCAGAAAGCTTTTCTTGGGCCATAGCTCTTTTAAGTATGGAAAGCTGTCTTGTCAAATGCAGTGGCAAACCTTTCTGCAACTACTGGTTGGCATCCAATTAATTAAATGGCAACTTGCAGTCAGCTGTCAGAGTACTCCCTGGTTCTGTCTTATTGCCACTTGTACTAAGAGTTCACCACCAGTACCAATAGGCTGGTTTTAGGCAGGACTAAACTGGAGACTGGAGCTGTCACTCTCTGCAGACTAACCATTGTCATCAGCCATTGTGTGAGGTAAAGAGAATAGAAGGCAGGAAATGGAAGGGTGTGTGGCTTTCCTTTCCCTATAGCAATCCTAATATTTTTATAATTTCTGCAGAGTTATTAGTTAATATGGCTTTGCCACATTGTACTTTAAAATGCCCAAATTAGATTGAGTTGATGTAGTCCTCCCAAATCAAATTATACCAGATACAATGTAGCAGTCAATATTCAGGCCCTTGATAAGACATCATTATGAGTAATATTTCTAAGAGCCTGTTCTTTTTTTTTTATTTTTATTTTTTAAAAGATTTTATTTATTTATTTGACAGAGAGAGAGAGACAGCGAGAGAGGGAACACAAGCAGGGGGAGTGGGTGAGGGAGAAGCAGGCTTCCTGCCAAGCAGGGAGCCTGATGCGGGGCTCGATCCCAGGACGCTGGGATCATGACCTGAGCCGAAGGCAGACACTTAACAACTGAGCCACCCAGGTGCCCCATGAGAGCCTGTTCTTAATAAGTAAGGGTGTGGCTGAGTGGCTGAAAAATGTTTTCTGGATTTTAGGGTTAAAATCCTGGTGCAGGAGTTTAGGGAGAGGAAGGAGCCAAGGGGAGGGTGAAGAATATATCTACACTTCAGTGATTCACTCCCACTGTTTTTTGGTCCATTAAGGTTTTACTGGGGAAAATACTTATCTTTGACAGCCAGAGCCTTCTGAAAAAAATTTCAGATGATTGATGAATTTTTAACAAAATCGCAAGCTAAGAGACAATGACAGTGGAATGTGCATTTCTGCTTGCAGGAAGTTTAAGGTTTCAACTCACACACCAGATCCTACTGATTAGAAATGGCTTCTTATATTCCTGTGTTGAAAAGAATTGCAAGGAAACTTCTGAATAGACTGGGCAAGTATGCCATGATTGACTAGCAATGTCTGCCATAAGTGTAGAATCAATGAGTGAACCAAAAGAAATTTGAATACTCCCTCAGGCAACCAGGAGAGCCCATGGGGAAAACAAAACAAAACCCTTAATTATAAATTCATCACTAAAACAAATTATTTTTTGTGGGGGAGAGGAGCACATGATTTCTACTGAGGTTGCTCAGATGATAGGAGATAATTCTGGAGTTACTGGTAGCCATCTTCCACCAAGAGGAGAGAAGCTACCTGAAAGTAAGGACAACCCAAAAAAATCAGAGCCAAAAGACAAAAGACTGATTTCTGATGACATACTTTCCAAATCTGGATCTAGCTATGCCTTTAGTCAGGAAGATCTACCTTGGACGTTAGTTACATGAGCCAATTATTTCCCCTTTACCTAAGCCAATAAGTGATGAAGCTATGTTATTTGCAGCCCAAAGTGTCCTAATAGGTTTGTAGGAAGAGCCTAGAGGGGAATCTTTTAGGAAGGCCACTTAATTTCTTTTGATTTTGAGTGGTCTTATCTGTCAATGGAAAAAAAATAAACTTATCTGGTATTTGTTTAATTGGATTACTGTAGAGACCAGCTAAGATAACAGATATTAAAGTTCTTTGACAAATGTATATAGAATTTTAAAAATTAAATTCCAGGTGTATGTGTGTGGCTGTGTGTGTGCTAAGGAAGAGAACTAGGTTATCTATATGTCAGATAATGAGGTAGATAATCCACCACCTTCTATTTTTTTCCCCTTTTTTGGAAACTTTTTATCCATAGAACTATGCTATGGATTTCATATGCATGTGGATGTCACCAAAGCCAGCAAATTTTTTCCTTTGTTGGATCTGTGTTTCCAAAGGAGTTTTCTATATGATTGAACACTTCGATTACTTATTTTCCTACAGTTTCCTGAAACTTTGTCTGAACTTAGTGATTTCTTCATGTTGCTTATAATGCCCTCCCTGTATAGCACTCTGAGATAACTTCTCTGTGGACCTGGCCCTTCCATTGATTTTCAGTCTCTTATTTAAGACTTAGGTAGCTTTCTGTAACCCCAGTATATATATTTTTTAATTTTTTTAAAGATTTTATTTATTTATTTGACAGAGAAAGAGATAGTGAGACCAGGCGCACAAGCAGGGGGAGTGGGAGAGGGAGAAGCAGGCTTCCTGATGAGCAAGGAGCCCAATGTGGGGCTCGATCCCAGGACCCTGGGACCATGACCTGAGCCGAAGGCAGACGCTTAACGACTGAGCCACCCAGGTGCCCTTAACTCCAGTGTATTCTAAGAGAGCTGCTGGAATATCAATGCTGGAAAACCCTCTTTAGCACTCTCCAGGTTTATGAATGCCCTGTTCCATTCATCATCCCTGCTGTGGGCTCCATCATTCAGCTTCTGTGTGGTGTTAATCCTCCAAAGTCCTGGTACCCTTTGAGGCTGCCCTCTTGACAGATAGCATCTCAATTATGGAGAAGAGTATACTGTGTTTCTGCCCCACCACCAGGGCCTCTTCTGGTTTAAGTCTAAAGATCAAGTCTGCACATTACAACCATAAAAGGATCATCTAGTTGTTCAGAAATCCAATAGCCATGGGTAGTTGTTTCCTGTTTTTGGTTTGAATCTTATTCTTGAGATATTGCTCCTTTGAAAAACCACCTGTTCCAGGAGAATAACCCATATATCTCTTAAGGTCAATCCCTTTTTCATTCAAATAGAAGGTGGTGTAACCTCCTTCTCAAATAAATGCCAGTTCTTCTGGTTTGTATTGCATTTACTTTTACACAATGTTTATGTGAGTACTTTCACTTTTGCTTGCCAAATTGCCTTGCTGGGCACCATCCTGATTCCTCTGGGCAGTGGCAACTCAAAGCTGTGTGTAGTAGACTTTCCTAAAAGTTCAGGACAGTGGAGGGGATTTTATTGTATCCATCACAGCAAACAATCTAAGTTTGAAATTTGAGATTTCTCCTTTAAAATTCTCTCAGCCAGGGGCACCTAGCTGTGTCAGTTGGTAGAGCACGTAACTCTTAATCTTGGGGTCATGAGTTCAAGCCCCATGTTGAGTGTAGGAATTACTTAAAAATAAAAATTACTTTTTTTAAAAAGGGAAGAGGAAGAAAGATTTTAAAATGATATAATAATATTATATGATATATAATATATTACATATATAATAAAATAATAATAAAATTCTCTCAGCCATTTCTACTCTTGTAACCATTTCATATTTTATCCAGCCTTCTGCTGTATTGCTGGGCCTCCTCTCTTTTCTTTGATCTTCTACCTCCCTGTAGCTCACTCATGCCAACCCCATGAGCTCATATTTAAATATTATTCAGAAAATTTTGTGTGATCTCTCTCTTTGTCTCTCTCTCTCTCTCCCTCCCCCCTCCTCCTCTATTCCCTCTCACTTTCTCTCTCTCATTTTGTTTATATATTCCTCATTTTGTCCTAATAGCAGCCCACTCTGGCCCATCCTGGGCTCAGTGGGCTTTCATATGATTATTAGATGGTGCTCCTAAAACAGAGAGTTCTGTATAACCTCTCTCCCCCCTCAGAGGCATTGCACACTCAGCTCTTGAAATAAATTATTTCACTCTCACTATTACTCACACAATGAATTTGCATCAATTTAATGGATAACATATGAGGAGGCATCAGAGAAATGGGCTGACCATTATTAGATCTAGGAAATGCTAGCTATTATTGGCATACTATTGACAGAATAGGTGCTTAGTATATATTGGGTCATTGAATAAATGAATGAATGAATGAACAAAGAAACAAACTGATCATGGGTATAAAGGAATTCTATAGCCAAGAATGTTTCAGGAAGATCACGATAACCTCTCATCTCTCCTTAGTTGCACTGGTTTTCTCACTGATGTTGCAGAAAGGCTTTCAATATCCAAGTGAAAAAGGAAACCATGTGTCATTCATCCCATTTTGCAGATTGAAATGCTGAAAACTATAAATTTGACTTTCTCAAAGACATGCAGCTAGTAAGACTCTAGACAGGCTGAGAAATGCTTACAGTGTGGGCTTTGGAGTAAAGCTGTTTGGGTTCATATTCCAGATATACCACAAGAATTTGCAACCTTTGGCAAATTATACACTTCTCTGAATCTCAAGATTCAGCACCATCAGCAAGATGGTGATCATAATAGCACCTACCACTTAGGGATGTTGAACAATTACATTAGAGATTCCATGTGGAGTGCATGGCATGTCCTCTGTGCAAATACCAAGCATGCCATGATTGGTCCAACTCCTGGTCAAGGCTTTGCCATTGTAAGAACTTCTGTACAAATGTCTTTCTTCCTTTCCTCCACTCCTCATTCTACTTATTACTAATGAGCAGATCCATCCTGCATCATTACAGGAAATGTTCTCCCTCTCCTTAGGGGACTAGCCCAAGTGTTCTATATTCCTGGACCTGTCTGACACTCCCATCACTTAGAATTATCCTTCTATGAACCTGGTTTTTGAGTTCTGACATTTTTATAAGGCTAGCCCCCAAAATTTATATGCTGAAGTCTTAATATCCAGAACCTCACAATGTGACTATATTTGGAGAATGGGTATTTAAAGAGACAATTATATTAAAATGAGGTTTTTAGAGTGGGCCCTAATCCAATATGACTTATAAGGAGAGGAGATTTGGACACAGATAGTAGAAAGGGAAGACCATGTGAAGATACAGGGAGAAGATGGCCATATACAAGCTAAGGAGAGAGGCCTCAGAAGCAACAAACCCTGCTGACATTTTGATCTTTGACTTTCAGCCTCCAGAACTGCAAGAAAATGAATTTGTTGTTTAAGTCACCCACTCCACGTACTTTATTATGACAACAAACACTGAGTAATATAGACAGCAGAGGGCCAGGCCTCCCATTTCAAAAACTGATGCAGGAAATAGAAAAATAAATGTGGGAGTGCCATTTGATGGTCAGCGTTTTATTCTGCAGTGGTAACTCATAGCAGAATCTTCCATAGACCTACAAGAATGAAAAGAGAAAATTCTAAAATGGTATATTTCAAATGAGCTCTGTAGAAAACCAGTATGAGGGTGCCTGGGTGGCTCAGTTGGTTAAGCGACTGCCTTCAGCTCAGGTCATGATCCTGGAGTCCCAGGATCGAGTCCCGCATCAGGCTCCCTGCTCGGCGGGGAGTCTGCTTCTCCCTCTGACCCTCCTCCCTCTCATGCTCTCTCTCTCAAATAAATAAAATAAAATCTTTAAAAAAAAAAAAAAACCAGTATGAAAGGTGCCCTTAAAAAAATGAAAAGATTTGAATTTCCCTGATGGCTAATGATGATGAACAAAACCACACTGAGATACCACCTTACACCAGTCAGAATGGCAAAAATTGACAAGGCAAGAAACAACAAATGTTAGAGAGGATGTGGAGAAAGAGGAACTCTCTTACACTGTTGGTGGGAATGCAAGTTGATATAGCCACTTTGGAAAACATTGTGGAGGCTACTCAAAAAGTTAAAAATAGAGCTACCCTATGACCCAGCAATTGCACTACTGGGTATTTACCCCAAAGACACAGATGTAGTGAAAAGAAGGGCCACATGTACCCCAATGTTCATAGCAGCAATGTCCACAATAGCCAAACTCTGAAAAGAGCCAAGATGCACTCCAACAGATGAATGGATAAAGATGTGGTCCATATATACAATGGAATATTACTCAGCAATCAGAAAGGATGAATACTCAACTTTCACATCAACATGGATGGGACTGAAGGAGATTATGTTAAGTGAAATAAGTCAAGCAGAGAAAGTCAATTATCATATGGTTTCACTTATTTGTGGAACATAAGGAATAGCATGGAGGACTTTAGGAGAAGGAAGGGAAAAATGAAGGGGGGGGGTGGAAATCAGAGGGGGAGACAAACCATGAGAGACTATGGACTCCAAGAAACAAACTGAGGGTTTTAGAGGGGAGGGGGGTGAGGGGATGTATTAGCCTGGTGATGGGAATTAAGGAGGGCACTTATTGCATGGAGCACTGGGTGTTATACACAAACAGTGAATTATAGAACACTACATCAAAAACTAATGATGTACTGTATGGTGACTAACATAACATAATAAAAAAATGAAAAGATAAAATTTCCAAGAACACTGAGTTTGGGAAGGTTTACATACTCTATTGCCCCCCATCCTCTCTTAAAAGTCACAATGCATATTAAATGCTTTGAGAAGTTCTAGAGAAAAACAAACCAGAAATTTGTTTTTATAAAAAGAAGAGATTATAAATCTTTTTTTCCCCTGATTAACAGCTGTTAGCCTCTAGTTAAACTAGTGTACCATGAAACATACTTTCTGAAATTCTTATTTAATCGTTCCTCCAATGTGCAAAGAATCAGCTTAGAAGCAAGCTGAATTTATAATGAGAAGTAAAAGCATTTTGTGCTTGGGCAGCATGTTGCAGGACCTTACGAGTCGGCATGAAAATGCAGATCACAAGTGGATAGAGCACATTTCAATACCTACTCATATCTGTCTTAGTAAAGGGAAATTGTAAATGTTGTGTGTTAGGGCTTTGTTCATGTCTATTGTCAGAGTTAATACAATAACTGCTTAATTATTGGTAGTTGGGAATAACTAGTGCTCTATTTACACATTCATATGTTTTACATTCTTTAGTAGAAGCCCAAAGATGGCCAAACACATTTTACAAAGGGCATCACATGTTAGTCGAAGGGAATGAAGAGAAAGGCTGGAATAGCAGGTAGGGGCAAGACAATGAAGAGACCAGGATCACCCCAAGGAGGCTGGAGCTTCCTGAAGTAGTGGGGAGATGACAAAGGAACTAAGATACTGGGGTGACTTTCTTAAAACAAGCTCATTATGACATCTAGCTAAGATAATGGCTAAAAGAGAGGAATTAGAAGTAAAGGAACTAGAAAGCATTTGTAATAGAGAGTCCTGACCAAATGATTTGGGATAAATTTAGGGGCTGAGGAAAAAATAAGGGATGAATAGGTGCTTTGTGGCTGGTTAGGCAGAAGAGAAGAATGTGATGCCTGTCACTTGGTTAGGGAGACACAGGGAGGCAGAGTTTGGAGGAAGAAACAAAGTTCTGTGTTATATGCTGAATGAAAAACCCGCTTGCTGAATCTGCCTTTTTAAAAACTCTTGGTTATTCTACAGCATAGATTCTATTATACAAGTGACCATCAGTATTATTCTGTGATGCTCTAAGCCAGAAAGTAACAGACAATCCCAGCTAGTGAGCACCTTTCAGCAAAGGTCGACCATGAAGAAAGCATTCCTGCATGGCACTATTTGACTTAGCTCTATATTTGGACTGGGTTAGGATGACAGAACCCATGCTGTTTGGCTGGCTTGCAAGCAGGACTCAGCACACACTCTTCCCCAGGCCTCCTTGCCTGGCCACATTATGTCAACTTTGAGACACTTCCAGGGACCTAATATGTTTTAAAATTTGAATGATACTTTAAGTGACTTTTGGGAGTGGTAGTGATGGAAAGATTCTAAGGAAGGGATTTATTTCTTGGTTTTTTTTTTTTGTTTTTTTGTTTTTTTGTTTTTTTTAAGATTTATTTATTTGGGGATGTCGCAAAGATGGCAGAGGAGTAGGGAACCATATTTCAACTGGTCCCCGGAATTGAACTGGATATCTACCAGACCACTCTGAAGATCCACAAAATCAGCCTTAGATGTAAGATAGATCTGGATCTCTACAAACAGAATATCCCTGGCGGTTGTTTTCAAGGTATGAAGTGGGGAGACGGGATTCTGTGGGCAGGTATCAGAAGATAAATGGAAGGCAGAGGGAGCCTCCGGGATCCTGTGTCTGTGGAGCGCAAAAGCCTCCTGTGCTGGGGACCACGCACAGACTCTCAGACTGGTAGTAGCTGGGAAAGGACTTTAGGGCAGACCCCAGACTGAAACCGGAAGCTGGGGGGCTTGCATGTGAAAAGGAGGGGGGGAAGCCGCTGGCGGTTTTAGAAACACAAAGGGCAGAGACTAGCCCCAACCTGGAGGTAAGGACTGGGAGCACTGCGGAGGGGCGCACAACCCAGACGCTGCAGTTTATAGCAGCACAGACAGAAATGGAGACAGTGTGGCCTGGAGAGCTCAGTGGAGAGCAGACTGCAATCTCTCTGTTTTAAGACAGAGGTTTGGATATGGTCACCTCTGCTCTGACTCTCAGAAGAGACATGGAAAGCCACCAGGGAAAGTCTCCAGAGAACAAAAGCCCCCCCAAAACTGGTTTTCACTGAGCCGATCCCCCTGCCTACCGACCAGGGGCAGGGCAAGGACTGCCTGAGTAACAGCACGGCAGGCCCCTCCCCCAAAAGACAGGCTGGAAGAACAAGAGGCCAAGAACCTTAAGGTCCCTATAAAACAGGTGCATCTTGCTTCGGTCATGGTCAATAATTTGGACTCTGTACATTCCCTCAACCACCCCTCAATAGAATGACTAAGAGGAGGAACCCCCAAAATAGGAAAAATTCAGAGACTGTGACCTCGGCCCCAGAACAAAAGGATATGGATATAAGCAATATGTCAGAAATAGACTTCAGGATAACAGTTATGAAGACAATAGCTAGGATGGAGAAAATGATTAATGGAAACATAGATTCTCTAAGGGCAGAAATGAGAGCTGATCCGGCAGAACTTAAAAATGTTATCAATAAGATCCAATCTAATCTAGATAATCTAACAGCTAGGGTAAATGAGGCAAAAGAAGGAATAGTGATCTAGAAGACAACCTGACAGAAAAGAAGGAAGAGGAGAAGGCCTTGAACAAATAGCTTAAACTGCATAAAAACAGAATTAGAGAAATAAATGATGCCATGAAGTGTTCCAATGTCAGAATTATCCGGGTCCCTGAGGGGGTGGAGAGAGAAAGAGAACTAGAAGATATATTTGAGCAAACTGTAGCTGAGAACATCCCTAACGTGGGCAATGAAACAAGCATTCGTGTCCTAGAGGCAGAGGACCCGTCCCAGGATCAAGGAAAATGGACCAACACCCAGGCCTGTAATAGTAAAACTCGCAAATCTTAGAACCAAGGAAGTGACCACTTTCTGGAAGGTAGGATGTGTGGAGAAGTGAATCCTGAGGCGACATTTGAGAAGACAGACCGCAGGGAGAGGGAGCCGCCGTCAGCTGGCTATCAGCAAGTGATAGAGCAGCAGAGCACAAAATCAGAACTTTTAGAAGTCTGCTCTGCTGAGGGATGTCATAAGCCAAAGATAGAAATGCTCGGTCACAGGCCAGGTGAGGACAGAGTGCAACCGGAGACCAGGGAGACAGGAGTGATTGACTGCTTTTCTCTAAGGGCTCACTAAGTACTGGGGCCCTGAGTTCTCAGCTACTCCAGGGCCAGAGATTGGAAGGTCACCATTTTCATTCTAGTCCTCCAAAGCTGTATGGAAAGCTTTCAAGGAACAAAAGCTACCGAGAGCAAACCGAAGCAGATTACCTGGACTGGCAGTAATAACATGGGAGCAGCCAATTATATAAACAAATTAATAACAAAATCAAAGAAACACATTGAGAATAATACAAAAATAGTAGGGGACTTTAACACCCCTCTCACTGAAATGAAGAGATCATCTAAGGAAAAGATCAACAAGGAAATAAAGACTTTAAATGACACCCTGGACCAGACGGACCTCACAGATATATTCAGAACATTCCATCCAAAGCAACAGAATACGTATTCTTCTCTAGTGCACATGGAACATTCTCCACAATAGATCACATCCTGGGTCACAAATCAGGTCTCAACCAGTACCTAAAGGTTGGGATCATTTCCTGCATATATTCGGAACACAGTGATTTGAAACTAGAACTCAATCACAAGAGGAAAGTGGTAGGGAACTCAAATACATGGAGATTAAAGAGCATCCTACTAAAGAATGAATGGGGGGCACCTGGGTGGCTCAGTCATTAAGCGTCTGCCTTCGGCTCAGGTCATGATCCCACGGTCCTGGGATCGAGTCCCACATCGGGCTCCCTCCTCGGGGGGAAGCCTGCTTCTCTCTCTCCCCCTCCAGCTGCTTGTGTTCCTGCTCTCGCTATCTCTGTCTCTGTCAAATAAATAATAAAAAAAAATCTTTAAAAAAAAAAAAAGGAATGAATGGGAAAACCAGGAAATTAAAGAAGAATTTAAAAAATTCATGGAAACAAATGAAAATAAAAACACAACTGTTCAAAATCTTTAGGATGCAGCAAAGGCGGTCCTAAGAGAAAAGTATATAGCAATACAAGGCTTTCTCAAGAAACAAGAAAGGTCTCAAATACACAACTGAACCCTACACCTAAAGGAGCTGGAGAAAGAACAGCAAATAAAGCCTAAACCCAGCAGGAGAAGAGAAATAATAAAGATCAGAGCAGAAATCAATGCAATAGAAACCAAAAGAACAGTAAAACAGATCAACGAAACTAGGAGCTAGTTCTTTGAAAGAATTAAGATTTATAGACACTTGGCCAGACTTATCAAAAAGAAAAGAGAAAGGATCCAAATAAATAAAACCATGAATGAAAGAGGAGAGATCACAACCAACACCAAAGAAATACAAACAATTATGAGAACATTTTATGAGCAACTATATGCCAGCAATTACACAATCTGAAGAAATGGATGCATTACTAGAGACGTATAAACTACCAAAACTGAACCAGGAAGAAATGGTAAACCTGAACAGACCCACAACCAGTAAGGAAATTGAAGCAGTCATCAAAAATCTCCCAACTAACAAAAGCCCAGGGCCAGATGGCTTCCCAGGGGAATTCTACCAAACATTTCAAGAAGAATTAATACCTCTTCTTCTGAAGCTGGTCCAAAAAATAGAAATGGAAGAAAAACTTCCAAACTCATGTTATGAGGACAGCATTACCTTGATCCCAAAACCAGACAAAGACCCCATCAAAAAGGAGAATTACAGACCAATATCCCTGATGAACATGGATGCAAAAATTCTCGCCAAAACACTAGCCAATAGGATACAACAGTACATTAAAAGGATTGTTCACCACGACCAAGTGGGATTTCTTCCTGGGCTGCAAGGTTGGCTCAACATCGACAAATCAATCAATGTGATACAATGCATAATAAAAGAAAGAGCAAGAACCATATGATACTCTCAATAGATGCAGAAAAAGCATTTGACAAAGTACAGCATCCTTCCTTGAACAAAACTCTTCAGAGTATAGGGATAGAGGGTACATACCTCAATATCATAAAAGCCACTATGAAAAACTCCCAGCGAATATCATTCTCAATGGGGAAAAACTGAGAGCTTTTTCCCTAAGGTCAGGAACATGGCAGGGATGTCCACTATCAGCACTGTTATTCAACATAGTACTAGAAGTCCTAGTCTCAGCAATCAGACAACAAAAAGAAATAAAAGGCATCCAAATCAGCAAAGAAGAAGTCAAACTCTCACTCTTTGCAGATGATATGATACTTTATGTAGAAAACCCCAAAGACTTTACACCAAAACTGCTAGAACTCATACAGGAATTCAGTAAAGTGGCAGGATATAAAATCAATGCACATAAATCAGTGGCATTCCTATACACCAACAACAAGACACAAGAAAGAGAAATTGAGGAGTCAATCCCATTTACAATTGCACCCAAAACCTTAAGATACCTAGGAATAAATCTATCCAAAGAGGCAAAGGATCTGTACTCAGAAAACTATAAAATACTCATGAAAGAAATTGAGGAAGACACAAAGAAATGGAAAAACATTCCATGCTCATGGATTGGAAGAACAATTATTGTGAAGATATCAATGCTACCTAGAACAATCTACACATTTGAGGCAATCCCTATCCAAACACCATCAACTTTTTTCGAAGAAATGGAACAAATAATCCTAAAATTTGTATGGAACCAGAAAAAACCCCGAATAGCCAGAGAAATTCTAAAAAAGAAAAGCAAAGCTGGTGCCATCACAATTCCAGACTTCAAGCTCTATTACAATGCTGTCATCATGAAGACAGTATGGTACTGGCACAAAAACAGGCACATAGATCAATGGAACAGAATATAGAGCCAGAAATGGACCCTCAACTCTATGGTCAACTAATCTTCAACAAAGCAGGAAATATTGTCCAATGGAAAAATGACAGTCTCTTCAAATGGTGTTGGGAAAATTGGACAGCCACATGCAGAAGAATGAAACCAGACCATTTCCTTACACCACACACAAAAATAGACTCCAAATGGATGAAAGATCTCAATGTGAGACAGGAATCCATCAAAGTCCTAGAGGAGAAAACAGGCAGCAACCTCTTCGACCTCAGCGGCAACTTCTTCCTAGAAAAATCGCCAAAGGCAAGGGAAGCAAGGGCAAAAATGAACTATTGGGACTTCATCAAGATAAAAAGCTTTTGCACAGCAAAGGAAACAGTCAACAAAACCAAAAGACAGCTAACAGAATGAGGGAAGACATTTGCAAATGACATATCAGATAAATGGCTATTATCCAAAACCTATAGAAAACTTATCAAACTTAACACCCAAAGAACAAATAATCCAATCAAGAAATGGGCAGAAGACATGAATAGACATTTCTGCAAAGAAGACATCTAAATGGCTAACAGAAACATGAAAAAGTGCTCAACATCGCTCAGCATCAGGGAAATCCAAATCAAAACCTCAATGAGATATCACCTCACAACAGTCAGAATGGCTAAAATTAACAAGTCAGGAAACGACAGATGTTGGTAGGGATGCGGAGAAAGGGGAACCCTCCTACACTTCTGGTGGGAATGCAGGCTGGTGCAGTCACTCTGGAAAACAGTATGGAGGTTCCTCAAAAAGTTGAAAATAGAGCTACCCTATGACCCAGCAATTGCACTACTGGGTATTTACCCCAAAAATGCAAATGTAGTGATCCAAAGGGGCACCTGCACCCCAATGTTTATAACAGCAATGTCCACAATAGCCAAACTATGAAAAGAGCCTTGATGTCCATCAACAGATGAATGGATAAAGAAAATATGCTGTGTGTATACACACACAAACACACACACACACACACACACAATAGAACATTATGCAGCAATCAAAAAAAATGAAATCTTGCCATTTGCAATAACATGGATGGAACTAGAGGATATTATGCTAAGCAAAATAAGTCAATCAGAGAAAGACAAGAATCATATGATCTCACTGCCATGAGAAATTTGAGAAACAAGACAGAGGATCATAGGGGAAGGGAGGAAAAAATGAAACAAGATGAAAACAGAGAGGGAGACAAACCATAAGAGACTCTTAATCTCAGGAAACAAACAGGGTTGCTGGAGTGGTGGGGGGTGGGAGGGATGGGTGGCTGGGTGATAGATATTGGGGAGGGTATGCACTATGGTAAGCACTGTGAATTGTGTAAGACTGATGAATCACAGACCTGTACCTCTAAAACAAATAATACATTATGTTAAAAAAACGAAAAAGATAGTAGGAAGGGAAAAATGAAGGGGGGGAAATCGGAGGCGGAGATTAACCATGACAGACCATGAACTCTGAGAAACAAACTGAGGATTTTAGAGGGGAGGGTGGTGGGGGGATGGGTTAGCCCGATGATGGATATTAAGGAGGGCATGTATTGCATGGAGCACCGGGTGTTATATGCAATGAATCATGGAACACTACATCAAAAACTAAAGATGTAATGTATGTTGATTAACATAATATAATAAAATAAATTAAAAATATAAAAAATGAATTAAACAAAAAACCCCAAAACAGAAACCTCCGAAAAAACAAGAGTCCAGGACCTGATGGATTCCCTGGGGAATTCCACCAAACATTCAAAGAAGAAATAATACCTATTCTACTGAAGCTGTTTCAAATAATATAAACAGAAGGAAAACTTCCAGACTCATTCTATGCGGCCAGCATTACCTTGATCCCAAAACCAGGCAAAGACCCCATCAAAAAGGAGAATTTCAGACCAGTGTCCCTGATAAATATGGATGACAAAATTCTCAACAAGATCCTAGCTAATAGGATCCAACAGTACATTAAAAGGATCATCCACCACGACCAAATGGGATTTATTCCTGGGATGCAAGGTGGTTCAACATTTGCAAATCAATCAGTGTAATAGAACACATTAATAAGAGGAGAGAGAGGACCATATGTTCCTCTCAATTGATGCCGAAAAAACATTTGACAAAATACAACATCCTTTCCTGATTAAAACTCTTCAGAGTATAGGGATAGAGGGAACATTCCTCAAGTTCATAAAATCCATCTATAAAAATCCCACAGAGAATATCATCCTCAATGGGGAAAAGCTGAAAGCCTCTCCCTTAACGTCAGGAATACGACAACGATGCCCACTCTCACCACTATTGTTCAACATAGTACTAGAAGTCCTAGAACAGCAATCAGACAACAAAAAGAAATAAAACGTATTCAAATCGGCAAAGAAGTCAAAATCTCTCTCTTCGCAGATGACATGATATTTTATGTCTAAAACCCAAAAGACTCCACCCCCAAAATACTAGAACTCATACATTAATTCAGTAATGTGGCAGGATACAGAATCAATGCACAGAAATCAGTTTTTCTATACACTGAAAATGTAACTGTAGAAAGAGAAATTAGGGAGTCAATTCTATTTACAATAGCACCCAAAACCATAAGATACATTGGAATAAACCTAACCAAAGAGGTAAAGGATCTATACTCTAGAAACTACAAAACACTCATGAAAGAAATTGAAGAAGACACAAAAAGATGGAAACACATTCCATTCTCATGTACCGGAAGAATAAACATTATTAAAATGTCTTTGCTGCCCAGAGCAATCTATACTTTCAACGCCATCCCGATCAAAATACCAATGGCATTTTTCAAAGTGCTGGAACAAACAATCCTAAAACTTGTATGGAATCAGAAAAAAACCCCGAATCACCAAGGAAATGTTGAAAAAGAAAAAGAAAGCTGGTGGCATCACATTGCCCGATTTCAAGCTATATTACAAAGCTGTGATCACCAAGACAGCATGCTACTGGCACAAAAACAGACACATAGACCAATGGAACAGAATAGAGAGCCCAGGAATGGACCCTCAACTCTATGGTCAAATAATCTTCGACAAAGCAGGAAAAAATATGCAATGGAAGAAAGCCAGTCTCTTCAATAAATGGTGCTGGGAAAATTGGACAGCTATACACAAAAGAATGAACTTGACCATTCTCTTACACCATACACAAAGATAAACTCAAAATGGATGAAAGACCTCACTGTGAGACAGGAATCCATCAAAATCCTAGAGGAGAACATAGGCAGTAACCTCTTCAACATCGGCCACAGCAACCTCTTTCAAAACACGTCTCCAAAGGCAAGGGAAACAAAAGTAAAAATGAACTTTTAGGACTTCATCAAGATAGTAAGCTTCTACACAACAAAGGAAACAGTCAACAAAAAAGAGGCAAACCACGGAATGGGAGAAGATACTGGCAAATGACACTACAGACAAAGGGCTGATATCCGGGAGGGGGGAACGATGGTGGAGTATTAGGGGACCCTATTTCAGCTGGTCCCCGGAATTGAGCTGGATATCTACCAGACCACTCTGAGCACCCACGAAACCAGCCTGAGATGTAAGAAGATCTGGATCTGTACAAACAGAATATCACAGGCTGTTGGTTTTGAGGTACAAAGCGGAGAGCCGTGATTCTGTGGGCAGATATTGGAGGATAAATGGCAGCGGGCGGGTGCCTGGCCATGGGGATCCTACACCGCCGGTGAGTGACAGCCTCGCGCGGTGCAGATGGGGCACAGACTTGCAGACTGGTAGCATTGGGAAAGGACTTTAGGGCAGCCCTGGGGGTGGAAAACCAGACCAGCGGGGTCGCACGCATGTGAACCGCAGCCACCCGGACAGAAACCCGGAGCAACGGTCTCACGCACGCGAACTGCAGCCTCTGAGATGGAAACCCGGAGCACCGGGGTCCCGCCACTGAACTGCAACCCCTGGGGGTGGAAACCCCAAGCAGCGGAGTCGCGCGTGCGAACTGGGGGCGGCTGGCGGTTTTAGAAGCACAAAGGGCAGAGACGTGCCCCGACCTGGAGGCAGGACTGGGAGCGCTGAGGAGGGGCGCACAACCAAGGACACTGCAGTTTATAGCAGCACAGACAGAAACGGAGATGGTGTGGCCTGGAGAGCTCGCTGAAGAACAGAGTGAAGTCTCTCTGCTCTGAGGCAGAGGGTTGGAAACGGTCTCTTCTACTCTGACTCGCGGAAGAGACGCGGAAAGCCACGAGAGAACAAAAGCCCCAAAGACTGATTCCCACTGAGAACATCCCCCACCACAGGGGTGCAGGGCAACTCCGCCCAAACAGGGTTCCCTGAGTAACAGCATGGCAGGCCCCTCCCCCAGAAGACAGGCTGGGAAAACAAGAGGCCAGCAACCCTAAGGTCCCAAGAAAACACGTGCATCTTGCTTGGGTTCTGGTCAATAATTTGGACCCATACATTCCCTCAAACACCCATCAACAGAATGACTAGGAGGACGAGCCCACAAAACAGAAAAGAATCAGAGATTATGACTTATGCAGCACATTTACAAATGGATGCAGATATAACCAAGATGTTGGAGATGGAATTCAGGCTAGCAATTGTGAAGACAATGGTTAGAATGGAGAAATCAATTAATGGCAACATAGAGTCTCTAAGGGCAGAAATAAAAGTTGAATTGGCAGAACTTAAAAATGCTATCAATGAGATCCAATCCACTCTAGATAATCTAACAGCTAGGGTAACTGAGACAGAAGAGAGAATAAGCGACCTGGAAGACAATATAATAGATAAAAAGGGAAAAGAGGAGGCCAGGGAAAAACAACTCAGAATCCATGAAAATAGAATCAGAGAAATAAGTGACACCATGAAGCGTTCCAATGTGAAAATAATTGGAATCCCGGAGGGAATGGAGAGAGAGAAAGGACTAGAAGATGTATTTGAGCAAATCATTGCTGAGAACTTCCCTAATCTGGCGAATGAAATAAACATTCGAGTCCTAGAGGCACAGAGGACCCCTCCTAAGATCAAGGAAAACAGGCCAACACCCTGGCATGTAATAATAAAACTTGCAAATCTTCGAACCAAGGAAACCATCTTCAGGGCAGTCAGGGGGAAGAGATTCCTTACGTACAGAGGGAGGAACATCAGAATAACGTCAGACCTATCCACAGGGACCTGGCAAGCCAGAAAGGCCTGGCAAGACATATTCAGAGTACTAAATGAGAAGAACGTGCAGCCAATAATACTTTATCCAGCAAGGCTTTCATTTAAAATGGTTGGAGAGATGCAGAGCTACCACGACTGGCAGAAGCTGAAAGAATATGTGACCACTAAGCCGGCGCTGCAAGAAATATTAAGGGGGGTTCTAAAAAAGGAGAAAGACCCCAAGAGTGATGTACAACAGAAATTTACAGGGACAATCTATAAAAACAACGTCTTCACAGGCGACATGATGACAATTAATTCCTATCTTTCAATAATCACTCTCAACATGAATGGCCTAAACGCTCCCATAAAACGGCACAGGGTTGCAGATTGGATAAAAAGACAGGACCCATCCATATGCTGCTTACAAGAGACTCATTTGGAACCTAAAGATACATCCAGACTGAAAGTGAAGGGGTGGAGATCCATCTTCCACGCCAGCGGACCTCAAAAGAAAGCTGGGGTAGCAATTCTTATATCAGACAAATTAGATTTTAAACTAAAGTCTGTAATAAGAGACACAGAAGGACACTATATCATTCTTAAATGGTCTATCCAACAGGAAGATCTAACAATTGTAAATATGCCCCCAACATGGGAGCAGCCATCTACATAAGCCAACTGTTAACCAAAATAAAGAGTCATATTGATAACAATACATGAATTTCAGGAGACCTCAATACTCCACTCTCAGCAGTGGACAGATCATCTAAGCAGAAAATCAACAAGGAAACAAGAGCTTTGAATGATACATTGGACCAGATGGACCTCATAGACATTTACAGAACATTCCACCCTAAAAAAACAGAATACACATTCTTCTCGAGCGCACATGGGACTTTCTCCAGAATAGACCATATACTGGGTCACAAATCAGGTCTCAACTGATACCAAAAGACTGAGATTATTCCCTGCATATTCTCAGACCACAATGCTCTAAAGTCGAACTCAATCACAAGAAAAAATTTGGCAGAAATTCAAACACTTGGAAGCTAAAGACCACTCCGCTCAAGAATGTTTGGGTCAACCAAGAAATCAAAGAAGAACTTAAACAATTCATGGAAATGAATGAGAACGAAAACACATCGGTCCAAAACCTATGGGATACTACAAAGGTGGCCCTGAGGGGGAAATACATAGCCATCCAAGCCTCACTCAAAAAAATAGAAAAATCCCGAATTCACCAACTAACTCTACACCTTAATGAACTAAAGAAAAAGCAACAAACGATGCCTAAGCCACGCATTAGAAGAGAAATAATTAAAATTAGAACAGGGATCAATGAATTAGAAACCAGAAACACAGTAGATCAGATCAATGAAACTAGAAGTTGGTTCTTTGAAAGAATTAATAAGATCAATAAACCACTGTCCAGACTTATCCAAAAGAAAAGAGAAAGGACCCAAATTAATAAAATTATGAATGAAAGGGGAGAGATCACGATTAACACCAAGGAAATAGAAACAATTATTAGAAACTATTATCAACAACTATATGCCAATAAACTGAGCAATCTGGATGAAATGGAGGCCTTCCTGGAAACCTATAAGCTGCCAAGACTGAAACAGGAAGAAACTGACAACCTGAATAGGCCAATTACCAGTAACAAGATTGAAGCAGTGATCAAAAACCTCCCAAAAAACAAGAGTCCAGGGCCTGATGGATTCCCTGGGGAATTCTATCAAACATTCAAAGAAGAAATAATACCTATTCTACTCAAGCTGTTTCAAAAAATAGAAACAGAAGGAACACTTCCAAACTCATTGTATGAGGCCAGCATTACCTTAATCCCCAAACCAGGCAAAGACCCCATCAAAAAGGAGAATTTCAGATGGATATCCCTGATGAATATGGATTCCAAAATCCTCAACAAAATCCTAACTAATAGGATCCAACAATACATTAAAAG
Source organism: Neomonachus schauinslandi (assembly GCF_002201575.2). Lineage (NCBI taxonomy): Eukaryota > Metazoa > Chordata > Mammalia > Carnivora > Phocidae > Neomonachus > Neomonachus schauinslandi. Next base: position 22,066,011 of record NC_058418.1, on the reverse strand, counting down.
GATCATCCACCATGACCAAGTGGGATTTATCCCCAGGATGCAAGGGTGGTTCAACATTCGCAAATCAATCAAGGTGATAGAACACATTAATAAGAGGAGGGAGAAGAACCATATGGTCCTCTCAATTGATGCAGGAAAAGCATTTGACAAAATACAACATCCTTTCCTGATTAAAACTCTCCAGAGTATAGGGATAGAGGGAACATGCCTCAAGTTCATAAAATCCATCTATGAAAAACCCACAGCGAATATCATCCTCAATGGAGAAATGCTGAGAGCCTTTCCCTTAATATCAGGAATTCATCAAGGGTGCCCACTCTCACCACTGTTGTTCAACATAGTACTAGAAGTCCTAGCAACAGCAATCAGACAACAAAAAGAAATAAAGATATTCAAATTGGCAAAGAAGAAGTCAAAACTCTCTCTTTTCGCAGACGACATGATACTTCATGTGGAAAACACAAAAGACTTCACCCCCAAATTACTAGAACTCATCCAGCAATTCAGTAATGTGGCAGGATACAAAATCAATGCACAGAAATCAGTTGCTTTCTTATACAGTAACAACGCAACTGTAGAAAGAGAAATTAGAGAAACAATTCCATTTACAATAGCACCAAAAACCATAAGATACCTCGGAATAAACCTAACCGAAGACGTAAAGGATCTATACTCTAGGAACTACAGAACACTCATGAAAGAAATTGAAGAAGACACAAAAAGATGGAAAAATATTCTATGCTCATGGATCAGAAGAATAAACATTGTTAAAATGTCTACGCTACCCAGAGCAATCTCTACCTTCAATGCCATCCCGATCAAAATTCCAATGACGTTTTTCAAAGTGCTGGAACAAACAATCCTAAAATTTGTATGGAATCAGTAAAGACCCTGAATCGCCAAGGAAATGTTGAAAAAGAAAAACCAAGCTGGGGGCATCACGTTGCCCGATTTCAAGCTATATTACAAAGCTGTGGTCACCAAGACAGCAGGGTACTGGCACAAAAACAGACATACAGACCAATGGAACAAAATAGAGAACCCAGATATGGACCCTCAACTCTATGGTCAAATAATCTTTGACAAAGCAGGAAAAACATGCAATGGAAGAAAGCCAGTCTCTTCAATAAATGGTGCTGGGAAAATTGGACAGCCACATGCAGAAGAATGAAACTCGACCATTCTCTAACACCATTCACAAAGATAAACTCAAAGTGGATAAAGACCTCACTGTGAGACAGGAATCCATCAAAATCCTAGAGGAGAACATAGGCAGTAACCTCTTTGACATCGGCCACAGCAACTTCTTTCAAGATACATCTCCAAAAGCTAGTGAAACAAAAGCAAAAATGAACTTTTGGGACTTCATCAAGATAAAAAGCTTCTGCACAGCAAAGGGAACAGTCAACTAAACAAAGAGGCAACCCACAGAATGGGAGAAGACATTTGCAAATGACACTACAGATAAAGGGCTGGTATCCAAAATCTATAAAGAACTTCTCAAACTCAACACCCAAAAAAGAAATAATCAAGTCAAAAATGGGCAGAAGATATGAAAAGACACTTCTCTGAAGAAGACATACAAATGGCTAACAGACACATGAAAAAATGTTCATCCTCATTAGCCATCAGGGAAATCCAAATCAAAACCACATTGAGATACCACCTTACACCAGTTAGAATGGCAAAAATGGACAGGGAAAAAAACAACAAATGTTGGAGAGGTTGTGGAGAAAGGGGAACCCTCTTACACTGTTGGTGGGAATGCAAGTTGGTACAGCCACTTTGGAAAACAGTGTGGAGGTTCCTCAAAAATTTAAAAATAGAGCTACCCTATGACCCAGCGATCGCACTACTGGGTATTTACCCCAAAGACACAGATGTAGTGAAAAAAAGGGCCATATGCACCCCAATGTTCATAGCAGCAATGTCCACAATATCCAAACTCTGTAAAGAGCCGAGATGCCCTTCAACAGATGAATGCATAAAGCAGATGTGGCCCATATATACAATGGAATATTACTCAGCCATCAGAAAAGATGAATACCCAACTTTTACATCAACATGGATGGGACTGGAGGAGATTATGCTAAATGAAGTAAGTCAAGCAGAAAAAGTCAATTATCATATGGTTTCACTTATTTGTGGAACATAAGGAATAGAATGGAGGACATTAGGAGAAGGAAGGGAAAAATGGGGGGGGAGGAATTGGAGGGAGAGATGAACCATGAGAGACTATGGACCTGAGAAACAAACAGGGTTTTAGAGGGGAGGGGGATTGGTTAGCCCGGTGATGGGTATTGAGGAGGGCACATACTGCATGGAGCACTGGGTTTTATAGGAAAACAATGGATCGTGGATCACTACATCAAAAATTAATGATGTATTGTATGGTGACTAACATAACATAATAAAATTAAAAACTACAAAAAAAAATTTTTTTTTAAAAAGGGCCGATATCCAAGATCTATAAAGAACTTCTCAAACTTAACACCAAAAAAACAAATAATCAAGTCAAAAAATGGGCAGAAGACATGAACAGACAGTTCTCCAAAGAAGACAGAAATGGCTAACAGACACATGAAAAAATGTTCATCATTATTAGCCATCAAGGAAATTCAAATCAAAACCACATTAAGATACCACCTTACACCAGTCAGAATGGCAAAAATTGACAAGGCAAGAAACAACAAATGCTGGAGAGGTTGTGGAGAAAGGGGAACCCTCTTACACTGTTGGTGAGAATGCAAGTTGGTAAAGCCACTTTGGAAAACAGTGTGGATGTGCCTCAAAAATTTAAAAATAGAGGTACCCTATGACCCAGCATTGCACTACTGGGTATTTACCCCTAAGATACAGATGTAGAGAAAAGAAGGCCATATGCACCCCAGTGTTCATAACAGCAATGTCCACAATAGCCAAACTGTGGACAGAGCCGAGATGCCCTTCAACAGATGAATGCATAAAGCAGATGTGGCCCATATATACAATGGGATATTACTCAGCCATCAGAAAGGATGAATACCCAACTTTTGCATCAACATGGATGGAACTGGAGGAGATAATGCTAAGTGAAGTAAGTCAAGCAGAGAAAGGTAATTATCATATGGTTTCACTTATTTGTGAAACATAAGGAATAGAATGGAGGACATTAGGAGAAGGAAGGGAAAGAGGAATCAGAGGGGAAGATAAACCATGAGAGACAATGGACTCCAAGAAACAAACTGAGGGTTTTAGAGGGGTCTGAGTTGGGGGGATGGGTTAGCCCAGTGATGGTATTAAGGAGGGCACATACTGCACGGAGCACTGGGTGTTATGCACAAACAGTGAATCATGGAACATTACATCAAAAACTAATGATGTACTGTATGGTGACTAACATAACATAATAAAAATAATTTTTTAAATAAAAAAATAGCACAAAAAAGGATATGTTTATTTGACAGAGAGAGAGAGAGAGTGAGCAAGTGCGCAGGGGTGGGGAGAGGCAGAGGGAGAGGGAGAGAGTGAATCTCAAGCAAGCTCTACAGGACCCTGAGATCATAACCTGAGCCGAAATCAGGAGTCAGTGGCTCAACTGACTGAGCCACCCAGGCACCCCGGGATTTATTTTTTTAATAGCTATAATTATAGATATAGCTGCAGATACAGATGTATCAGGAAAATAGGCAGGAACATCCTGACTGAAAAGGGTAATTCAAAGAGCTCAGTTTGCATTCCAAGTCCATTTGGGAATTGCTAGATATGATAAACTGCTCATGTCCTTACTGACTTGTGGAATTTAGGAACTTAGGAAACATGAAAAATCCAGTCAGTCACTAATAACTCAGCCCTGATGGAGCCAAAGTGTGCTCTCAGAGAGGGGAAAATAACATTGTAGGGGGCATGTGTAACCTATATAATAAAACAATATGATTTTAACACAAAATATGAAAATCAGCATAGCAAATCATAGTCCTTTTTATCAGTTCATTGAAGTAGGCTCTGCAGGGGCTCTATTTGTCCCACTGTTCACTGGCATTGCATTTCATTATCTGTGTAGTTGAGAGGGAACAGAATGAAATGGCTTTTCTTTTCAAACACTGTCTAATTTGAACTTGAGCAATCCAGACTGGCCTCCTCAGCCCCAAGCAGCCTGGATAAGAACTTTGAAGAGTTTTTGAGGATGAAGATGCCTTCCTTGAATGGGCCACAAGGAACACTCCAACTCAGTGTTTAGACAAAAAGTTTCCACATGTTCCTCTTCCATCTTTCTCTTCTGTAAGGGTTTTAGAGAGGTAGCAAAATGGACGTCTTTGTGCAAAATGTTTTCAAAAGTTGTGTTAATGGAGAAATTTCTTTGGGGGCTTAAGTTTCTATTTACCTTTTGTGACATGATTAAAAAACAACAACTCATTATCTTCCTTTCCCACAATCTCAGCAGCAGAATGGAGATAAGGTGGGTCCCGAATGAACTGATGGCTGGGTATGCTGCTGGGATATCTAACGCGCCCCTTTAACAAATACAGTCTTTACCATGCAGTAACACTCACAATCTTAGTGCTGGGTGATAAGAATAATTGTATTCATTACACAGTTGAATACAGAAACATATTTCTGAAATAATTTTCCTTGTCTAGAATTACACAGAATTCCGCTGAGTGGCACATTCAAGTGAATTTTTATTAGGAGAGTTCCAATGAACTGTTCAGTGGCAGAGAGACTTCATGTTTAATTTAATTTCTCAGAACCAGGGTATTGTTGAGAAAGGCATCAGACAACCACTGAGTGCTGGTTAACAGGAACATCTCACTAATCAGGGATCATGTGTTCAAGCCCAGCAACCAACAAGCACTCACTGAGATACTCTTATTCAGGAGTGGACACTAAGGCACTTCAGGACTCCAAGTATATGTTTCCTGTTTCTTGTCACCTTTTATTTGGTTTCAGAGGTGGCATGAACTTTTGTACTGAGACAGAATAAAAATCAGCTCCAGACAGACCTTCACACCCTCATCTACTTGGGTCCAGGACAGATGGGTATAGGGTAGAATTAAGAGTTTTAGAACAAATTTTGTCAGTGAGGAGCATCCTCCTTTTATTTTATTTTTGCATAGGCAACAATCTGAAAAACAATTTAATACATTAGAAAGTCTTATAAGACTGCCATAAGCACCTATTGCAGAAAGAGCAATGTAATTGTAAGCTCTGGTACTGATCTGTAGTGGGTTGAATAGTGCTTCCTAAAAAGATATGCCTACATCCTAATTCCCAGAACCTATGTATGTGACCTTATTTGGAATAAAGGTCTTGCAGATGTAATTAAGGATCACAAAATAAGTAGATCATCCTAGATTAACTGATAGGCCCTAAATCCAAGGATAAGTGTCCTTTATAAGAGACACACAGAGGAGAGACATAGGGAGAAGAGAAGGCCATGAGAAGATGAGACAAAGAATGCAGTGATGCTGCCACTAGCCAAGGGACATCTGGAGCCACCAGAATCTGGAAGAAGTAAAGATTCTGCCCTAGAGCCTTTGGAGAGATCATGGCCCTGCCAACGCTTTCATTTTGGACTTTTGGGCTCCAGAACCATAAGAGCATACATTTCTGGTATTTTAAGCCACATAATTTGTTACAGCTTCTTCAGGTAAGTAATACATGGTCTTATCTCTAAGCATGGTATAAAGTTGTCTTGTTTCTGTTGGAGCTCAGGCATACTGAGGCATAAGAACACCGTACCTTAGACTTTACTCACTACCTACCAACAGTTGTCAAGGCTAGGATGACTGAGTCTACACATCTAATTAGAGAATCAGGAGTGCCTGGGTGGCTCAGTCAGTTAAGCATCTGCCTTCAACTCAGGTCATGATCCTGGGGTACTGGGATCAAGTCCCACATTGGGTTCCCTGCTCAGTAGGGAGCCTGCTTCTCCTTCTGCCTGCTGCTCCCCCTGCTTGTGCTCTCTCTCTGTCAAATAAATAAATCTTTAAAAGAAAATTGGAGAATCAAAGGATGTCAGGGCTAGAAGGGGCCTTAGTTTCCTCTTAAAGGGAGATTGTTGGACAAGCTACCCCCTTGGACCTGAATCCTAGTCCTCACCCTACTAGTCAGTGGCTGGGTGCTCTTTTGAGAAGCCGGGACAACCTTCCTTCCAGGTGGCCCTAGCTTGGTATAGAAAGTTCTCATGATCTGACCCAAATCACCTCCCTCTATAGCCTCACCTTCTACTCCCATGCCCCGTCCTCTGCCATTAATATGCTGTTCACTACACTAAGCTAAGAGAGGAACAAATCATCTCTTAAAATCAGAATTGGCTGTCCACAGATCTTTTCCTGATTCCCCAAGTGGGTGTCACCTTCCACTTGCTCCCTCTATGTATTGTACATTGCTTTGTCGCCACTAACCACATTACAGAATTGCTCGCAAGTCTCATAAGACTTGCAGAGTCCCCAACCTACCTCTCTTCAGTTTCTACTCCAGTCCTTAAATTTACAATGGCCTCTCCTGACAAAAGACCTTTGTGTACAGTCTTTGCCCTGAAGTCCTCTTTTCCTCTTTGCTTACATGACTCCTTAAATCACAGTTCATATGTTCTACTTCTTTGATTTGGTCCACTTCCCATGATTTTTTTTTTGCTCAATGCTATGTCCTCACTGCGCAGCAAGCTCTGTAGAGCATAGATTATGTCTGATGGTTCTTCTAGTACAGAGCCCAGCACATCATAGGTCTAACAGAGGAATTTTAAGTGATTGTATGATTAGTCTAGTCTACAAAGTTCTCTTCCAAGGTCCCCAAGGTAGGTCCTGGTTATTTTTTTTTATCTGTAGCACTTAGCACAGAGCCTGTGTTCAATAACTATATGGGGAACATTCATTGAATAAATAGGTGAATTAAATTCTCCCTTTCTGGACTAAAGTTTTCTCATCTAGAGAATGTGAGAGTTGGACTACATCAGCAACTCTTACACTTAGTAATTATAGCTCACTTAGATGAGGCAAAAAACAGAACAAAACCATCCCATGTCTTCTTAAGCTAACTAGTTCCACTTACCAATGAAAAAGTAACAACAAAATATGACCAAAAATAGGTAGTGGTATAATCATTTAAAATATTAACCCATGTTTTTTTCTTGGCTGGTGATTCTTTTTTACCTTTTTGCCCCCATTCCTACTTCATTTCTCCCCACTAATTTCCTAATTCAAACTAGATCAGAGGTGACCATTGCCTTCGAGAAAGATTGTTACAGCATAAAAGGAAAGAGAAAGAAAAGTTGATACTCACTTCTTAGTTTCAGATCAGGCCACTGAAACCAATGACTGGATGTCACCAGGAAATCTGTAAGAAGCTGACTGAGGACTGAAATTGAAGAGAATTTTACAAAGGGTTATTCACAAAGGAGTGGGAAATGTGTAGGAAGAACACAGTGTGTAAAGAGACATGTGAAAAACAGCACCAGGATGCCCTTACCACTGTAGCCAGAAGGGGTAATAGGAAAGAGAGAGCCTTGCAGAGAGTGCAGAGATACACTGTTAAGGGACCTAGACAACCTACAGTAACCTGGCAGGGGTGGATCTGGGAGTAGAAATAACCAACTCTATGCTCTTCTTTCCCTTAAATCCTTCTTTGGCTCCCTTTTGCCAAAACCCAACTGAAAACCAGAGGACAAGGGAGCTCACTGATAAAGCCCATATAGGGCAGCCTTCCAGAGCACAGAGGTGAAGGGAAAACAGAAGACATGCTGAACAGACAAATACTGGTTTCAGAGAATGAAGTTTAGAAAAACCATCAGCCAAAAGTTTATTCCATAACAATAAATTTGGTGAAAAAAGTGAGTGATCTCAGAACCAGTTTTTCTTGCCCCGTCCTGTTAGTCCCTCAAAATAAAACCTTAGGACTAGAGCAAAAGGAAGGTGGAGGGGAAGTAAGACAACATGATGCTGGGGAGGGGTTACCTACTGAAGGCTCTATCTTATCCTCTAGGTTGAATTCCATAGGATGAGGAAGTTAAGCCCTAGATCAGTCTCAGGAGCTGAGAGCTTAGGTGGTCTGTGCTACACTTCCAATGGAGCCTGGCGAAGCAGCAAGTCTCCTGGAATCTCCAGCACAAGCCTGTGTAGCAACATTAGAGCTACATGGCCATGGTCATAGTCTAACTACAAGGCCAAAGAGCACAGTGCAGTGTCCACAGTGCAGGAGAGAGCTCCTTGCAGTTCCATGTGTCCTCACTTGCACACATCCCAAGAGGACGTAAGAGGTTGGACTCAGAGGTTCTGAGACCAGAGGCCAATGGGATCATAGAGATCATCTTAGTGGATGTCAATATTCACAGATGACTTTGCTCAAAAACCAGAGTGTGTGCATTACATTGGCTTCCTGAAAGTTAACTGCAACCCCACTGAGGAGGAGAGGGGAAAACTCATGAAATGATTGAGTTTACTCTTATGTGGACTAAAATTAAGTGTCAGTCAATGTGGGAATGGAAAGTCAAGACCAAAAATAAGTTCAATTACAGAAAAATAAAACTGTATTTCTCTTACGCACACCTATGTTATACCTCCCTAGTTGGATTGGATGAATCTGTTCATCCCCCTCCAAGGCCTCAGAACACACTTGGAAAAGCATAAAAAAAAGTAGGGTTTCATAAGAGATGGGACATTCCCTTGGTCCCCCTACCCTTTCTGCTGTTATTTAGCCTTTATTGGGAATATAGGTCAGGAGAAAAGATAATAACTCTTTGAGAAATTATCACCTAGATGATAGAAAAACTCATAGAACTAAACATGCCATTCAAACCATTCCATTCTCTGGCCCATTTCATCAAGGAAATCCCTTTCATTGCTCTGCTGGCACCTGGTTTTAGATCCACATCATCAGAGCCTGGTTCCTGTGCCATTTAAGTCAGCTGAAAATGAAGCATGAGCTTATTGGCTTTGCACCTGAATCTCTCCCTACAAGCATCTTAGGACTGACACCATCTTCCTATCAAATGATCTCTCACTCCCAATGCATTTTACTTGAGTTATAAGGGATCAATCAGTGTTCAGACTGTCAGAGTAAAAGAATGTTAGAAATGGAAGATCATTTAGAATTTAGAGATGAACTAGTTCAGATAAGGAAAATGAGACCAATGGAGAGAAAATTATTTTCTCAAGTTCACCTAGCATATTAAAGACTGAAACTGAGTTACAAACCAGGCCTTCTGACTGCAAGGCCAAGGTCTTTCCCTTCTGCCACTCTGTACACCCCCTCACCAACACCAGTCAGGAAGTACAGCTGGTACTGTCCACAGATGGGCACTCTACACACTTTGTATATCCCAAGCCATATGCTAGGCACTGGAGATAAAATGATGAGGAAAATAGACCTGGTCTCTGCCTTCAAGGTACATACACCTACCTACACTGGACTCGATCCAGGGTCCTGAAACTGTTTATTTGGAGTAGTGGTGTACTGGAGAAACCATTTTTCTTAGCAAAGTGAGACAAATTGGGTGGTCAGTGGCCTGAATTCCATCCATGCAAGCATGTGGAATACTGTTTGGACTTTCCACCTCCTGGTTAAAATCAGCAGAAAATTTGTTTCTACCCGAATGAAACATTTCTTAATGAGTGGTTGGAATGATTACTAAAGCCATCATAGATCTAATCCTTGACATGAGTAGCAACACAAGGAACGCTTTCTTCTACTCTAAGCTGCTAAATAGATTTTTCAGACTGCTAGAAAATTTTAGGGACCTGGTGGGAGGAAGACTTTCTCTAGACTTAAACCATGAGTCCAGCTAACAAAAAAAACTCTCGATAAACAATGAGGACTGTGTTCTGAAGACTCCATCACCATGTTTTCACTGTCTACCCACACATTTCCCCAAGTCCTGTGAATTCTCTGCATCTGCCAACATAGGCAGTAAGTACCTTTCAAAGGGAAGAGGGGCCTAGATGTACCAGAATAAAATAAGGCAATGCAGGATTTTGAGCTTCAAAGTAGTCTTTGGAAACCAAGAGTCTTTATTTGTAGGAAACAGAACTTTTGAGTTTCTAAAGTCTGAAGAACTTATAAGTACTTGTAAGTAATAATATAATAATAAGCCTCTACTCCCATGAGGGGTAGATTAAGAAAAATCAAACAAGAGCTAGTATTTCAGACAAAATAATGTTCTTTTATGTGGAGAGGATATGTGGTAAGAGGAGGGAGATGGTAAAGAGGAGCAGTTGGTGAGGTCTTGAAGGGAAGGACTGAGGACCACATGGACAGAAAAGTTAGTGCTAATAGACTCTCCACATCCATGGCCCCCACAAAGGGTACCCCTCAACCTTGTCACAGTGTCCTGTAGGGACATGCAGGGCCTGAAGACCCTCCAGGCACAATCCAACCCAGCTCATACAGTGCTGTGCAGGCTTCTTGCTTTCTTTCTAGGCACTGTTATTTAAGGAGGACAGGCAATGGATGGGCAGATCCTTTGCTATTGTGGATTATCTAGCAGAAATGACACTTATCCATGCGCCAAGACTTCCTTCATACCTGTCCAAGCTGTATTGTATGAACAACTCTACTGTATTTGGGAAATGCAGGTGGGCTACAGCAGATATTGGAGAGGCTGATTGTCAATGAGAAGCATCATGCAGGGGCGCTTGGGTGGCTCAGTCATTAAGCGTCTGCCTTTGGCTCAGGTCATGGTCCCAGGGTCCTGGGATCAAGCCCCATGTTGGACTCCCTGTTCAGCGGGAAGCCTGCTTCTCCCTCTCCCACTCCTCCTGCTTGTGTTCCCACTCTCGCTGTCTCTCTCTCTCTCTGTCAAAATAAATAAATAAAATCTTAAAAAAAAAAAAAAAAGAAGCATCATGCAGCAGATGTTTGTCAGCTTCTCCCACTCAGCCAATTCAGTCCTGTGTCTGTGGCTTGACCACCCATACCTAGCATATATTTGGGTCTTTCACCTCTCTTTGGGCACATAGAAGATCATGTGGTGCGGAAAATAGGCTTGTCAAAGATTGTGATGTGGAGTTCATGTGTACAATGAGTATCCCAGTTAGTCCACATTCTGGTATGGAACATGAATATGAGGAGACCAACTAGGATTGACAGAGGCAGGACAAGTTTTATTGACAATAAAAACAGATGTGGACAGGTTACTGGGAGAACATTTCAGGTAGTGGCTGGGGAGTTGGAATGATCACAGACCATAAATGTTCAGAAAAGGGTTCATTGGAAAATCTCACACACACCAGGTTATTACTCACTTCCTCCTTTGAGGAAGGGTGACCTCAGCTAAGGGGAACAATAAGGACTCAGCCTTAGCCAGAATAGCCAGGTATTAAATAGCATTTAAAAGGACACATATTTATAGAGAAAAGAACTAGGTGAATGAAATATAATAACAAGTGCCTTGTCATTTATGCAGCGACTAGAATGACGTCCTTTAAAAGGGGAGTCAGAGCATTTTATCACCATCCCTGAATGTACCCTTGAAGAGGTTCTCCTTGCAGTTTAGTTAAGATACCAACTTCTTACTCACTTTATAATCACCCAGCATGTCCATTCTCCTTCCTTAGTCCCTGACCTCATTTCTTGCCACTTCGCCTCTCCCCCTAGCTTGGCAAGTTCCTTGGCACGCTAACCGCAAACCTGTTCCCTACATGGAGACTTGCATCTGCTCTTCCCTCTCCTTAGAAGTCTTCTCTATCTCCCACCCCTTCCATGCTTGTCCAGATTAATTCCCATCTATCTTTTAGGTCTTTGCTTGAAGATCACTTCCTCAGAGAAAACTAACTTGACCTTCCAGTCCACTTACTGCTAATGAATACTCTAATTTTCCTGTATGGCACTTACCAAAACTTTCATAAGCATGCCTTCACTTGTGTGCTCATCTGTTTAATATACATCTCTCAGGGGCACCTGGGTGGCTCAGTCATTTAAGCATCCGACTCTTGATTTAGGCTCAGGACATGACCTCAGGGTCATGGGATGGAGCCCTGCATCAGGCTCCATGCTCAGCATGGATTCTCTCTCTCTTTCTCTCTCCCTCTCCCTCTGCCCCTCCCCCTGCTTGCGCACACTCACTTTCTCTCTAAAATATACACACACACGTGTGTGTGTATGTGTTTTTTTTTTTTTAAGATATATATATAAGTTATATATATAGTTCCAAGAAGGCAGGCAGAACTTGATTGTGGCTGTCTGATTTCCAAGACCCCTACTCTCACCACTTTACCATCCCCATCTTCCTGAAGGAATGGAAGCAAAAGAAATGTAAATGCATGAGGTGCAAAGCCAGCTGACTTGGGAGATCCATAATGACTTTTGTCCTGTGTTTATCCCTCCTGACCCAGAGGGGAAGCACACTGCCACAGGGAGCTCAGAGACAAGGCGGGATACTAGGCTTGGGCTTTAGGGTGTCCCTGGGATGTTGCTCAACCCTCCCCACCTTGCCCCTCCGCAGCTCTTGCTTGGAATATAGTTAGACAGCTTCCTTATGAGGCAAGAATTCTTATCCCCATTTACCAGAGAAGCAGACAAAAGTGAGACAGGGGAAGACTTGCAACAGGTAGTATGTGATTGTGAAGCCTATGCTCTTTCCAATAGCACTGTCCTTTATAAATGAAGGCGATGATTCAAGCTGCTTCTAGCACTGCTGGGGAAAGACAGCATTGTTCGATGGGTAGATACAGGGACAGACAAACAGACCATTTTTCCTTTGCTTCCACCCAAGTTGTTGACATTTCCTCTCAGTGCACTTCCCAAAGTTTGTGTGGCTCCCCACAGTTCTATTTTCTTGTCATGATTTACCTCTTCCCTGGTATCTGCACTTGCATTAATTCCTTATCACCTGTCCCTCAGCTCTAATCTAGGACTTTGTGAAGATAACTAATTAAAGTCAGAAGGTTCTTAGAAAGAGATATCGACCTGCAATTCAGCCCTTTCTCTCAGCAGGATCAATCTTCAGGTTACTGGTCAAGACACATGTATTTAAAAACATGTCTAGCTAATCGGCCTTTCAGATGTGTGCACGAAGTCTCATGAGCTGTTTGTGAATTCTAATTACATATCCTGCTTACTGCCTAAGAAAAGCATGCCTGACAGAGGAACACATGGGGATCACAGCTTGCCTGAAGAATTTGCTGCATAAGAAGAAAAGAGAGAGACAGAGAGAGAAAACTATCTATATTATCTATTATCTATCTATCTATCTATCTATCTATCTATCTATCTATCTATTTATAGAGAGAGAGTGCACCAACCCCCAGGCAGCATAAGAGAAGGAATTCACTTAAACCTGGAACAGATGCCCCCAATATATAAATTATAATAATAGGTTATACAATTATCTATTATATAACCTGCCTCTCTAGGAGCTTTGACATTGTCTAGACTGACATGTAAATAAGAAAATCAGGACCCTGAAAGAGTACATGACTTGCCCAGTTTTCATGCAGCTGCTCCATTGCAGTTCGGAGACTGGACTTCAGGCCTTGGACACCCAGATAGGCTCTGTCCAAGATAGGCTGCCATTTGTCAGGAGAGAAGTTGAGAGAAGAAGCCAGTCATCTTCCTGTCTGACCTAGAACAGCTTGGCTCTCATCTCTTCTAAATACACACAATAGCTTCCCAATCACTCATGCAAAGAGAAAAAGGAGAAATATGTAATATACCCTGAGTTGATGAGTGACAGGACCAGAGGACACAAAGAACTGGGGGCTTAACAGTGTCTATTACTAAAAGCAGTATCCTACTTTTGAGTGCTGGCTGTATCCAGGTGTAGTTCTTATCTCTTTACACGCATTAGCTCATTTACAAATGAAGTCTCAGAGGCTTAGAAAGGTCAAGTGGCCTGTCTGAGCTCACATACTTGGTCAAGTTTGGAGCCAGATTTCTAGATTTAGTCCTGTGTTACAAAACAATTCTTTATTTCCTAGATAGACAAGGTGCAAATTAATTTGAATTAAGCTGAGTGATTTGATTCCTGTTCTTTACAAAGATTTGAGTGCCAGGCTTGTGCCTGACCTATGCCAGGAGCTGAGGAGATGCAGATAGTGGGGCAAAGAAAGCAGATGGCAGACTAGCATAGTGAATAAAAGTTCCTGCATATGTCAGACAAATGCAAGGTTGTGTTCTGCCCCATTGAGAAAACTTCCTTAAACTCCTTGACCATAAGTTTTCTCATCTTTAAAACAGGGATAAAATAGTACCTACTTCTTTTTGTTTTTCTCAAATTTAAAATAGTACCTCCTCCTCCTCCTCTTCCTCCTTCTCCTCCTTCTCCTCCTTCTCCTCCTCCTTTTTTTTTTTTTTAATAGTACCTACTTCTTAGGGTTGTGAGAAATCATGGGTTGGTCCATTCACATTTTCTGGAGCATGCAAGGCACCTGGGGATCAGAAAAGCTCATCAATGAGACCTTCAGTCATCATGAATACTGGTGGTGATGATGACTAATGAAGATCTGCGGTTGCTAATGCTAATGGTAATGGTGATGATGGGAGTGATAAAAGCAGCGGTGGTGACGTCACTGCTACCGTTGCTGCTGCTGGCATGATGGTAGCAATGAAGTAGGAGGACATGGTTCTGACGGGTTAGGGGCTGGCCACCAAAGTCAGTGGCTCCTAACTGGAGGAGGTTTTTCCCAGGGGATATTTGCCAATACCTAGAGACAGTTTTGATTGGCACAACTGTGAAGAGAGGGTGCTACTAACATGTAGAGGGTGGGGGCCAGGGATACTGTTAAACACCCTACAATGCACAGCACAGCCCCCACAGTAAAGAATTATCAAACCCAAAGAAGACCTACAAATAGCCATCAGGTATGCGAAAAGGTGCTCAACATCAGTCATCAGGAGGGAAGTGAAGGTCAAAACCACAAGGTAATATATCACCTCACATCTGTTAGGATGGCTATTTTCACAAAAGCAAAAAAATTAGTGTTGGCAAGAATGTGGAGAAATTGGAACCCTTATACACTATCGGAGGAAATATAGAATGGCACACCCTCTGTGGAAAACAGTATGGAGGTTCCTGGAAAAACTAAAAATAGAACTACCATATAATTCAACAATCCCACTTCTGGGTAAATATCCAAAAGAACTGAAATCAGGATCTTGAAGAGACAGTTTCACACACACATCCCCCACCCCGTCCTCTACAACATTATTCACAATAACCACTATGTGGAAACAACTCAAATGCCCATCAACAGATGAATGGATAAAGAAAATAGGATACATGCATGAAATGGAATATTTTTCAGCCTTAAAAATGAAAAGGAAATCCTACCATTTATGACAGCATGATGAACCTAGAGGACATTATGCTAAATGAAATAAACCAATCACAGACAGAAAAATACTTCATGATTCCACCTGTATGAGGCCCCCAAAGTAGTCAAACTCATAGAGGCAGAGAATAGAATAGTGGTTGCCAGGAGCTGAGGGGAAAGGGGGAGTTGTTGCTCAATGCATTTAAAGTTTCAGTTTTTCAAGATGAATAAGTTCTAGAGATCTGCTGCCCAACATGGTGCCTATAACTAATACAGTTATTGTGCACTTTAAAATATGTTTAGAGGTGCCTGGGTTGCTCAGTCAGCTGAGTGTCTGACTTTTGATTTCATCTCAGGTCATGATCTCAGGGTCATGAGACTGAGCCCCATCTGGGGCTCTGTGCTCAGCACAGAGTCTGCTTGAGATTCTCTCTCTCCTTCTCCCTCTGCCCTCCCCCTGCTTGTGCTCTCTCACTATCCCTCTCTAAAATAAATAAATAAAATCTTAAATAAAATAAAATATATTTAGAGGATATATCTCATGTTAAGTGTACACACCACACCAAAAAACTACAAAAGAAATAAGGAAAATTTTAGAGGTGATGGATATGTCTAGTATCTTGATTGTGGTGATGCTATCATGGACATATGCATATATCCAAAATCATCACGATGTATATATTAATACCACTACACATCTATTAGAATGGCCAAAATCTGGAACACTAGCAACATCAAATGTTGACAAGGATATGGAGCAGTGGAAACTATTATTCACTGCTGGATATACAAAATGGTACAGCTACTTTGGAAGAAATTTGGCAGTTTCTTACAAAACTAAACATACCCTCACCATATCATCCAACAATGGCACTTCTTGGCATTTACTCAAAGGAGTTGAAAACTTACATCCACACAAAAATCTGCACATAGATGTTTAGAGCAGCTTTATTCATAATTGCCCAAAACTGGAAGCAACCAAGATGTTCTTCAGCAGGTAAATGGATAAACTGTGGTACATCCAGACAATGGAATATTATTCAGTGACAAAAAGAAATGAGTTATCAAGCCCTGAAAAGATATACAGGAACCTTAAATCCATATTACTCAAGGAAAGATGCCAATCTGAAAAGGCCACATAATGTACTATTCCAACTATGTGATATTCTGGAAAAGGCTAACTATGGAGACTGTAAAAAGATCAATGATTGTTAGGGTTTGGGTAGGGGGGAGGGAGGAATAGGTAAAACACGGAATTTTTAGAGCAGTGAAAATGCTCTCTGTGATACCATAATGATGTACACATGTCATTATAGATTTGTCTAAACCCATAAAATGTAATACCAAGTGACCCCTGAGGTAAACAATGGACTCTGGTGATGATGATGTGTCAGCATAGTTCACCAATTGTAACAGATGTAACTCTCTGGTGGGGGACATTGATACGGGGAGGGTGATGGTGAGGGCAGGGAGTGCAGAGGAAATCTCTGTACCTTCCCCTGAATTTTGCTGTGAACCTAAAAACTGCATTGAAAAAAACATCTTTTTAGAAAAAGTTATATGTCACATATGTACAATACATGATTTTTTGTTAAACAAACAAACAAAAAGACTTCTCCAGCCTAAAACCTAGTGCTAAGGTTAAGAAACCCTGGTCTAATGTATCATATGACCTCACGGATACGAGGAATTCTTAATCTCAGGAAACAAACTGAGGGTTGCTGGAGTGGTGGGGGGTGGGAGAGGTGGGGTGGCTGGGTGATAGACACTGGGGAGGTTATGTGCTCTGGTAAGCACTGTGAATTGTGCAAGACTGTTGAATCTCAGATCTGTACCTCTGAAACAAATAATGCAATATATGTTAAGGAAAAAAAAAAAAAAGAGAAGATAGCGGGAGGAGAAGAATGAAGGGGGGGAAATCGGAGGGGGAGACGAACCATGAGAGACGATGGACTCTGAGAAACAAACTGAGGGTTCTAGAGGGGAGGGGGGTGGGAGGATGGGTTAGCCTGGTGATGGGTATTGAGGAGGGCACGTTCTGCATGGAGCACTGGGTGTTATGCACAAACAATGAATCATGGAACACTATATCTAAAACTAATGATGTAATGTATGGGGATTAACATAACAATAAAAAAATTTTTAAAAAAAAGAAACCCTGGTCTAGGAAGATGGGAAATCTAAATACTAGAAGTGAGAGACTGAAACTTCCATTAACTGACTACATGACACAACCCTTTCAACCACTGTCTTAAACTGCTTAGGAACCTGCACCAAAGGAGGAGAGGAGAGTCCCTGCAGACCGAGAAGGCTAGGATGACGCAAGCCTCTCTCTGGGGCCAGGCCTTGCCCTCCTCCCTTTCCCACTAGACAGCCTGGTGGAGCTGTGCCTCTGGCCTCTCCAAGTGCCCAACTGGTGACTGTATCCTGGTTGTGGAATAAGCAAGAAGACCTGTGGCAGGAGCAATCTCTCTCACTGAGGCTCTGATGCTGTGATGGGAAGTACTAGGCAAGAGGGGCAGACGGGCGAGAGAGGAGGAGAGCCACCAATAAATGAAAGAATAATGGAACATTGATCAGCTCTTTAGCACAGCGGGGGAGCTGCTTTGCTGAGCCCCAGAGCTGTCAGGCAGACCCTTGATTAAACCTGCACAGCTGCCTGGATGGATGGCCCTGTTTAGCTCCTGTCAGCAACTCTGCCAGAAGGGAAGAGGCACCATGGAAATTATGAAGTGGGCCCAGTACTCTCGGCTGGATGTTCAGTGGGCTGACTCCCTCCTCCCTCCACCATAGCTGGATCCAAATTCCAGACTCAAGAGCAGAAACTTTATTTTTCCTCAAAGATATGGCTGGTTGTGGGTGAGACCATGGGGAAGGCAAGATTCACTGGGAAAGAACAGTTGTTTTTGCACTCTGAAGCCTGGCATTTGCAGGAAGTTTTACTGATATGGTTCTTCCTGATGGCAGGGGGACACCTAAGTCCTTACCAAGTTCCAGATGCCTCCAGC
Organism: Neomonachus schauinslandi; assembly: GCF_002201575.2. Classification (NCBI taxonomy): domain Eukaryota; kingdom Metazoa; phylum Chordata; class Mammalia; order Carnivora; family Phocidae; genus Neomonachus; species Neomonachus schauinslandi. The sequence continues at coordinate 22,047,776 of NC_058418.1, read as the reverse complement.
AAGGAGAAGGGGCTCAATTCAGCTATAAAAACCTTTTCTGTCATTTTGTCACTTGGAATTCTCTTGATGGCCTGTGAGTTTTCTGTTGCAAAAGCAAAAATACTTTTCTTAAGACATAAGGAGTTGTGGATTCTCTTCTGCTCAAGATCACTGTGTGACGTTATAAAAGTCACATTTCACTAACTCTGAGTCCTCTGCTGACAAATGCACATGATAAAGCCTGTCTTCATGGAGGGGTTTTTGATGAACAAAATGAAGATGAATGTTAAAAGCATTATGAAAACTAAGCCACCACAGAAAGTTAGCTGCTGAACCCAGTAGAGAGGGAGCACTTTGCAGACAAGGTCTGATGCTTAATCACCACTGGGGTCCTAGTGTCTCACACTGTGACACATACAGCGTAGTAAAGGGAAAGGAAAACCCATGCAAATGTGTAAGTTACCCTCCCAACTATCTCCCTAAGAAGGTGAACTGTATCATGGAAGGTGATAGGTAGGGAGATGCAGTGGTGGAGGACCTGGGACAGAGTTGGATTGCTCTACAAGAGAAAAATGAAAAATAACATAGTGGAGAATATTGGGATAGGGGTGGGGCCAGTGAAATTTAGTGGTGGGTGAGTGGATAGCAGGAAGGGGGAGGTGATGGTGGCTACACTGTCTATGGGGTGTGCTCTGAAGTTTTCTAATATGTGGTAAGGTTATGGACCCTCTTCTGGGTCTCCCTGTGAAACTTCCAGTAAACACATGGCTTGCTACTACTTTGCAAAAAGGGCTTGCATTTGGGGGTTTCACAGTTGGTCTGAAGTTAGATCTCAGGATGCCCATGGGAGACCTGCCATATTCTAGGCTTGCAAAAGAACACTCCTTTCTTTCCATGGCTGGTATGAGATCTTATACACATTGACTTGAGTCTATAGTCTGACACTGCCAGATACTGGGTCATACTTTACAACTGACCCAAATCTTTATGAAGTTATTTACTCCCATTCCCTTTGAACCGTATCAACATATAATGCCACTTTGGAGAAGAAGGGGGAGAACAGAGGGGAGGCTAGAAAGAAAATCCCAAATACAACCCTAAATCTACATCAGATTTTCCTTTTAGCCAAAACCTATTTTGTATTCAGCAGAAATTTTGAGTCTAGTATTTGACATAATTTAATAGTGCACATTAATGACTATAATTTTCCCCTGTAGTCAGGATACTAAGAAAATGAGGAGTGTTTCATCTACATCACACAAAATAGTAACCAGGGCAGACCTGCAAACAACAGTGAAGAATGAAGGTCCATGAGGGCCAACTTGTCATTAAGTTCAGATTTAGGCACATAGCACTCCACAATTTAGAAAGTTATTTTACATTTGTTATGTCCCTTTATCCTCACAACATTGCCATGTGGTTGATAATATTGTCCCCATTGTGCAGAGCCTGACACTGAAGTTGGAGAGGTTAGGAGTTAGGAAATTGTTCATGTCTGAGGATAAAATGCATATTTTTTTTTAAGTTCCGTTTTTAAAATGTAATATTTGGGATTGGAGTGGATGGGGTGGAGGGGCAGGCAGCTGGCCCAGCAGATTCATTCACAAGACCTCCCATTTCCCTTCCCTGTACATTCTCATCTCAGGGGACATTTTTAGCTAGTTCTAGCCCATCTCCCATTATTTGTTTTGGATGGGGAAATGGCTGGCTATCAACCAAAGCTCAAAGTTCTAGTTTTCTCCTTTCATTGCACTGCATTTTTTCTGGAAAGTGATTTCCAGAGAGGTGCCACATTTCCCAGGTTTCTTTGCACGTAGACCAAGCCAATTATGAAATCTCATGAAAGGAATGGAAACAGAAGTAATGAATATCACCGCGGACCAGGTATGTGAGAAGTGTGTGTGCCTTCTCCACATTTCCTCTTCATTCCCTCTGAGGGGATGGAGAGGATTCTGAGGCCCTGAAGGATTATGGAGACACAATGGAAAAAGCTTGGGTGGAGGAAAGCTATAGTAGACCACTATGTGGATGAAACATAAAGTTCTATTTTGTTAAGTTCCTACATGTAGAGATTTATTTGTCAAAGCAGTAGTTGCTACCCTAACTAAAATGGTGGTCTCACATCTTGTTATGGAATGTGGGAATAATTTGTACCAATTGTGTTGCGGTTCCCACCAAAACTGAAACAGAAAGAATACCATTTTTAAAAATGTACCTAAATTTTAACATCCTTTCATCTATGAGTAGGCCTTGCATTAAGAAAATATGAATTTAAATAATAATAATTTCATTTAGGCTGAGAATATATTATCTATCACAAGATATTTCACTGTATGTAATAACTTACCCAGGTGAAGGAAAGTCATAGTAAAAGCATACACATTTAAACTACACAATGGTATGTGTGTGTTAAAAATGTGTGTGTTTGAGGGTACTCCATTTTCCAAGGTACAGAACTCTGAGGCCTGGATTACTCATTTGCATTAAGTTGAACCCCCCAGAGTAACTTTGTATTCTGGGAAAAAAAAATGTGAATTTCATGATTGAAGGCTTCTTTAACTTTCATATGTTTGATTTTCATAAATTATATAGTGACAGAATTAAACCTTAACAATCTGAATTTGGATGGGCTCTCATACATGGGTTGACAGCATCAGGAGCTCTCATGGGTATAGTAGTGCCCACCTCCCAAGAGTTTCATTTGATAAACCACAGTGTTTATGCAACTCTTTATGTGTTTGTTATTTTATGCTTTAAAAATAAATTAGAACAGGAAAATGAAAGTGCTGATAACTAGTAACAAAAATATGGTCCCATAAATGTAATATAATTATGGCCAAGATAGAATTGATCAAGTGTGATCACTTCTCAAATGGTGTGAATCTCCACCTCAAATGGACTTTCAAATATGGTTGAATTACAAAGAAAAAGAATAAGATTAAATGTAATGTTTTAAATATATTGTGCCCAAAAGGCACAATGTATTTAGAGATACTATAGTATTTTTCAAACTCTGGCATGAAACACACAACCACCCAACCACCAACACAACAAAAACCGTAATACTCTTGTTTATTTATAAATGTTTTTTATGCATGTTTTCAAGAACATATTATTTACAAAAAATAGATGTTTCTAATGTGTTTCACTCTTTACTGTGGCCTCCCAGGGGCTAAGTGCCAGATTTGTAGCCCAGTGCTCCTAACTATGTAGGCACGGAGGGCCTGAATGTAATCTTTTCTCCACTGCCCATTCTGTAAACTGGCATTATATCCCCCACTCTGTTGAACATTTTCTTTGTCCCAGATTTTTAAAAAATATCCACTGCCCTTGTTCAGTATGAATTTGTAATCTGTGTCAAATTTAGTATTCGGTGGTGAGGTGGGGAGTAGGGGGACACTCGGAGGCCAGATAAAATGCTGAGCACATCTCAGGCACTATGTCAGGGACTGTGATTACTGGAAGATATTCCTCTCCCATCTGTCCTAGGAGAGGAGGACAAGTAGATAATCAGTGTACAGTGAGACTACGTCTATTTCACATGAGTGTACAGGTGCCCTGGAGACCTAGGAGGAGGATATGAACTTGCAAAGAGCCAGTGTTCATAGATAGCAAAATTCACAGCATCCCTAAAACGTAAAATTTGTAAGCCGAGTTGGGAGTGTCTAGTTCAGCTAATAGAGTATGTATTCATTTCCTCTTCCTCTAGAAGACAACAGAAAAGAGGCATATGAGGAAATAAAATCCTGTAAGAGGGGCGCCTGGGTGGCTCAGTCATTGGGCGTCTGCCTTCAGCTCAGGTCATGATCCCAGGGTCCTGGGATCAGGCCCTGCAGAGGGCTCCCTGCTCCGCAGGAAGCCTGCTTCTCCCCCTCCTACTCCCCCTGCTTGTGTTCCCTCTCTAGCTGAGTCTCTCTCTGTCAAATAAATAAATAAAATCTTAAAAAAAAAATCCTATAAGAATTGGGGTAGAACGGAGGCATATCAGAGGAGGAAGAGTTGTGAGGAATTTCTGAAATGTTGAATGTGGATAGTGTGCTGATGGTGGGGGTGCACAGCTCAAAGTAGACACAGGAGAAATCTCTGGGGAAGGCAAGAGCTCCCATTTAAAGAATAGGGGAAAATGCCACTCCATAATTGGCAGGTACAGCGATTTTATTTTATTTTATTTTTTTTTTTTTTAAAGATTTTATTTATTTATTTGACAGAGACAGAGACAGCGAGAGCAGGAACACAAGCAGGGGGAGAGGGAGAAGCAGACTCCCCGCCGAGCAGGGAGCCCGATGCGGGACTCGATCCCAGGACCCCGGGACCATGACCTGAGCCGAAGGCAGTCGCTTAACCAACTGAGCCACCCAGGCGCCCGGTACAGCGATTTTAAAAAGAATGGGCCAAAATAGAAATATTTACCTAAAGAAATGCGTAGTTAATGTCTAAGCAAGTTGTTCTCCCTGGTATGCACACATACAGCAAGGGAGTTCCCATGAAGATATTGAGTTATCTGCTTGTAAGTGGCAGCTAGCCCTTCTGAGTAGAATCCTCTTGTGCCCCCTTATATGGGCTTGTAGGATGAAGTCGGATGAAGTCAGCACAGCCTCAGGCCTGCCCATCCCCATCCCTCCAGGTAAACCTGCCAGTGGACAAGATATACCTACCTACCCACACAGAGCTCAAAGTCCAGAAATAATATAGAAAACCCATAGTACTCTATTTATAAATAGTTTTAGGCAATTAAGAATCAGCAGCTACTCAAGGGTAAACAGCAGCACAGAGGAGAGCCCAAAATGAATAGAGGTTCTAGCTAACATTGAGCACTTTTCTAAAGATTTTGCAGATATTAACATGTAATTTTCACACCTGCTTTTTGTTTTTTGGGGTTTTTTTTAGATTTTATTTAAATTCAAGTTAGTTAACAATAGTGCATTATTAGTTTCAGGGGTAGTATTTAGTGATTTGTCAGTTGCATATAACACCCAGTGCTCATTACATCAAGTGCCCTCCTTAATGTCCATCACCCAATTACCCCTTCCCCCCACCCACCTCCCCTCCAGCAACACTCAGTTTGTTCCCTATAGTTAAGAGATTCTTATGGTTTTCCTCCCTCTCTGTTTTATCTTATTTTATATTTCCTTCCCTTCCTCTATGTTCATCTGATTTCTTTCTTAAATTCCACATATGAGTGAAATCATAGTATTTGTTTTTCTCTGACTGACTTGTTTCACTTAGCACAATACATTCCAGTTCCATCCACATTGTTGCAAATGGCAAGATTTCATTCTTTTTTAGGGCTGAGTAATATTCCATTATATATACACACCACATCTTCTTTATCCATTCATCAGTTGTTGGGCATTTGGTTTCTTTCCACATTTTGGCTATTGTGAACATTGCTGCTATAAATATTGGGTGCATGTACCATTTTGAATCACCATTTTTGTATCCTTTGGGTAAGTACCTAATAGTGCTATTCCTAGGTTTAGGGTAGTTCTATTTTTTAACTTTTTGCAAAAGACATATCATTAACTTTTTGTGAACCTCCATATTATTCTCCAGAGTGGCCACACCAGCTTGTGTTCCTGCCAACAGCGTAAGAGGATACCCTCTTTTCTGCATCCTTGCCAACATCTGTTGTTTCCTGATTGGTTAATTTTAGCCATTCAGACCAGTGTGAGGTGGTATCGCATTTTGGTTTTGATTTGTATTTCCCTGATGATGAGTGATGTTGAGTATTTTTTCATGTGTCCATTGGCCATTTGTATGTCTTCCTTGGAGAAATGTCTGTTCATGTCTTCTGCCCATTTCTTGATTGGATTTTTTGTTTTTTAGGGTGTTGAGTTTGAAAAGTTGTTTATAGATTTGGGATATAGCCCTTTATCTGATATGTCATTTGCAAATATCTTCCCCCATTCTGTAGGTTGCCTTTCAGGTTGGTTGATTGTTTCCTTTGCTATGCAGAAGCTTATCTTAATGAAGTCCCAATAGTTCATTGTTGCTTTTGTTTCTGTTGCCTCTGGAGATGTGTCTAGTAAAAGGTTGCTACCAATAGGGTTGAAGAGGTGCCTGCCTGTGTTCTCCTCTAGGATTTTGATGGATTCCTGTCTCACATTTAGGTCTTGCATCATTTTGAATTTATTTTTGTGTATGGTATAAGAAAGTGGTCCAGTTTCATTCTTCTGCATGTGGCTGTCCAGTTTTTCCAACATCATTTGTTGAAGAGACTGTCTTTTTTTCCATTGGATATTCTTTCCTGCTTTGTCAAAGATTAGTTGACCATAAAGTTGAGGCTCCACTTCTGGGTTCTCTATGCTTTTCCATTGATCTATGTGTCAAGACAGTACCACACAGTCTTGATGATTACAGCTTTGTAATAGAGCTTGAAGTTCGGAATTATGATGCCACCAGCTTTGGTTTTCTTTTTCAACATTCCTTTGGCTATTCAGGATCTCTTCCGGTTCCACACAAATTTTAGGATTGTTTGTTCCAGCTCTGTGAAAAATGCTGGTGTTGTTTTGGTAGGGATTGTATTGAATGGGTAGATTGCTTTGAGTAATATAGACATTTTAACAATATTTGTTCTTCCAATCCAAGAGCATGGAATGTTTTTCCATTTCTTTGTGTCTTTCTCAATTTCTTTCCCAAGTGTTCTATAGTTTTCAGAATACACATCTTTTGCCTCTTTTTTAGTTTTATTCGTCAGTATCTTACGGTTTTTGATGCAATTGTAAGTGGAATCCATTTCTTGATTTCTCTTTCTGCTGCTTCATTATTGGTGTATAGAAATTCCACAGACTTTGGTGCATTGATTTTATATCCTGCAATTTTGCTAAATTCCTGTATCAGCTCTAGCAGTTTTTGGTGGAGTCTTTCAGGTTTTCTACATAGAGTATCATGTCATTTGGGAAGAGTGAAACTTTGACTTCTTCCTTGCCAATCTGGATGTCTTTTATTTCTTTTTGTTGTTTGATTGCTGAGGCTAGGACCTCCAGTAATATGTTGAACAACAGTGGTGAGACTGGACATCCCCGTCGTGTTCCTGACCTTAGGGGAAAAGCTCTCAGTTTTTCCCCATTGAGGATGATAATAGCTGATGTTGAGGTATGTTCCTTCTATCCCTACTTTGTTGAGGGTTTTTATCAAAAAAGGAGAGGCTGTATTTTGTCAAATGTTTTTTCTGCATCTATTGAGAGGACCGTATGGTTCTTATCCTTTCTTGTACTAATGTGATGTATCACATTTATTGATTTGCAAATGTTGAAGAACCACCCTTGCAGCCCAGGAATTAATCCCACTTAGTGGTTCTGAATAATCCTTTTAATGTACTGTTGGATCCAATTAGCTAGTATATTGTTGAGAATTTTTGCATCCATGTTCATCAGGGATATTGGTCTGTTGTTCTCCTTTTTAGTGGGGTCTTCATCTGGTTTTGGGATCAAGGTAATGTTAGCCTCATAGAATGAGTTTGGAAGTTTTCCTTTGCTATTTTTTGGAACAGCTTCAGAAGAATAGGTATTAATTCTTCTTTAAATGTTTGGTAGAATTCCCCCTGGGAAGCCCTCCAACCCTGGATTCGTGTTTTTTGGGAGATTTTTGATAATTGAGTCAACTTCTTTACTGGTTATGGGTCTGTTCAGGTTTTCTATTTGTTACAATTTTGGTAGTTTATATTTTCTAGCAAATTATCCATTTCTTCCAGATTGCCTAGTTTGTTGGCATACAATTGCTTATAGTATTCTCTTATAAATTGTTTGTGGTTGGCATTGTTGGTTGTGATCTCTCTTCTTTCGTTAGTGATTTTATTTAGGTCCCTTCTTGTTCCTTTTTGATAAGTCTGGTTAGGGTTTTATCAATCTTGTTAATTATTTCAAAGAACTAGCTCCTAGTTTTGTTGATCTATTCTACTGTTTTGTGTGTTTTTTTTAATTCCTTTATAATTGATTTCTGCTCTAATCTTTATTATTTCTCTTCTTCTGCTGGATTTAGGTTTTATTTGCTGTTATTTTTCCAGCTCCTTTAGATGTAAGATTAGGTTGTGTATTTGAGACTTTTCTTGCTTCTTGAGGAAGACCTGTATTGCAATACACTTCCTCTTAGCCTTTGCTGCATCCCACAGGTTCTGAACTGTTGTGTTTTCATTTTTATTTGTTTCCATGTATTTTTAAAATTCTTCTTGTGTTTCCTGGTTGACCCATTCATTCTTTAGTAGGATGTTCTTTAACTCCACGTATTTGTGATCCAAATTTTTTCTTGTGGTTGACTTCAGGTTTCATAGCATTGTCATCTGAAAATATGCATGGTATTATCTCAATCTTTTTGTACCAGTTGAGGCCTGATTTGTGACTCAGTATGTGAACTATTCTGGAGAATTATCCATGTGCAATCAAAAAGAATGTGTATTCTCCTGCTTTAGGATGAAATGCTTTGTATATATCTGTTAAGTCCATCTGGTCCAGTGAGTCATTTAAAGTCCTGTTTCCTTGTTGATCTTTTGCTTACATGATCTGTCCATTGCTATGAGTGGGGTGTTAAAGTCCCCCTACTTTTATTGTATTAGTATTAATGAGTTTCTTTAAGTTTGTTATTAATTGATTTACATTACTGGCTACTCCCAAGTTAGGGGTATAAATATGTACAATTGTTAGATCTTCTTGTTGGATAGACCCCATTATTATGATATAGTGTCCTTCTTCATCTCTTATTTACAGTCTTTGTTTTAAAATCTAGTTCATCTGATATAAGTATGGCTACTTCAGCTTTCCTTTGATGTCCATTAGCTTGATAAATTGTTCTCCCCCCTCTCACTTTTAATCTGGAGGTGTCTTTGGGTCTAAAATGGGAGTCTCTTGTAAGCAGCAGAATATCAGTCTATTCTGATACCTTGTGTCTTTTGATTAGAGCATTTAGTCCATTTACATTCATAGTAATTATTGAAAGATATGAATTTAGTGACATTTTATTACCTGTAAAGTCGCTGTTCCTGTAGATTGTCTCTGTTCCTTTCTATTCTTTGTTACTTTTGGTCTCTCTTTCATGCCCCTTTAATATCTCTTGCAGGGCTGGTTTTGTATTCACAAGCTCCTTTAGTTTTTGTTTGTCTTGGAAACTCTTTATCTCTCCTTCCACTCTGAATGACAGTTTTGCTGGATAAAGTATTCTTGGCTGCATATATTTTTCCCATTTAGCATGTTGTGTATATCATGCCACTCCTTTCTGGCCTGCCAGGTCTCTGTGGACAGGACTGTTGCCTAACCTTATGTGTCTTTCTTTAGAAGTTAAGGACGATTTTTTCCCTAGCTACTTTCAGAATTCTCTCTTTATCTTAGTAAATTTCACTATGATATGTCTTGGTGTTGACCTGTTTTTGTTGATTTTGAGTTGAGGTCTCTGTGCCTCTTGGCCTTGAATGCTTATTCCTTCCCCGAGATTAGGGAAGTTCTCAGCTATAATTTGTTCAAATAAACCTTCTGCCCTTTTTTCCCTCTTCTTCTTCTGGGACTCCTATGATATGGATATTATTTTGCTTTATGGAATCACTGAGTTCCCTAAGTCTACTTTCATGATCTAACAGTTTTCTTTCCCTCTTCTTTTCAGCTTCATTATTTTCCATAATTTTATCTTCTAGATCCGACTGCCTTCTCTGCCTCTTCATTGTGAATATACCCAAACTGTTTTACATTTCAGTTATAGCATTTTTTTTTTTTAATTTCAGTCTGACTGATTTTTAGGTCTTTTATCTCTGCAGCAAGGGTTTGTCTGCTATCTTCTGTGCTTTTTTCAAGTCTGGCTAGTAGTCTTATGACTGTTGATCTAAATTCCTTTTCAGATATATTGTTTGCATCTGCTTTTAGCAAGTGTCTGGCTGCAATATCTTCCTGACATTTCTTTGGGGAGAATTCTTCCATCTTGTCATTTTGGATAAGTTTCTATCTTTTGCGTGTTAGGAAAGCTTTTTATATTTCCTGCACCTCACAGTAATGCTATATTAAAAATAGGTCAGGGGCGCCTGAGTGGCTCAGTCATTGGGCCTCTGCCTTCAGCTCGGGTCATGATCCCGGGGTCCTGGGGCTCGAGCCCCGCATCAGGCTCCCTGCTCAGTTGATGCCTGCTTCTCCCTTTCCCACTCCCCCTGCTTGTGTTCCCTCTCTCGCTGTGTCTCTGTCAAATAAATAAATAAAATCTTAAAAAAAAATAGGTCATACACTGTCCAGGGCCTGGCACTTCATGAAGTGTTTCTGGTGTATGCTGTGTGCACTCTTCTCTTGCATTTTGGCTGATTTTTCCCCACTGGTCAGTCCTCTGCAGAGTTCCTTCTTGCTTGCAGTGGGGAGTGCTTGGACCTTTATCTAGGTGTGCTTTGATTTGTTTGTTGAAAAAAGTCTGGGAAAAGAGGGAATGAAAGAAAAAAAGAGAAAAGGGAAAGGAACAAATAAAAAACAAAAAACCAGACCATCGAAAAACAAAAGCAAAAACAAACCTATAAGACTGATTCCAAACAAAAGGGGGGAAAAAAAGAAAAGAAAAAAAGAAGACTGATCAAAGAAAGAGAGAGAGAAGGTAATGAAAAAGCAAACTAACAAACAAACAAAAAATTGTAAGCCTGATTCCAAAGGAAAAAGAAAGAAAAAAGAAAAAAAAAATACAGCTTGGTCATAATTGAATTGAAGGGGACACTTTGAAGCACTGTATGATCAGTAGATTTGGTGCATGTGGCATGCTGCCTATTTTGCTCTTCTGGGGGAAGGGACCCACTCCACTGGCTCAGTCAATCCTGCCCCAGCAAAAAAATGCACTTGCCAAGCACAGGGGGCAGGGTTGGTGTAAATGGCTCCCACCTTCACTGGGGGCCACTATGTTGCTCTCTGATGTCCAGCCATGTTGGTTGCAGGGGTAAAATGGTGACGCCCCACTCTCTAGACCCCAGATGGGGGAGGTCTCACATGCCCTGCTGTTCAGGAAGCCCTCACAGAAAAGTGAGGGCCATCAATGTGCCTGACACCCAGCTCTCCTGTATTTTATTTCTGGTGTGGCTGGGATTCAAAACTCCAAAATCTTTATAAAATAGTCGGCCCACTCAGATCTGCCGTCTTCCAGGTTTGAGGCTTGCTGTGGTCCGACTTAGTGCCCTTTGTCCCAGAAAAACAGTCCCATGCCTGCGTGGTGTCCAGATTCTGTGCTGTCCAGCCTCTGTGCACACCTTTGTTCATTGCCAATGAAAGACTGTTTTCTGGCACCTGTAGTCTTTTGTCCTTGGAGAGGCAATATACCCTATTCTCAGTGTACTCCAGGAAGGGGAATGATCTCTCCAGTGCGACCTCAGAGATCCCTACACCACTTTTTGTGCATTCCGGGGCCAGAGCCCTCCTTTTCTCCAGGAACACAGGCAACAGCTCCCCGCCAGTGAAAGTTGAGCATTTTCATATTCTCTGAGCTTGAACTCCACTCACCGCTTGCAAAAAACCTGAACCATTCAGTTCCCACAGCTACGCAGTCTGTGGTCCAAGGGGTTTTCTTCCTATGTGAACTGACACAGCTCTCTCTCAACCCCTCTGTCCCACTCTCGCTCTCTCCCTTTTATCTCCCCATAGAAAGCGTTCCCTCCCCTACACAGCATGGCAGGTTTTCTCTCCGCCAATCACTTACATGCACATCACACCTATCATACCGTCTCCCTCCAACTATGGAAATCCTTTTTTCAATCCTCAAATCAATTTCCTGAGTTTCCAAGTGATCTGACCTCAATACAGCTGTGTTTGAAGGACGAGGAAAGCCCAGGGTCTCTCTACTTCTCTGCCATCTTAACTCCTTGAGGTGGTTTTTTACAAGTGAGGAAACCAAGGTACAAAGGCAGGTACCTTGCCCCAGATCAAAAAAACTAGTAAATGCCGTAATGCACACCCAGGTTCTTAACCACTATAGTTTGCTCTCTCATGATCAATGAAACATTGTGACTTTGGAGGGGACAGAGCAAATTGAAGGGAGGTAAATTTAGATCTAATGTGTTCTTGGGGCACCTGGGCAACTGAGTCAGTTAAGCGTCTGACTCTTGATTTCGGCACAGGTCATGATCTCAGAGTTGTGAGATCAAGCCCCATGTGGGGCACCACACTGGGTGTGGAGCTTGCTTAAGATTCTCTCTCCCTCTGCCCCTCTCTACCGCCACACCCTGCTCAGCTCATGCACACAGGTGCTCTCTCCTCTCTCTTTAAAAAAGATTTAAAAATAATGTGTTCTCACTACAAAATAAATAAATAAATAAATAAATAAATAAGTGAGTTGATGGATGTGTGAATTAACTTGATTTTGGCAATCATCTCACTATATATACATATCTAAACCATCACACTGTATACCTTAAATATACACAATATTTATTTGTCTACTATATCTTAATACAGCTGAAAAAAATAAAAGGACTTCAAATAATTTCCTCAGAGAAATTTAAGAAGATGTCACATTTATGTAAAAAAGAGAGAGAGAGCAAGTTTCTATATGAAAGAAATAATATGAAAACGAAAACAAATCATTGAGAGCTAAAAATATGATGGCTAAAATAAAAATGTAATTAAAAGTCTAAAAGGTCAACAAATATCCCAAAATATAAAGCAAAAGAGGTAGAAAAGAAAAAGAAAGCTCAAGAAGCCTAAAAATATAATCAATCCATCTAGAGGACAACAGCCATCAATAAATGTTCTAGAAAGAGAGAATAGAAGTGGCTAGAGAAGATATACAAGAGTAAAAAGAAGACCATTTCATAAAACTGAAGGATATCTGGAGTTTTCAGATTTAAAGTGTCCACTGATTTCTTGGTAAGACGAATACAAAATGACCTACACAAAAACTTCTCCCCATGAAATTTTAAAACACCAAGTGTCAAGAGAAGTTATCAAAACTTCCAGAAATGAACCAAAAAATTCAGACTGGCACATAAATCTTTCATTGGCACTACCAGGCATAAGAAGACAGAGGCATAATGCCCTGTGCCCCCCAGAGGCCAACCTCTATGGGCTACTTTGCCCTCTGGCTTTTAGTTGGGTTTTAACAATGAGAGGCACCAGCAGGAGATTGAAGAGGAGAAGGAGACTGGAGTCAAGATATTTATCTCCACAGCATGCTCCCTGCCAGATAATTGAGTATTGGCTGTGTCTCTCTACCAAGACCATAGCTTCTGGGCGCCTGGGTGGCTCAGTCATTAAGCGTCTGCCTTCGGCTCAGGTCATGATCCCGGGATCCTGGGATCGAGCCCCACATCGGGCTCCCCGCTCGGCGGGAAGCCTGCTTCTCCCTCTCCCACTCCCCCTGCTTGTGTTCCTGCTCTCACTGTGTCTCTTTCTGTCAAATAAATAAATAAAATCTTTTAAAAAAAAGGACCATAGCTCCTGTCAGGACGCCTTCTCCATTCCTCTACTCTCCTAGGGCCTGAAGTGGACATAGCTTCCTGCTTTTGCCTGCCCTGAAGTATTCCACTATCCCTTTAAATCTTGCCCAAATCTTGCAATAAGCTTTTTATCCAATTTTCCTCAATTGCACAGTTTGGGTGCTGAGTATTGTATAGAGGATTTCAAAAGATAACAACTGCCACAACATCCTAGCATCTTCCTGGCCCATAAGTTAGAGATACCATTCAAAGAGCTTTTCTTTCAACTTCCAAACCTCTTTTGCACAAGTGATGTCACTGCCAGGCAATTCTATATTAGTTAAACATACGTGGCAGTGTATTAGCCCAAGACTTTGATTAGTACCTTTGAGCATGTCTGATTTGTTTTGCTTCCTTTGGATAATCAAAGGAAGTCCTCATTGTGATAAGGACTCAAATTTATTGCAGTATGTTTTATCTCCATGAAAATTAAAAAAAAAACATCCAATCACAGAATTAAAACTTCAGAAATACACCCAACATACCGGAAAAGATAAAGATGGTGGTCCTGCCTAGTCCATAACTGGACTAGGAAGGAAGAGAAATCGTGTTTAGGTCATTGGTTTCAGGAGAGAATACAAAGGAAGAAGCAGGCATTGAGAGAGTTGCAGTTACCTCCGTAATACAAGGGAATTGTGCAATCAGATATTACACTGTACATATATATGTATTCATTTCCATTTTTTAAAGTAAATGGTAACATACCATGCATGTTACTGGTTTTATTTTAAATCTCTTAAACATATCCTGGAGATCACTCCATATAGTGTATAAAGATCTCTTTCATTTTACCTTTTTTATATATGTGTGGCTTCTCAGCATAAGCACAGAGTCGATAAGGGAAATTTTTAGGTACATTCTAGCTAACAAATGAAGGAGGCATGATGGATTAGAATACCCAACTGTAACCTCCTATGAAGGAGAAGATCTTCCCGTGATCATCAATGGCTGCTAACAACACATGAAGGGAGACAATAAGGTAGTATGGGCCTCCTAGCAATACCATCTCTGAAACAGTCTTGCCAAAAAACATCAAACCTGAACCTGACCAAGCATCTAGATTTAATTACCAATATATAGAAAATGCAGGGAACGAGTGAGCACGTTAAATGACACCATAGGGGTACAATCACAAAATCCAGATTGTTGGAAGCTCTCCAGGACAAAATATCCAGTTTTTCCAATGAAAAACAGCATCAGTAATAGCATCAAAAACCAAAGAAAAAACATTGCAAGAAATAAAAAACACAGAGAGAAGGAGAAGGTAAATTAAAGGAAATGTAAAAGATGCCAGCCAATCACAATGCAGTTTTGGATTCATACTCAAGCTGTTTAAACATTTATTTACTTATTTATTTATTTAGAAAAAGAGCACAGGCCTTTATCTGGGGTCTCTGAATTGCAATTCAGGCAGCACAGATTACAGCAGCAACCAGAAAAATATGTCACCTGTGTGGGGAAAGCAAGGGGTTTTTATGAGAAAGGGGAAGAGGGGCAATTACGTGACTTGAATAAAAGAAAACAAAATTGTCGATTGGTGCTACCAGGCTGAACAGCTTTTGGTTACACTTTGATGGACTGTTCTGAGGTTGCTAACGAAGGAAACTACTCCCGATAAGCATTAATTCCTCTGTCTTCGGAAGGCCCACACCGACAGTGTTACTTACGGGCCAGACGCCAGTCCCCCTGTTGACTCTAGGAACAACTGTTCCTAAGACAATTGCTGTTTCTGGCCCAGTTCAAAGGTCTTTTTGCCCCATTCAAGAGTTCATTAGCTATTTGTTTTAAAAAGAAAAATGGCGCTTCTTATCTAGAAATTTTACACAGTTCTGCAGTGGGGGGAAAGGAAAACGACCAGATGAGAAAGGTATCTCACACTATGGGAGAGAATTAAAATGGTGCCACTTGACAGTACTGAGGGCCTATGTGAGTCAAGGCAGGCAGGTGAGACCTGCCTGACAGGAGGTGACACTGAGGCGAAGCCCTGAATGGGAAACACTCTTTGCTCCAGGGAGTGGTATGCACCTGGAGTGACTTTCTACGGGGCTCCAGGTTCTGTGGGTCCCTCCTAGGGGTAGCCTTCTCAGTGCTCCGGGCCCTGCCCTCTTCCCCTCTGGCCCTCCCCACCCTTCCTGTTTAAACATTTAAAGCATTTGTATGACAATTGAGGAAATATAAATACTGACTTGATGTTTGATGTTATTAAGGAATTATTGTTGATATTTTTAGGTGTGAAAGTTGTACTGTGGTTATAATTACATTTTAAAAGTCTTTTATTCTATATTTATAAATATTTCAGTCTGTATCTAAAGTGATAGAAATCTGAGAGATGTTTCAAAATAATGTGGGACAGGGTATGAGAATAGGTTTGAACAGAAATGAAATAAGAGGGCCCATTTATCAGTAATTGCTGAAGCTGGGTAATTGGTACATGAGAGGTTAATTATACTAATCTCTCTACTTGCGTATATGTTTGAAACCCGCAACAAAACTTTTTAGAATAAAAATTAAATAATCCAATATACCCCATTTGGTCTCTGCTAGAATAATATCTCATGTTGGCAGTCCCTAGAATGTATTATGCACAGCATGAAAATGACATGGTACGTCTCCCTGCCCCCAGAATCCTGGACACATTTGTGAGTCTCTTCACCCTTATCTCATTGGAGATGGTATTGGGCATAGAACCTTCAGTATGCAAGAAATCCTTCCTCAAAAGCAGAGGGGGATACATTATGCCCCATATATTATTTATCATAAATAATAAAAACTTCCAGTTAATGTGAAATAAGATATGATTGACAAGGACTGTATAAAATCATATATTTCTGTACAGTCCTATTAGCCACTTACCTCTTCAAAACTTTCAAATATGACTAGAGATTTAGGACTGTCCCTTGGGGGTTTGTTGTAAAGGGATTTTTCCTAAATAAGGAATGCAAGCAGCAAGGGGGACAGCCCACCTAACTGGAGACAAAAAATAAATGTATCAATCTTCCCCAGCATTTAAAAAACAAAAACCAAAACAAAACTCTGCACACCCATGGGAATCATACAAGGGGATGCACACAGCTCCCAACTTTCTTGAGTTCAGACGGAAGTCAGGATTTAGAGAAAGAAACAGGGAGAGTATTTAGAGAAAGAAACAGGGAGAGTAGATCTTCCTGGCTCTTCTGATGCTCACAGAGTCATCATTTGAGTCAACTGTTGAGGCTTTTTTGAACAGAGGGACAAAGTGAGGATATGGCAAGTTTGCCATAAAGTCCCAGACGTCTTTTTTTTTTTTTTAAAGACTCTATTTATTTATTGGGGCTGGGGGAGAGATCATGAGCAAGGAGGAGGGGCAGAGGGAAAAGCTGACTCCCTGCACAGGGAGTCTGATGCAGGACTCGATCCCAGGATCTTGGGATCTCAACCAGAGCTGAAGGCAGACGCTTAACTGACTGAGCCACCCAGGTGCCCCACTGAGCCACCGAGGTGTCCCCAGAAGTTTTGAGAGAAAGAACAGAGTGCTCTTTGCAAAACAGACTGAGCTGGGTGCATGGAGCCCTGATGGCCAGGGAACACAGAGAACACCACCAATCTGAAACTTCAGACATCACACTGCTCTTTGTAGATACAGCTCTGATGCCCCCCATAAACATTTGTACCCCAAGTCACTTGGCTGGGGCTATTGATTCACCCAGAGGCATATATGTCTCCTACTCCAGGCACTAATAATTATAACCCTACCCCATAAGGACTCTCATTGCCATCTAACAGCCAAGGAGACAACACTGTTTACATATTTGGTTTTGTCCCTTGTGTGACTCTAGAACCACTATGACCAGTTTTCCATTCTTTCTATGTAGACCACATTTATATCATTAGATCAGAGGCAGAGGAGAACTTTGACAACTGCTTCTTTGATCTCCGGCCCTGGAATTAGGGCCACTTAAGCAACCTGTGTACTCCGAAACCTGATGAAGGGTTAAAAGCTCTTATTGACACTTGATCTTGGGGTCCCAGAGTTCCCACTATGTTCCCACAACTTGGAGCCTATTCCTGCCACCCCTTTCAGGGAAAATAAATGGGAATGAATAGTGGGCAGACTAGTTTCCCAAAACCCTGGATAAGCCACAGACCTAGACCTAATCCTCAATCACTTTCTTTACTGATAATTGGACCCAACAGGACCATTCCAAATCATTTCTCTCTGTTCAGTTATCCTACAGTTCCATCCAAAGGGTCAGTTTAGGGCATAATTAAGCCAATTACTTTCTGAAAGACCATCATGACAACCATTACAGAAAATGATAGCAGGCCCCACTCATGCTGTGGGAATTATTAGCTTGTCAGCCTCAAGGCTCATGGAGACAAAGGATCAAAAAGATAGAGGAATTCGGGGCGCCTGGGTGGCTCAGTTGGTTAAGCGACTGCTTTCGGCTCAGGTCATGATCCTGGAGTCCCGGGATCGAGTCCCGCATCGGGCTCCCTGCTCAGCAGGGAGTCTGCTTCTCCCTCTCACCCTCCCCCCTCTCATGCTGTCTTTCATTCTCTCTCTCTCAAATAAATAAAATCTTAAAAAAAAAAAAGGATAGAGGAATTCAGTTTTTCACTAATTCATTCATTTATTTTTTTAACATGTGTAAAATCTATTATGAGCCAGAGAGTAGGAGCTAAAGACATAGTGGAGAATAATCTTATCCCCTAACTTCACGGGGCTTACAGCTTAGTGGAAGACACAGAAGTCAGTTAAATACTTAAACTGTAAATATACTGCTACAGATGGAGCAATGAGATGTGATGTACAATAGAGATCTATTTTATATCGTGGGGCCCAGGAAGGGCTTTTTGAAGCTCAGACTAGCAGGATGAACATGAGTTGGCCGGCAAAGAGGGGCAGATGTGTCTTTCAAGTGGGTCTTTATACACACTGATTCTGGGGGGAGCTGAAAAGAGGACAGTGTGGCCAGAGACCATGAGGTGACAAGTAGATGACCTGAGATAAGATCTGAAAGTGGCTGGGCCAGAGTGCAGTGACAGATGAGAAGAGGAATGTGGTATAGCAGAGAGAACATGGAAGCTGACATCAGGTGCCTAAATTCTGGAACCACTGGCTACACTGGGTTCTTCTCTCATGTGGACTCATCATGGGCGTGCAGGGCCTGATGTGAGGGGTTAAGGTGCACAGTGTATGCTGGTCAAGTGTGATCCCTGCACTGCAGCAGATAGTTGTGGAACTAGGGGAGGGCGATGAAAATGAGGAAGAAATGGGACAAAGACTTTGAGACCAAAGTCCCTGGGATGTTTGTCAACCAAACCCTGGATGCCAAATGGGTTTTTATGTCACATGCCAACTGCACTGGAGCCAGTCTATGAGCCACTCAGATCCACTCAGCAATTCCAGCTTCCTGAGCTTTGGCCACCTGCCAACTCTCCATTCCCACAGATGTAAAGCTCCAACTTCCACTGCCTGCCACCTCACCCTCTAACACCCAGATGGGCTCGGCCTCCCGTGAAGAGTGTCCTGGGCCGTGCCGGGGCCCACCACACTTGCTGTGATGAAACCTGTGGTGCTAATGCCCTAGTTCAGCCCACTGGATTCATGGAGGCTCTGATTTCCTTAGTGGCTGCCTGGGGGTGGGAGGTCAATTATTACAACCTGGAGGTGAATAGGCACTGAAGACTCACAAAGTGGACTTTGAATGGAAATAAGTCAGAAGATAAACTCCTTGAGCTCTTCCCCTGAGATGGACTGTCTGGACATGGTGTTTTCTTATGTCCTCCCTGAAGCTATCCCATGTGACTGAGCAACCAGCTGGAGTTCCTGAGAAACTAGTCAGCTTGGTAACATATCACCTATATTTGCTTTCTCTCCTTCCTTGCTCCACTTCCTTTATCCTCACTTTGCTTGCTGGACCTGAACCTCCTAATAAAGCATTAGCATGCTGGCTTTGCTGAGTGTTCTCTTTCTTGTGTTGAGAGGAATCTGAGCTAAGCCTAGATCTAACAAGATCTAACAAGATCTTGGCTAGCTAAGCCAAGATCTAACAAGAGCGAGGTCTACCACAGGTGAAAGAAGAGGTGGACAGCATCTGTCATCCCTGAACTAGCTCCTTCTATGGTTAATACCTGCTTAACATCAGCAGTCCCTAAACACACTTGGGAACACAGAGAAGGTACAATCCAACTTGCCTCCAAACTGAAAAACTAAAATCGGAAAGAAACATGTGATCCTGGGAATATCATAGCTAAGAGCAAATTAGGCAATCCCTCCATGGCATTCAGAATGCACTATGGTAGAGGCTGAAAAACAAACCATGGGAAAGATGGATAATAATAGTATACTCAGTTACTGTGTGCCAGGCACAGTAAGATCTTCACATACTCCATCTCATTTAGTCATCATCTCAGTACTATAAGGCATAGATTCGTAAAACCTCCTATTACAGATGCAGAGAGGTTAAGCAACTAGTCTAAGGTTGCACAGCTAAGACAGCAGAGGTAGGCTTTGGGCCCAAGTAGTCTGGGTCCAGTGTCCATGCCCCTAACTGGAGCACTGTGCTGCTCAATAGAGCTCTCTGCTAGCAGAGAAGGCTTGATTCCCAAGCAGACACAAGCATCATTGAGATAATATCCCTATTCCCAGAGGCTAATAACAAGGAGGGAGATTAGCCCTTTCTGTAGCTTGTCCCTTGTCAGGATCAGAACCCAGAGTCAGAGAGAGGCAGATACTGACAAGATAGGGAAACAAGCTATAGGAGGACTGTTCTTATTTTAGAAATTAAAGAATGATTATCTCCAGGGGCGCCTGAGTGGCTCAGTTGGTTAAGCGACTGCCTTCAGCTCAGGTCACGATCCTGGAGTCCCTGGATCGAGTCCCACATCGGGCTCCCTGCTCGGCGGGGAGTCTGCTTCTCCCTCTGACCCTCCCCCCTCTCATGTGCTTTCTCTCTCTCAAATAAATAAATAAAATCTTTAAAAAAAAAAAAAGAATGATTATCTCCAATATCCATTAGAAATGCTCCTCTACTCTTTCTACCTCACATATTGTGGGGTACTCTGAGATATCACTTCAGCACTTTATCACCCATTTCCAAAGTTCAATAGATGTGATTCCCACAGACCTGCAGTGGCCTTAGTAAAGAGGAAGAGTCTAGGGTTTGATGAAGGATGACATGTCCTCTATCTTAGAGAGGTTATTCTCTAAGGAGTAACCCTTTCAGAGAAATATTCTCTACAAATATAGGGCCAGAATTAGTATCTTAATGCTAATTAAGAGAGAAGGAAGACTAGTATCTTACTACGTGGACATCAGCAGTTCCATCAGAACCATCAACATGCAGAAACCAATGTGGGACTCTCCACAGCATGGTCAACTTGCCAGGTTGAAGACAGACAACCTCTATGAAGGGAGTGACTTTAAATAGTTAATTTTTCCCCTCCATTGTTGCTTATTAACATGGGAGTCTGATTAGAAATTAGATTCTCTGTGAGAGCTTCAACTTATAATTTAAGAACTTTTGCTGCACAACCATTGCAAAACAATTACATAAAGATTAATTAGCAAATTCCCGAAACAGTAGTAAACAACAAAGTAGTTTAATTAAAACCATTATCTCCCAAATCTGAACGTTAATAACAGTTGTAGCCCAGGGAGGAATAAGAGACATGCCAACAGAGGGTGAGGGAAAGAGGAGAATGTCCAGTACTCATCCTGTACCAGTACTCAGCCTGCCCACACTTCCACATCTGCTGTCCTGCTTAATTACTCCCGAGAACTCTCTGGCCACTGCATCTTGCAAGGTCCTAGGTTTCTCCTCTGGGCCTCTGTGGCTGTGGCCTTGAGATCTCCTGCAGACCAACCTGTTACAATCAGCCTGCCTCCAATAAGAGGCCTTTAATCTTCAAAAGAGGCAGGCAGCAGGTGGTGCAAATAATAAGACTTTCTAGAGGGGAATTCATAAAATTTGGAATTGTCAAAAAACATCTGTAACAGTGACTCTTGTCTTCCAAGTGTTGAATCTCAGATCTGTACCTCTGAAACAAATAATGCAATATATGTTAAGAAAAAAAAAAAAAGAAGATAGCAGGAGGGGAAGGATGAAGGGGGGGAAATCGGAGGGGGAGACGAACCATGAGGGACGATGGACTCTGAAAAACAAACTGAGGATTCTAGAGGGGAGGGTGGTGGGGGGATGGGTTAGCCTGGTGATGGGTATTGAGGAGGGCATGTTCTGCATGGAGCACTGAGTGTTATGCACGAACAATGAATCATGGAACACTACATCTAAAACTAATGATGTAATGTATGGGGATTAACATAACAATAATAAATTTTTTAAAAAAATAACAATACTAAAAAAGAAAAGTCCACTGCTGGAAATAATTTAAATGATGTACTCTAAAATAAGCATGCCAGGGATGTAAGTGTGGGGATATTCATTGCAGCATCCTTAGCAATCAAAAACAAATCCTGACAACACACAGGTTGTCAAAACATGGGTCTGATAAATCGTCATTTGGGTCTATAATGAAACACTCTACTTTTAGATGGAATCAAGTGTATCCATAGTGCTGACATATAAAGCATGACTAAATATATTAGGTGGACAAGTACAGAGTCTTGTATCTGATGTCATCATTTTTGCATAAATAAAAAATACACCTATATCCTTTTTAGTTCATGTATCAGAACGTAGTATATTGAAAGTTTACAAAGGAAAATACAGTGATTTTCTTTGGGGTGATGGGCTGGGAGTCCTATAATAAAGTCAAGAGATATTTACCTTGTAAAAAAAAAAAAAAAACAGTGACTCTTGTCTTTCAGAAGACACTGATAAATCTTACCCCAACCCAGACCCCTCATCACAGACTCTGAATGAAGGGTTTGGCAAAGGAACCCAATTTGAATGAAATTTAACAATAGCACTATTTAGTGAGCACACACACTGAGCCCCCATCCATTTCCTTTATGATCTTATGTTGTCACAAGAACCTCACAAAGCCACATCAGCTTTGTGGGGTTTTTGGGTTTTTTTTTAAGTTTTTGTTTTAATTCCAGTATAGTTAACATACAGTGTTATATTAGTTTCAGGTGTACCATATAGAGATTCAACAACTCCACATTACCTTTATTCTTAAGCAGAGTGACCTGCTTAGCCTAGGGCATGGGGAGCCTGCTCTTTCCCACTCCAGGCCCATTTATTTTCCTCCATACCACACAGAGATCCCCTTTGGTGGCGCAACAAGGTAAACATTTAACCCGTTTAAGGCAAAGACTTTTTTCACAATGTGAGCCCAGCATGATTTACAGCATAGACTTGACAATGATCAATTTCTCCAAAGTCCTCCATCAGTACATGAACCTAACTCAGAGAAACCTTGCCCTCAACCAGAACAGCCAATGTCTGTGCAACTCAACACAGCACCAGCTACTTATAAAGGGCTAGCCCGGCCTTGGAGTCCCTAAGGAGCAGGGTGGGGGCTGCCTCTCCCCCACCCCTTCTAGTCCTTGATTTAGGTACTCTGTCATGGGCAGTGGCTTAGAAGCCACTGGCTCACTGTACTTGTTCCACCCACCTTGCCTCACCCTCACAGGGGACCGTGAGGGACTGACACATTAATGTGGCTTCTTCCTAATAATGCAAGGCCCGGCCCTGTACCAGCAGTCAGCCTGTCTGCTGCAGCCTGGCTGCTTATTCTGCTGCACTCCAGAAATTATGCAAATCACAGCTATTAGTATATAACAGCTTCTGCAGATTTCAGGAGGAAAAGGGAAAAAAAAAACAAAAAACACTACCACAAAATCCCTGTGCTTGGTTAAAAGACCATGAAGCTCCCCCATTCTCCTCATTCACTCTTGTCAATATGATATTTATGCATCTGAAGCCTGTTTTTTAGTCATATGAATATCTATAAAAGAGACATCAGTCAGTCAGCAGAAACCTCTGGAACGGCAACCATGAAAGAGAATAAGGGAAAAGCCCAACTCGAGCCAGGACGGAGGGAACAGGGAGATGGGCTGGATGGGGGACATTGTCCCAAAAGGCCTGGGCAGGGGTCTGGCTTTAAAAGACCTTGATGGGAGGGGAGGCAAGGCTCACTCTGATGTTGGACAGATTTGGCCCCAAATCTACTCCGGGCACTCTCTGCTGCCCTTTGCTCCTTGGCTCCCCTTTCCTTCGTCTGGCTCACTAGACAGGAAGCTTTCCAAGGACAGGAGCTGTGTCAGTCACCCAGTTCCCCTGTAGCCCTGAGCACTGCTCAGGCACAGAGCTTGACACCCAGGAAGTGCAGCGTGAAATCAAGCACCCGCTGTGCCATCATGTCAGTGAGACAAGACAACAGTGCCATTATCAGTCACAGGCCCTTTGAAGGACCAGGTGCACATCAACATCAGAGGGTTTAATGATGTGACATTTCACAAAGGTCTGAGTGGAGCTGTGACCACAGGCCTGAAGGGACACAGTGAACAAGGGACCCCCAGTTCGCAGAAGGAGGAGTTCTGTAGACATACTACATACATACATCCTTGAAAGGAGGGACCCAGTCAGCCAGAGGCAATCCCACAGAGAGGAAGCAGGAGGTCTAAATGCTCTGAGTCCCCGGCTCCCTTCCTCTGTTGTCCTTCCAAGGGCTCTCAGTGAGCAGAGAGCTAGGAAGCCAGTTAATGCCATTCAGGTTGCTTCCTGAGGTACAGAGCAAGGGAGGAAACTCCTATGGGCCAGCTCTGAGCAGGATCCCTTGGAACTCCTCTGCAAGGTGAAGAAAATGGTGTGGGGAGGGCATAGCAGACCACCCTGATGCCCTGGGTCACACCCTCCCCTCAGCTCACCTCCATTTGGAGTTCCCTGGTTGTATGCTTGATCCCCTGGTACTAGTGTTGTTCCACTGCAGGTATATTTTACCTTCACTCCAGGGCTCAGTTTAAGTTGTTGAGACCTCTAAGTCCACACTAAGGGGCAGCTCAGAAGTGTGGGCCTAACACCCCCGGGGACAGGCCCCAAACAAGAGGAAATGGGAGATGGCAGACAGACACATTATCCCGCTTCCTGTCTTTCAGGTGGAAGATTCTGGAAGATACTCTGTGCACCTACTGGCAGAGATGGACTTGAACCCTGTTGTCCATAGTAGCAACTATGACTCTGCCCTACCTTGTCTTCTCCTCACACCCTTACTCTTTAAAAAAAAAGATTTTATTTATTTGACAGAGAGCACAAGCAGGGGGAGCGGCAGGCAGAGGGAGAAGCGGGCTCCCCACTGAGCAGGGAGCCCACGTGATGCGGGGCTCCATCCCAGGACCCGGGATCATGACCTGAGCCTAACGACTGAGCCACCCAGGCGCCCCTCACACCCTTACTCTTGCTTCCTGTGTTCACCTCCCAAAGAAACAACATGAGGCTTTGCTTTTGGAGAAATTCAAATAAGACAGATGGTCAAGCCAATACAGCACTGTGGCAACAGATCACGACAGAAAGAAGTGTTACATTGGATTCTACCTCATGCCATAAACAAAAATCAATTCTTGATGCCTTAAAGATGTCAGTGTAAAAGGCCAAAGCTTGACATATTTAGGAGAATATACTTATGACCTCAGAGTGGGGAAGGATCTCTTAACTAAGACACAAAAACTGCTAACCATAAAAAAAGGATAACTATTATGACATTACAATTAAGAACTTCTGTTTATCAAGAGACACAATAAGGTAGAAAGACAAGGTATCAACTTAGAGAAGATATTTGTTAACACACAAAACAAGGAAAGGATTATTAGTCAAAATATCCTAAGAAAAATCAATAAGGCAGGAAAAAGTTTTAAAATATAGGTCACAGAAGAGGATACATAATGGATCATAAATATATGAACATTTATGAACAGATTCTCAACCAATTATTAATCAGAAAAATGGATATTAAACCGAAAGTGGTTATTAAGAAGGGCAATAAAACAGAGAGTTGAAAGCAAAGCCCAAATGTCTGGTAGGACTAAATCCTGGCTTCACTGTGTGCCAGCTATGTGATCTTCTTCCCCTACTCCACTGCTCTGTGTGCTACAGCTCCCTCATGCATGGAATAGGGCCCACGGTAGTCGTCACCTCATCAGGCTGCTGTGTTAAATGAAAGAAGACAGGCAAAGCTCTTAGCATAGTCGTCCTTCAAAAACAGTAAACCTGCAAAATGCTTTTAAAAACAATCCCCAGACTACTCATAAATCACCTAATTGACGCTTAACAGGAGTGCAGCATTACAGGTCTTTATTCTATGTGATCCAAAATATTGCTCTTAAAGTAATGCTTGGGTGACCTACACAGGAAGGGAACAGTTTCTGCAAGCAGTGGATGCATTTACCATACTGCCGCCTTAAACGGAGATGGGTGGATTATCTGCATGCAAGTCATCATGGTCAAAGATATAAATTCTGTATTTAATCCAGAGTGATTCCCAGGCTGCTATTCTGAGATTACAACAGAAATCTTGGGAAAAGCCTAGGATTAGGATTTTACTTTTTTTCTTCCCCCGATCACTTGCATCCACAAAATGAGGGTGCTGCCAGAGGCCGGGGCCATTGACAGGGGTGACAGGCAGCCCATCCCCTGGTGGGCCAGCAGTTAAGACCTTCCCCAGTAGGTGGCCATGCTGAAGACAGAACAGAGTAGCATCCTGGTGGTCTCCTACGGGCTTGAAATGGAAAGGCAAGTTACATCTACAGCCTGAGAAAATTCTGGCAACAGTATTCACATGGACATTAAATTCTTCAACATCAAGAGAACTCTGTGAAAGGAAGGAACACTAGACTGGAGTCTGGGTTCCAGATCTCTCTTACTACTAGGGTACTTGGGGACACCTGCCTTATCTTTAAATT
Organism: Neomonachus schauinslandi; assembly: GCF_002201575.2. Classification (NCBI taxonomy): domain Eukaryota; kingdom Metazoa; phylum Chordata; class Mammalia; order Carnivora; family Phocidae; genus Neomonachus; species Neomonachus schauinslandi. The sequence continues at coordinate 22,021,539 of NC_058418.1, read as the reverse complement.
AGGGAGAGTCATTGCTAGCACTTCATGGGGTTGTACTGAGGCTCCACAGAAACCACCAACAAATATTGAGTATGTGCCAAATGCCAGATATTGTGCTAAAGAATTTATATATTTTTTCTGACTCAATCCAAAGAACTTTGTGAAGGAAGTTACCAGCAACTGAGGAGTTTCAGGGTTAAGAAGTTGTAGGGCTCGTACTCAGACCCAGACTCAATGAAATGAAATTCTGAGAAAGAGCTGGATAAAATCAGAGGATTCTTCCAAAGTTAGGCCCAAGTGGGTGTACAAGGACAGGCATTACTGCTGAGACTAAAACAAAGCAGTGCTCCTTGGAGTTTTCAAGGCAGAGCCCAAGGAAACCTGTACATGTGAGGAAGGGATCCTTGCCAGAAAGGTGGTTGATGTTCATCTGCTCAGCCCTCACATTCTCCACTAGGGACAGTAGAAGCCCTGGCTTCTAAGATACCGTCATAACCCTGGAGCAAGCAGGGATATGTCCTCCAGCTCTGCAGTCCAGAGAGTGGACCACTCACAGTGAGTAGCCCACATCAGTTGCTCTCTGGGGTGTCTCTTCCTGGCTCCTGGACAGACACCATCTCCCTATGTGCTCACATAACCTCTCCTTTGGACACATAGGGAGAAAGAGAGCAAGCCCTTTGGTGTCTTTTCTAAGGACACTAATTCTATCAGATTGGGGCCCCACCCTTATGACCTCAGTTAACCTTAATTACTCCATAGAGGCTCCATCTCCAAATACAGCCACACTGGGAGTTATCGCTTCAATACACAAACTTCAGGGCACACAAACATCCAGTCAAGAAAATAATAGTTTTAAAGGAAAGGGAATCTTTCTGACCTCAAATTTCTCTGCAACATTAAATGCCTGGAGGCAACGGAGTCCTGTCTTCTGAAGAGAGAGAGCAAGAGAGAGCAGGCAGTTATGTCTGTGCAAAATAGAAACGTAGTTGGTGGAGTGAAACGAGTTAAGTAAGACAAGCCTGTGGAAATCAAGAGAAATAATAGAGATTAAAGCAGGAACTAACAAACTTGGAAGGAGAAACATTAACATTATTTAGTAAGTTTGAGAGTTGACCCTTTGAGGAACCCAATCAAGTATAAAACTTTAACAAATCTAATTAAAAAAATAGAAATAGAGAAAATTGGAAATAAGAAAAGGGGCATCACATATGCTGATAAAAGTAATTATAATTATGAGATAATATTATGCAGTTATATGCTAATAAATTCCATCAACATGTTAAAATGTAATATTTAGTGAAAATAATAAATTAGGAAAAATAGCTCAAGAGAAAGTAAAATCCTAGAACACACCCATAACCATGGAAAAAAATAGGAAAAGTTCTGTCAACACACTGCCTTGGAAAGATGGGTGCTTCACGACTTTACTGGTGAATGTTTTTTGGACTTCATGGAACAGATAACTTCCATACTACAAAATCTATAGCAGAATACAGCAGAAAATAAAAGGTTACTCAATTTATTTTATGAAGAAATTATATTAACCTAATTTGACAAAAATAGCATGAAAAATTGCTTGGCCAGCATTTTCCAAAATATGGTGGTGGGAAGTCTTTTCTTAACATAATGGTAAAACAAGGAATCATAAAAAGCAAAATGGATAAGCGTATTTAAGTAAAAAATGTGAAACATACCAGAAAACACCATAATGAAAGTAAAAGGGTAATATCAAACCAAAATACATTTGTAAAAAATACAGCAAAGGATTAGCTTTTTAATATATAAAGAATGTTTCTAACAATTAAAAAAGTACTTATATAACCATAATAGAAAAGGGAATTATGAGATAACACATGCAAGAAACACAAATAAGCAACAAGCATAGGTTTAAAAACATGGTTCAAACTCACTAGAAGGCAAGAATTGCAAATTAAAATCAGGATGTCATACTTTTTGCCTGTTAAACTGGCAAAGATGTCAGTGGTTCTCTACCATGGGCAAAGCCATGCACTGATAATGGAAACATAAATTGATTCGACATTTTTGGAAAATGACATGACAACATTTAGCAAGCATTTTAAATGTGTCTATACCCTCTTTGACCTAGTAATTTTATTGTTAGGAATCTATTCTAAAGAAATAATCAAAAATGGGTAGAAAATGTCTGTCCTTCCTTAGCACAGCTTTAAAGGTTCCCCTCCTAACTCATGGGCCTTTCCATCCTCTTTCTGACTCATCCTCCTCTACCTGATCTCTAAATGCTGGGGGACCGAGGATCAGAACCTAGCACTACTTTTTGTCCTCACTCTCTCCCTAAGGGATCTATTACTGTCCCATAGTTTCAAAACCCATCTATACCCTGATGACTTCCCAAATTTATGTATCCAGTCCCTGCTTCTCCTCTGAGCTCCAGGCTTTCTTATCTGACTGCCTACTAATCTTCTCTACTTGCATATTTAATAAGCATCTCCAACTTAACAGGTTCCAAATCAAACTCCTGGTCCCCCTCCCGAACCTGCCTCTCCCATGTCTTACCTTTTCAGCAAATGGTACTGCCATTTACCCAATAGTTTTAGACCAAAGGTCTCATTGAGTCCTCCTGTGTGTGCTCCTTTCCAGGTAAACCCTGCATATAGTTCCTTCCTCCCCAGTCTTCCATTACTGCCTATGCCCAAGGTACTGGCTCTCACAGAAGTAGTGAAAAAAATAAAACCTACCTTAATGTCCAAAAATAGCACATTTTTTTTTACTTTTTAAATATGGAAATTGCCATGAAGCCATTAAAATCATGTTTTCAGAAAAAGTCTGAAGAGAGGAAAAGTTTCAGTGTTATACAGATAATGTAAAGTGAAAAACCAAAAACCAGATGCAAAATTATATATTTTGGTGGTCTCAATTTTGTGAAATTCTCTGTCCAGTGAAGTATTGAAAGTAAAGAAATGCAGTAAAATGGTAGCACTGATTTTATCTGTGCAGTGGAATAACAGGTTACTTTTTATTTTATTATGTACACTTTTGAATTGTTAAAATTTTATTTAAAGAAACTTGCATTGACTTTTTTTTTTTTAATTACATGCTATGAAGTGAGGAAGAAAAGGATTCCTGCCAGAAATGTGTTTTAGGTAAGAAGCCATTTAAATTGCAGCCTACTGCCTGGGGGCAGCAGGGGACTGGCCGGCTGACTGCCTAGCTCTGACCAGGAGGCGGGAGGGTGGGTGGAAGAGCTCCAGGGCTGAGGATGGACCAGGAGATGGACCAAGGGGAAGGGGAGCCTTGGCCTCAGCTCTGGCGTGAGGGGCTATCCAGCATTCTCGCTAGGGATCACAGCCCTTAAAGACTAGCTGGTACTTTCAAACTGCTCCACTGGGACAGGAAACACACTGTGGGTACTTGACAAAATGAGTGTGTGAGTAAACCTGTGAATGGAAGAATGAAAGACTAACAGGTGAATTGGCTCTGGCCTGTAATGAAGAACAATCCAGAAAACAAGCAGTGGGACAAAGCAGCAAACGAAGCCTGTCCTCCATTCCCTGTGAGGGTGGACGGTGCTTCACGACTGGCCCTCCACACAAATGCGGCCCTCATCCAGCACACAGACAGGCAACCAAGGACCCTGACCTGTGCTGAAAGGTAAAAACCACATGAGCCTCAGCCTGGAACAGAGGTCTTTTGTGCCAGGTGGGCACCTTCAGGAGCAGGGTGCGGAGGAGGACTAGGGGAAGGACGAGGAGAGGGGAGTGGGGGGGGGGTGGAGAATGGGAAGGAGAGGAGGAGGAGTGGGGCAGAGGAAGCCCAGGAGAGAGGAGCATCAGCATGAGGAGGAGGAGGGAGGCTGGGGCTGGGGCTGGGGGCTGGGGTCCTGTGGTGACATGGTCTCTCCCACTCCACTTTGCAGATGACGCTGTGCACTTGCAGGCACGTATATGCAGGCTACGGAGAGGAAAGAGGGTCAGAGAGGTGCACTCCACTCTGTAGAGCCAGTGTCTGACCCTCCACAAGCCCACAGGTGTGAAGGAAAATGGGGATGAAGCACCTGCTGGGGACAGGAAGAGCCTATGAAGGTAAAGAAAGTTTCCAAAGCTGATCTGACAGGGCAGGGCCAAGAAAGTCATGGCCCAAGAATAGATACAGCTGTGCAGCCCTACAGGCCTCAGGTATCTGTGTCTGTGAATAGATGGGCCAAGTTCCTGGTTTCCAGACCCTGATGCAGCCCCTGGCCACGTGTTGCCACAGAAACTGGCCATTTGGAAAGTACTCTGTCACATACCTAAATGTCATTATCCCAAAACACCAAGCTAGCCAGTTAAGACTTTGGAAAGTACCCGAACAGCTGAGCTTGCTGTTTTGATGAAACACTGTTTGGTAGAAAAACCGGCCGCCCCCAGTAGTATGTACAGAATGATAGAATTCATGAATATGCATAAAGCCCTCTTTCCAGAGACAATTGCTGCAGTGGTTATTGGAGCAGAACAGGCGGGTAGGAAGGCAGCTCATCCCGATGTCCTTCCGCCTCCCTTCAGAAGTTATAGAAGGTTAGGATCATTTCCTGTATCTCTGGCACCTGGTCCTTAGCACTAGGGAAGCCCACAGAGGCCCTCTGGACTCTGCCATGTTCCTTGCCCCATCTCACCTTTTTCAGAGTAGAAAATAGAGCCCAGAGGGGAGAAGTGACTTGCCTAAGTTAACACAGCAGTTGCTGCAGGGCCAAGGCCTCTGCTACCAGGACAGGTGGCTCCCACATTGCAGGCCCCTGGGAGGACACCGGAGTAGACCAGAAACTGAGCAGGAGCAAGCCCTCAGCACAGGTCAGCAGGCATTCAGAAGCCCTACAGGGGAAAGCCTCTCTAGCTCTCACTGGAAATGGGGGCCACAGTGCAGAGCCAGGCAGAGAATTCCATGGGAGAACTTTGATGGAGCTTCCCTTTGGCATCTGCCTCTGCACCTTTGATGCCCAGCTCCTTCAGGCTATCTGCAATTTTCTTCCATGGAAAAGGTAAGGTCTGACCAACACAAGCATGATGAGGTATGAGTGTGTGTTGCCCTTCCCAGGTTAACTGTGCCTTTTGAGCAGAGGAGCCTGGAGTTGTAAAGGGACAGAGGAAGAATAATGGGATTATGATCAAGCATTCGGCAGAAACGGCACCACCAGGGAATGATCCTGCCCAAAGCCCTGTGAGGCCATAGCGACAAATATCCCCCAATCTGACTCCTTATGCTGCCTCCATATCCCAGTCAAAAGGAGCAACGCAGGAGGGTTCCTAAGTCAACGTGGGCAGTCAGACACTTTCCAAAGAAATTCAGGCAATGCTCAGACAGCAGGACCCAGTGGATATCAGCATCTATTGCCGTGTGTTCTGAAGTCCATGGAGAGTGCCAGCCAGGGCTGGTTTGGCTGTCAGGTACTCACTTGTCATGCTTCTCACATTGAAGAGTCAGGGGAGAGTGGTTCCTTTGAAGGGCTGGGTAGATATGAGGTTGCTAGAAGCAGCAAACCCCATTTCATTCTTCTTTTGAAGGGGTCTGAGATAGATGGCTAGCTGAAAGGCTGAGTCGTGCTGAGCATAAGGGCCACTCTTTTGCAGAGTGTGCTATGAAGGGGAAATCCAAGCTCACTTTGCTGGATAGAGCAAATGGCACTCTGTAAGCCCAAGGCTGGGAGAAACCACCTGGAGTTTACAGGCATTTAGGAACCAGAGTGGATATGTGACTAGCACTTATGTGAACCTGTTTGGCACCAGGACACCCACAGACCTAAGTGTGAACCACTAGGTCCATCACTTTGGACAGTTTGTTAACTCTCTGAGCCTCAGTTTCCTCTTCTGTGAAATGGAAGTTAAAAATATCTACACTGCAAGGTGGTTGAAGGGATTAAATGTGATAATGATACAAACTGTCACTTGGAGTACATTCTGTAAATGGGAAGCACTCAGCATACAAAGATGAAAAGCACTCAAGAAACTCAGAGACAGGGGTTCAGTCGTTAAGCGTCTGCCTTCGGCTCAGGTCATGATCCCAGGGTCCTGGGATCGAGACCCACATCTGGCTCCCTGCTCCGCAGGAGGCCTGCTTCTCCCTCTCCCACTCCCCCTGCTTGTGTTCCCTCTCTCGCTGTCTGTCTCTGTCAAATAAATAAATCTTAAAAAAAAAAAAAAAGAAAAAAGAAACTCAGAGACATCTGGAGAAGACACCTCCAGATAAGCATCATAAAACAAGATATGGGCCAGAGCGGCAAGATCATTAAGGAGAGGCAGAAAGAAGAGGAAGGGAGCTCTCCAAAGGAGGTGGCTTTTGCACAGCTCTCAAAGATAAGTAAGATTTCCATGAGGACAACTGGAAAAGACATTTCAGAGCCAGGGAGCATCATGGAACCTTGAACTGCAGCCCCTTACATATTTGTTGTATTTGGGTCTGCCAGCTTCAGCTGGGGCACAAAACCAAGTCAGAACAGACAAAATAATCATCCCAACACAGAGTTGGAAATGCCATCACAGAGATCTCCAAGCCAGGCTAAGGAGGCTTGAGGCTTCTTGAGCAGATGACCCCTAAGATGAATGATAGAGAAAATGTAGGTGTCAGTCAGGTGAGGGTATGAAGATGTGGAAAAGGAAGTAGTCAAATGTGAAAGTGAGTTGAAAAATGCACTGAATCTTCCCACCCAAGAGTTCAGTGAAGGGCTGAACAGGAAGCAGAAGCCCAGTAAGTGGGTGGCTCCTGCCCTTCTCTGGACATCTACGTGCCATGGACATGAAGAACCCCTTGGTTATCAATACTGTGCCTGTAGCTCCTGAGAGCCCTGGGAGCACCCCCCAGCCACAGTACTTTGTCCCCAGTAGGCTATCTTGGAAAACTCACCAAGAAAACTGCCTCTGTTTCTTCTAATTCTCCTTCATATGATTATATCTGAGATGGGTTAGCCCTTTCCATCTGAAATAGAAAAGAAAATGGCCTCAGAGGATGGCACAGTGTGAGTGTGTGCCTCTTGGAGATTTGGTGCAGGGACTCCACCCAGGACAAGGGCCTTGCTTAGCCATATGCATGCTCCACACATTCTCCTATGGTGCTAGAATAGGATAGAGAACTTCCCTAGCTCTTGCAGGATGAATCAGGGACAAGGTGATGGAGTCTGACAGAGTGCAGTACCCCAGAGAACCATAGAACATCTGCCCCATGGTGACTACAGCAGGGCTGGCTGCTATAGGCTGACTTGAAGGATACACAACACAGCACTTCCTAAACTTTAATATGCCTACAAATCACCTGGTATCTTGCCAAAATGCAGATTCTGATTCAATAGATCTAATGTGGGCCCAAGGTTCTGCGCTTCTAATAAGATCCTGTGTGATGCTAGGGTTGCTCAGTCACGTAGCAGACAGTTACTGAGCATCCTCTAAGTGCTAGACTTCATTCTCTGCACATCTGTCAGGCTATCCCTGACACATTCTGTGACACATACCCCCATATGCTCATGGGCCACTTTTTTGTTTTGGCCAGTGTACTGAAGGTGTGATCTGACGGCTCCCAGAATCAATTGTGCTGGGCATTTTTCTCTCTGCTTAAGAGCTTCTCTGTCACCATTGCACAGGGCTTTTGCAAGAACCTATTTGGCCATTGTGATGCACATGCAATCTTAAAGTGTGAGGGAGCTAGCACCTTATGAGGAAAGCCTCTGACCAATGAGGGATGGAGCTAGTGGACAAATATGCCTCTCTTCTGCTCTTTGGGCAGGAAATTCTGGGCTGAATTCTACATGGCTCCCCAAAGGGTCCCAGAAGGACTGAACCCAATTAGTGGTAATTAACTCAGGAAGGCAGCCTTATATTGATGTTTCTTCCCTTTTCTACTCTTCTCAGTGCCCCACTTCTGTTCCCTGAAATCACTTCCAAAAACCAACTCAGTGCACACAATCTCTTGTCCCAGGCCTTGCTTTCTGGAAGGAATCAAAGTTCTAAGACAGAAAGACTTGCCAACCAACAGTAACCTAGCCTTGTCACACGCAATCCTACCCCACTCATGGCAAGACCAGAATTTTATTGCCCTGTCTCCTTTGTGAGTGGTCACAGGTGGGGGTGTTGAGTTAGCTCAGGAACTAAGCCATCTGCCTCACTCTTATCTGGGAGTTAACATGTCAGGTCCCCTTTGATGGATCTTCCAGGTGGAAAAACAGATCTTGGGCTGCAGATACATGATTGACTCTCTGAGGTCTCTTCTAGAGGTCTGGAATTTGGAAATTGCATTCCCCTAATGCTCAGCCACAACCCCTTGGTGGTCATGCCTCAGGCCTTACCAAGACCTCTCTCATATTGGGTCAAAGGCAAAGGGTCTGTGTTCTTCCAGCATCTCCCATTCCCCAAACACCCTGTAACCTTCTTCTAAAGAAGCAATACAGAGACCATATACAATGAGGGAAATGAAAATAAGGTTATGACCCCGGAGGACTGGTTGATTCAGGGATGGGGCAAAGAAATTACAAGATGAGCCTAAAGTATCTTGTAGGACCAGATAGCAGAGAGTGTTAAAAACCAAACAAAAAAGAACAACAAAAATAAGTGTGTGTATGTGTGTGTGTGTATTTCAAAGGACACAGGAGCCAAATTGAAAGAGCTGTCAATGGCCAACATTGGAACAATTTGAGCAAAATAAATAACTATAGTATTGAATTATAACCCAAAGAATAATATAAATATCCATGAGTCTATACTGCTTAAAAAAGTAACTGAGTAAATCAATAAATGAAGGAGAAGCAGCAGCTTTTCCTTACAGAAGAATTCCAGTTAATAAATGTAGAAGGAATAAAGGAAATAAAAATCATCAATAGTATACCAGAATAATAATTGCCATAGCCAAGATCTATTGATGGATTTTTTTTTTTAAGATTTTATTTATTTATTTGACAGAGAGAGAGATAGCGAGAGCAGTAACACAAGCAGGGGGAATGGGAGAGGGAGAAGCAGGCTTCCCGCCGAGCAGGGAGCCCGATGTGGGACTCGATCCCAGGACCCTGGGATCATGACCCGAGCCGAAGGCAGATGCTTAACAACTGAGCCACCCAGGCGCCCTATTGATGGATATTAAAATGAATGGATGGATGAAAATTTAAGCAGCAATAAGATATTTACACAGTCTCCAAACGTCTACTCTCAAATACTTAGTAATTTCAAAGAAAAAAGTACTAATTTTATAGCACAGAATCCTGGTAGATAGCACCTTAGTGAGGTGATGAAGAAATAAGCAATTATAATAGACATCACCGCCATGAACTCCGTGTGATGCACCGAGAAGGGCACACCATTGCCACGGGATCCTCCTCAATGGATCAACCTAAATCTACTAAGTAGAAAACATGAGACAAAAACATGAGACAAACCCAAACTGGACGGACATTCTACAAAACAATTTACTTGTTTATTTCAAAAATTTCAAAGCCAGGAAAGAATGAGGCCATGCTTCACCTGTTTCCTCACCAACCTGGCTCCACATTTCCCCAGGGCCCTTCTCCCTCCCTTCCATCTGCATTAAGTTGTGGTACTTAGCCAATGGCCACTTCCTGTTAACGCCCAGTGAGGAATTTTCCCTAAGCCTCCTACTAATCTAAGAGGGCTATATGCTGTGTTTGCTCCTCTGTCTCAGATCAGGTGTTTTTTTCCAATCTGGGACAGACACTGAAGACAGTAGAGTGAGATTGGCTAGAAGTTCTGCTCCTATGTGCCCTCAAGATCCAAGGTCAAAAGGCTACTAAACCAGACCCTGTGACTAGCAGCCTTTGTTTCTATGGCCAAACTCCCAAATTAAAACTGAGGCCAATGTGGAATCCCAACATACAGAGCTTCCTTGGTAGCATTTTAGGGTATTAGGCACTTGTGCCAGAGCCCAGGGAAACTGGAAGCTGGCAGGGTCCATGCAGCATCTACAGCACCAGAAAACTTGCAGGCTGTCACCTACACGAGGGTCCCTCATTCAGGAGAAAGCAAAGCCATCATTGTGACAAATCGGCCTGCCTTCTGCCTGTGCTGCTTAGGCAGCCATATGGTTTGTGATCTCTCCTTCCAGCCCAGTCACTCTTACTGCAGGCACAGGACTAGGTGAAAGCAGCAGCTGGTCCCTTCCAGGCAGAGCCATGCACATGCTGACTAGGAGGCCAAAGGGAGTATGCTAAAGAAGTTGACAGGTGGGCTTCTCTTAGTCCATCAATGCCCAGAAAACCACACTTTTCCCTGACGCCCTGCAGCCAGGGCATCTCCAGAGCATGGGTTTGTCAGTGGGAAGAACTCTCCTGGAATTTCCACCTGACATTTAAGGTTTCCTCTATCCTTGGTGGGCATCAAGAGACTTCTTTATAACCCCACTACTTGAACTGAAAGGGGGGAAAATAGAATAGTTCCTAAACAAACATGGGTGTGAAGATTTAGCTGTAAGTTTATTCACAATAGGAAAATAACTAAGAAGATATCATAATGTGCAACACACACTTGTTGCTGGCTGCCCAGCATCCATTCCCCTGTTCAGAAAATAGGACTGGAAAAAAAAATAGGACTAGAATTTAAAGATAATTTGGATACTATGGTTTCCATGTGATTTAAACAAACCACCCTCAATGACAGAGGTCCCTAACGGCTATCACTTCTTGATTCAGATAAGCATATGACCCAAGCTAGTCTGGTAAGAAGAAATCCAGGACTTTTTTCCAGAAATGGTGGGACATAATCCCTTTTTCACTGACATTTGTGCCATGGTAATTTGAGATCATCAAAATCATTATTGTAGTCATAAAGGGAACTGATGTGAAGACAAATGGACCCAAAGGAGAGAATCTCAGAGAAATCGATAAACATTTTGAATCTCTAGATCAAATTACACCTAAAGCTAGCTCAACTTCTGGATTTATTATTTATGTTAGTTTGATTTTTTAGGCCAGTTTGGGTTGGGTTTTCTGTTTCTTGCAACTGAAAGAACTGTATATCCATACAGTGGACTATATAATGCAAAGTTTCCCTACTGATTATCGTTGGATGGTAAAATCATGATGTTGTTTTATAACTTCCCTTTCATGCTCTAAATCCTCTGATTTCTCTCTAATAGGCATGGATTACATTTTAGAAAGAGAAATAAAGTGATTTCTAACTTTTAAATGATATTACTTATCTTCTGTACTACAGTGCCCTTCACACCCAAGAAAAGGCCCCACCTATATATTCTAGTGGCTTTAATCTGCATGGAGCCTGCCTGCCAGGGCCCAGCACACCTTTTTTCTGGAACTGTTATGTCTTTATGTATTAATCATGCCTTTCTGTTTTCTGTATTTCTGATGCTTTGACATCTGGGGCCTTGTGGATCCTGGAGAGACTGCCCCTTCCAAACCTAGTCCGCGCCTAGAGATGACAAATTAGGGTGGCTTTCATATGCAAACTAACTAATCCAGAGCCCTAATCCCCCAGCCTCTTCCTTTATCAGGCTCTGCCACTCTGGGCCACTATCCCCTTGCCCTAATCACTGCAGACCCAGATACCAGACAACTAGAGACAGCCCCTATGCCCCAGAGATCCCTAAAATTATTCAAACCTGCCGATCCTAAATCTGCTTACCCTGCCTTGCCTTTCCTGTGGAAACCAAAGTAAAGGCTCCTGCCTGTGTTTTCCTTTGGCTCACTCTGCCTCCGGACTGACCCTGGCACTTCCCTGTGAGGCCCTCTGGGGTGTGGTGCACCACCTCCTCAGGAACTGTAACAAATCATCTTTTCCTTTTTTTTTTTTATTCTTATGTTAATCCCCATACATTACATCATTAGTTTTAGATGTAGTGTTCCATGATTCATTGTTTGTGCATAACACCCAGTGCTCCATGCAGAACGTGCCCTCCTCAATACCCATCACCAGGCTAACCCATCCTCCCACCCCCCTCCCCTCTAGAACCCTCAGTTTGTTTTTCAGAGTCCATCGTCTCTCATGGTTCGTCTACCCATCTGATTTCCCCTGCTTCATTCTTCCCCTCCTGCTACCTTCTTCTTCTTCTTCTTTTTTTTTTCTTAACATATATTGCATTGTTTCAGAGGTACAGATCTGAAATTCAACAGTCTTGCACAATTCACAGCGCTTACCAGAGCACCTACCCTCCCCAGTGTCTATCACCCAGTCACCCCATCCCTCCCACCCCACCCCCCACTCCAGCAACCCTCAGTTTGTTTCCTGAGATTAAGAATTCCTCATATCAGTGAGATCATATGATACATGTCTTTCTCTGTTTGACTTAACAAATCATCTTTTCAATGGCGGTCATCTCCTGATCTGTTGGCCTCACCATACCTGAATGATAATAAAACATTTCAAAATGACTTGCTCACCCATTAAGAGCCACGCGTTCGACAGAGTACTCAGACAAACCCAATAAGCTGTCAGTGGCACAGGGCTACATGCTCAGCCATGAATGCTGCTTTGGAAACCTCAGCTGTAGGGGAAATTGTAGATCTACTCAGGTTCTTCCTCTATAATGCTAAGCAAGCAATGCACACTGGTTGTTTGATGAAGCACACTGATCAGGCTATGCAAAAGCCATAATCACTGTACACCTATGGCTGAGAGGAACCTCCAAGAGCTCCTAGATTAGAATTTATAAAACACCTCTCGCAGGAGACATCATGAGGGTCTATCTTATTGGAGGCTCTCAGAAGCAGACCCTGAGGCGAAGATTTGCATGCCAAGTGGTTTATTAGGAAGACAATCCTGGGAAGCACCAGTAAGGAAGTGGAGAAGTGAGACAGGGAAGGGAAGAAGCCACAAAACAAGGTGTTTTTTTGTTTTTTTTGTTTTTTTTTTTTAAGATTTTATTTATTTATCTGACAGAGAGACACAGCGAGAGAGGGAACACAAGCAGGGGGAGTGGGAGAGGGAGAAGCAGGCTCCCCGCGGAGCAGGGAGCCCGATGCGGGGCTCGATCCCAGGACCCCAGGATCATGACCTGAGCTGAAGGCAGACGCCTAACGACTGAGCCACCCAGGCGTCCCAAAACAAGGTGTTTTAATGAACAAGTGGGGCTCCATGCACTGAGGACTTTTGACAGACAGTATAAGGCTGTCCTCTAACTGTAGTGCTATCAGAATCACCTAGATGGACTGTTAGAACAGAGTTTGAGCTGAAGCCTCAGGGTTCCTGACTCAGTGGGCCTCCAGGTGACAACTGTCCTGCTGGTCCCTGGACCAGACTTGGGGGTTTCTCCCCACCTCCATCTCCACAAAGCCAGGGTATTCATCACCCACCAGCCTTTCACCATTGGCTGAGGGCAGCTCCCAGGGGCAGTGACTGCCCAGCACATGTGGTCTACCTCTGTGTGGCTGGAGAGAGGGTCCTCAGGCAGAGCACTGAACACGTGTAAGTGGGACACCAAGCATGCACAGGGATAGGTGGTACTGAGGGGTGTGTGCAGGACACTGACGGTGTCTGTGACTGCATCTTAGCCCAGGGAGATATCTCAAAGGAGATAAAGGACAGCCCTCCCCCACCACCTTCTATATCCCTTCTTGGAAAGTCACAGGGTTCACTGGCATAGTAAAGGTTCTGAGAAGTCCTGAGATAAGAAAATCTGTTTAACTCAATTTTCCCAAATTTCTTTGAACTTCTTTTGAAAGAAAACAGTTTGGAAATTGCTATTCTAGAGCCAGGTTTGGCAACTAAGACCCATGGGCCAAATGCGATGGGCTGCCTATTTGTGTAAGTTTCACTGGAGCACAGAAACACCCATCATTTACAGGCTATCTGTGGCTACCTTTGCACTGCAAGACCCAAGAGACCGTGTGGCCCACAAGCCCAAAGCATTTATGATCTGGCCCTTGGCAGCAAAGGCTGATAGAGCCCCGTTCCCATCCAACTCCACCCTTTCCACTCTATAGATAGTGAAACTGACTGAGAGGGAAAGTGTCTCACCTCAGCCAGTGAGCAGATCATGTCCATACTTCTGATTCTTGTTCCCTTTCTTTCCAGGAGCCCCTTGCACTTTTTACAGCTCTGCCTCAGTTTCCCTTTATCTCCCGGTCACTATTCTCTTGGCTTGCTAATGTGACTGATGATGGATTCTCCGGAATGAAATCATAATTCTAATTAAAGCCTCTCCTATACGCCACTAGACTACTTATTCATCAGGCTTTCTGGTGGGCCAGGCCCATTTTAGGCATGGACATGCCACGAGAAGCAAGAACTAGCATGGTTCTATCTTGTTTGAAGCCTCATCGAGCAAGGGAATATTTTATTTTTATTTTTTCTTTAAGTGTGTAATGTCTATGCTGAGTGTTTTGGAGACAATGATAAAAGTAAGAGAGAAGTAGGGGAGGCCGGTTGGGATTGGATGGCCATAGGAGCCCTCTCTGAGGAGTGACATTCAAGCTATGAATTATGAAGCCAAGACACTGTGTGAAAACCTGAGGGAAAAGTATCCCCAGGCAGGAAGGAGGGCAAGTTCAATGGCTTGAGATTGGGAGCATGCTATGGCTGGAGCCTAGTGGGAGAAGACAGACGTAACATTTGAGGCAGAGACCAGATCAGGGTAGGGCCTTGTAGGCCATGATCAGGAATTTGGATGGTATTCCAAGAAAGAGGAGAAGCTTGTGACTCTGAGAACCGTTCCCAGGAAACAACTTCTGAAATCCTGATATAGGTGCAAGCTTCTCCATGGACACTTATGTTAATAAAGGCCTAGATCATGCAGGAAGAGGTATGTGTTTTGGCCTGGCAGACACTCTGGAGATGGTTTAAAAATGTACACATCTATTATATAGATGAAGCAACATGTGCTGTCCTTACCATGCCACTGTGTCCCAGCCACCCAGGTCAGTCCCAGTGTAAACACATCGCCCCTGCAATGATGACTAAGAGTGCCCCCTTCCACTCCTAGCAGTGTCTCAGTTTGAATAATAAATTATATCATCGCCCTAATTATACCACTCGCTTCCATGTAATTTAAGGCTTGACTTATGAGGTCCATTACTCTCGGGTCGACAATTTATTCTACCTTGAAATATAAATTCATTGCAATTAATAGGAACCATCACGTTTATGTCTTATTTCTCCTATGGCACTCTATACCCAGAGGACAGAACATGTGTGTGCATCAGTCCATTTATACAAAGAGCATTTGACAGGTCTAACATTAAAATAATACAAAGATTTTAGGACATTATTGCTTGAAAGTTAGGTCATTTGGTCTTCACAACAAAACTGCTGGGAGAGTCCAGAGTCATTTCCCTTCTATGGATAGAAGGAAAGTGACTAGCCACAATTTCATGGGCAATAAGTGTGAGAATTAGAACTTGATCTTGGGAGGGTATGTGCTACGGTGAGTGCTGTAAATTGTGCAAGACTGTTGAATCACAGATCTGTACCTCTGAAACAAATAATACAATATATGTTAAAAAACAAACAAATAAACAAAAAAGATAGCAGGAGGGGAAGAATGAAGGGGCGGAAATGGGAGGGGGAGACAAACCATGAGAGACAATGGACTCCGAAAAACAAACTGAGGGTTCTAGAGGGGAGGGGGGGTGGGAGGATGGGTTAACCTGGTGATGGGTATTGAGGAGGGCACGTTCTGCATGGAGCACTGGGTGTTAATCGCAAACAATGAATCATGGAACACTACATCAAAAACTAATGATGTAATGTATGGTGATTAACATAACATAAAAAAAAAAAGAACTTGACCTTGGGGGACACCTGGGTGGCTCAGTTGGTTGAGTGTTGGACTGTTGGTTTCAGCTCACATCATGATCTCAGGGTTGAGAGATTGAGCCCCAAATGGGGTTCCACACTCAGAATGGAATCTGCTTGAGATTCCCTCCCTCTGCCCCTCCCCCCATGCTCTCTCCCCCCACCCCTCAAATAAATAAATAAATCTTTAAAAAAAGAGAAAAAAAAAGAACTTGAACTTAGGTGGGCTCAGCCCCACACCTAGGCATCCTTCTACACCACCACCCTGCAGCTTAAGGTCTGGCTGACCTCTCTTTTAGGGCAGGTACTGACGGCCTAATAAGACAGAGAAAACACAATAACCTTTCCTGTCTGGGCTTTGCAAATATAAAGTGCTTTGTAACAGCTGAATAATAACAGCCGTTGGCATTGGCAGGTGATCAGGACTTGGCTAGGCTGTTGACGGTGCAGAGATTTTTATGACTAACTCTTAATGTATGTCATGTCAGATGTAATACCCTGTAATGTGGGAGCTTATCAGTCTTGCTCGAGGCAGGCATACATGGCACACACCGCCGGGCACTCTTGGCACATGTTCAAACCTAAGCTGTCAGGGCTTTCTGAACACCAGCGCCCCAGGCAGGTACATACAGAAGGTGCTAGTCTCCCCAGGGACCCACTGGTGAGCTGAGGGAGCCCCACTTGAGGCCTTCACCAGCACCATTAAGCTTCAGCATAGCTTTTAAGATAATTTGTCACCCTGTCAGGGAGGAGCGATGCCTCCTGGAGAGTCCCCCCACCTTCCCTCAGGCCGAGGCCTTCCTCCCTCCTAAGACAGGCCCAGACTGCTACTGCCAAACGTGGTTCTTGTTCCAGCTCAGACTCAAGCCATCTGGATGACCTCTGGCAGGTCCCCAGGCAGGAGGAGTCATGGGAAAGAGCTGGATGCAAACACTGCCAAGGACCACCGCTCAGTCCCTCCGAGGCTCAGACTCCTCCCCTGCAAGCCCTGGTGGTAGTGATACCTTGCAGGACTGCTGTGTAGGTAAGATACCCAGAGGTTTGCATACAGCAGGTGTTCACAGTGGGTGGGCCACTCTCATTAGCATCACCATTTTCACCATCACCATCCCCGCTTAAGAGGCTCTAGTTCCAAAATTGCAGAAGGTAAACGTGGACAAGATTACCTGCCAGCACAGCTATCTTGACATCTCTGTCCAGGGACTCCCCAGGGGGCAGTGGGACCCCAATCAGAGAAGGCAAAACAGGAATGCTAACTTACTTCCTGTAAAATGCTCCCCTGGCCTAGCACTTTTCCTAATTTTGTGCACACTACAATTAGTCAAGTAATTAGGTTTATGAGTAAATTGAATTAGGAAGCCTGTAAAATGACTTTCCAGCCTCCCCTCCCTCCCACCCCCCAACTCCCCCACCCCTGGCTCTGAGCAAGAGCTGTTTATTAATGTCAGTATGGGTGCACATCTAAGGGTAGCCCTTCGACCCTTCAATTCTTTCTTTCTTTCTTTTCTTTTTATTAGGGAAACGTTCAAACACTCTCAAAAGTAGAGAAAATAGTATGATAAGCCCTCATTTTCAACAATTATTACCATTTTGCATTCTTTTTTTCATCTGTCCCATACACATAATTTGTTAAGACAAATTGCCAACATTATATCATTTCACCCACTTCATCCATGTTAGTGTACAAGGAAAAGTAGGGGCTGGAGGATGGAGAAGGCTGCCCAAGAACTAGAGAAACAGGTCCCTGGCATGGGACCTGAGCCAAGGGCCTCGGAAACTGATTTACACACATCCCACAATAAGAAGGAGCAGAGAGAATTAGGGAAGATCTGGAGGAAGCTACATTGGAATCTGCCTTAGAATCTAGGAATACAAGTTTCGAGGACAGAGTGATTCTTCAGGTTAAAAAGCATGTAAGTATTTCTGAGAACAGTTGGGGAATCATGCCCCTAACATAAGTGTATAGAACATCATGGAGCCCTGGAAATGCCCAGGTGTCTGGAAGTATACCCACAATCCACGCTAGGACCTGTAGGTGGGGAGATAATATGACTATGCCCTGGGACTCTCAAGCAGCATATTCTGGCATCACCAGGCAGAGAGCAAGAAGTTGGAAGCAACCACTGCTCCACCCTCCCCTCCCCCAGCTCTCCTCCTGCCAAATGTAGACCCAGCTATCTCTTTCCACAGAAGCAATCTTGTGTGAAAAACAAATTAAGGGAATGCTTGGCACACTGGGAGAGAAGTGGCCAGCTTCAAAACTGTGAAAACCCAGCCAAAATTAAAAATGTGTCTTCACATCAAGAAAACAAGGTGCACCCATTTTACAGATGAGGAAGATAAGACTCAGAGAAGAAAACTGCTCAGAATAACAGCTAGCAAATGGCAGAGGCAGATTTAGTAACTCTCCTTTCTCATCCTTTCTTCTTAGCTCAAGGTTAGTTCCCAGAATTGAGAGATGAATCTCTGGTAGGAAACATTTTTGGGTGATGGATTTACTAATCATCTTGGCTTGGGTTTCATAAAAGGCAGTGCTAAAAACACTGAGTCAGTACTTCTTTCCAGTTTCCAGCATGCAGAGAGGAAGAAAATGCAAAAAGCTCAGATATGCAAATGAACACTTGGACTGATTTCCTCTGGAGTTTCAGCCTCCAGGAGAATTCTTTATTCCCTGCAGAAATCATTCTTGTTTCTACTTACCTGGTGAAAAAGGAGGAAAGATCTTTTCCAGGTGACCAAACCTAGGAATGAAAATCTCCAAGGAAAATGCACTTTTCAGGAAGCAAATGTTTGCTAAACAAGGATAATGTAGGCTAAATAAATGTTCCACTCACCCAAAGAAATGGACAAAGAGAATTCCCAAGCTTCCAGTCATGAGAGCAAATGAGTTCTACACTCATTGCTTACCTTCCATCTACCCAGGCCCATATTTTAAGCAAGGTCTAGGATGACCTCAGGAGGGTACTCAAGGATGTGAGTAGGAAAGTGGGCAGCAGCCTCTCCTCTAAGATACAAAAGTCAACTGTAATGTACTAAAGCATGTGGCTTAGATATGAGATCCTGTGCTGGCCCTGGGGGAAAAAAGGGGGAACACAAGCCCTGTAACACTGGACCAAGGCCCTGGGCCTCAAGAACACCTAAGATGTATACCTAAAGGTATTGGTCAGATGTGCTCAGGGAATACAGGCTGCAAGCTCTTGTTGCTTCCTTCCAGGGGAATTTCTAATACTTTGAGTGCCCCAGGCCCCTAATGGGACACTTTGTTCCCAGCTCACCACTTTCTTATACCATACACAAAAATAAATTCAAAATGGATTAAAGACCTAAGTGTGAGGGGCTCCTGGATGACTCAGTCTTTTGAGGATCTGCCTTCGGCCGGGGTCGTGATCCTGGAGTCCTGGGATTGAGCCCTGCATCGGGCTCCCTGCTCTGCGGGATGCCTCCTTCTCCCTCTCCCACTCCCCCTGCTTGTGTTCCCTCTCTCACTGTCTCTCTCTCTGTCAAATAAATAAATTTTAAAAAAAATGCTTAAAAAAAAAAAGACCTAAGTGTGAGACCTGAAACCATAAAAATCCTGCAAGAGAACACAGGCAGTAACCTCATTGGTCAACTTTTTTCTAGATACATCTCCTGAGGCAAGGGAAACAAAAGCAAAAATAAACTATCGGGACTACATAAAATATATATATATATATATATATATATTTCCTTTGCTGTGCAGAAGCTTATCAACAAAACTAAAAGGCAACTTATGGAAAGGGAGAAGATATTTGCAAATGACAAATCTGATAAAGAGTTAGTATCCAAAATATATGAAGAACTTATAAAACTCAACACCCAAAATCCAAACAATCCAATTAAAAATGGGTAGAAGACACGAACAGACATTTCTCCAAAGGAGACATTTAGATGGCCAACAGACACATGAAAAGATGTTCATTATTACTTACCACCAGGGAAATGCAAGTCAAAACTACAATGAGATATCACCTCACACCTGTCAAAATTACTAAAATCAACAACACAAGAAACAACAGGTATTGGCGAGGATGTGGAGAAAAAGGAACACTCATGCACTGTTGGTGGGAATGCAAACTGGTACAACCACTCTAGAAAACAGAATGGAGGCTCCTGAAAAAGCTAAAAATAGAACTACCCTATGATTCAGTAATCACACTACTAGGTATTTATCCAAATAAGACAAAAGCACTAATTCAAAAGGATACATGCACACTGATATTTATAGCAGCACTATCTATAATAGCCAAAATAAGGAAGCAACTTATGTCCATCAATAGATGAATGGATAAAGAAGATGTGGGGTGTGTGTGTGTGTGTGTGTGTGTGTGTGTGTGTGTAATTGAGTATTATTCAGCCATAGAGAAGAATGAAATGTTGCCATTTGCAAGGACATGGATAGAGCTAGAGAGTTTAATGCTAAGTGAAATAAGTCAGTCAGGAAAAGACAAATGCCATATGATTTCAATCACATGTGGCATTTAAGAAACAAAACAAATGAGCTAAGGGGAAAAAGAGAGAAACCAAGAAACAGACTATTAATTATAGAGAACAAACTGATGGTTACCAGAGGGGAGGGGAATAGGGGAATGGGTTAAATAGGCAATGGAGATTAAGGAGTGCACCTGTTGTGATGAGCACCTGGTGATATATGGAATTATTGAATCACTGCATTGTACACCTCAAACTAATATAACACTTTATGTTAACTAACTGGTATTAAAATAAAAACTTAAAAAAAAAAAAAGAAAGAAAAACCCAGATCTGTGTGCCCAGTGATTTTTGCTAAACTGGCCAGATGTCCAACAAATAGTAAGTCTTGACCAGGCTGGTCCACTACAATGCCCCACTTTGCCTCCTTTCTCTTGTGCTTTACATCTCACCCACATGTGGGAGCACCTCTCAGAACCTTCACATTCACGACTGGCTCAGGCAGTGGCTGTCCACTCCTGAGAAGGCTCTGAGGCTTAAGTCTTCAGAGCTGCTGATAATCTAGCAATTAACCACCAGGCTGAAGGAATACTTTTTGAATCCTTTGATAAAGCCTGGCATGCCTCAGCACTATCTTCTTTTGTTTTCAATCATCCTGACACTGCAGAGGCAGCTGGAGAGTGATGCGTATGTTAATGACACCTTCAGAGTAAGGCCAAAAAAATACAGCTACCAATGCCTGAGGTTGAGTTTCCCAGTGACTGCTTGTAACTGGGTCACTATTTTTAGTAGGAACCTCCAGTCAAAAATGTCAAAGAGGGAAAATGAATGTGAATTTGGCTGAAAAGGATGAATTAAGAGCAGTGTTTCATCCCATCTCTCTTAGAAACTCACCCTGGGTGCTACGAAAAAGCATTTCCCAGCTCTGGGCCTCAGAATTTCCCACCTGAACAACCAGAGGTTTAGATTCCCTTTCAATCAGATATTCTATGAATCAAAGACAGGCACTATCCAAGGAAGAAGGGTTCCACCCCATAATGCCAACTACCCTATGAAGAGCTCTTGCAGGTGTCTCTAATGCTAAGGTTTGCAATAAGTTCTCACATCCTTGCCCATGAGAAGCAGAAAACAAACAAAACTCAGCAGGGTCACATCTGACAAAGAGTTAGATTCTAATGTCGGCACATAAGGCAAGAATCATACACAGAATTCCCCCAAAGGAAGGTGCCATAGAGAAGACCCACCCATGACTGTTCCAACCACTAGCCCAGCCCAGTCTTTCTCCAGCCTCAGAATTACCAATGTTCTTCCATTAAACACCTGAGGAAAGTGTTGCCTTGCTTTTAGGGGACATACTATACAAAATAATAATAATAAATCATAATAATAATCATAACAATAAGAACAACAACCCACTTAAGGTATTATCAGAACCAACCTGACCTGATGAAAGAAAATACCCAGGTCCAGCTGGCTCTAGCATTCCACTTGGGAAAAGGGAAATACTCAACTTCAGTTCTCTATAGCCATCCTGTCCTACCTATAGGGAGGTGGCAGGGGGTACCTGAGAAAACTTGTGAAGTCACAGTCCACAGGCACATGCTCACTAAAAGACTGAGACCTAATCATAACACTGTAGGATGTTCCTTCTCCTACCATGCTTCACAGCCACATTACTAAATGGCCTATGTACACCAGTTCCTTGTCCCCAGTACATTATGTCTGGCTATCAAGAAAATATATATAATATATATTACCAAAAAGGCAAGAAACATAATTTGAGCAAAGTAAGCAACAGAATCAGATATGGCAGGGATGTTGGAATTATCAGAATGAGAATTTAAAACAACCATGGTTGATAAGCTAAGAAATCTAATTGATAAAGCAGACAGCTGCAAAAACAGATGGGCAATGCAATAAGAGAGATGAAAATCCTAAGAAATAATCAAAAAGAAATACTAGAGATTAAAGAAAAACAAACCTGTAACAGCGACGAGGTATGCCTTTGATTAGTTTATTAGTAGATTTAGACATAGCTGACAAAAGAATCTCTGAGCTAGAGGATATATCAATAGACTCTTTGAAAACCAAAAGCCAAACAGAATAAAAACGGGGGGCAGGGGGAAGAACAGAACATCCAAGAAATGTGAGACAACTGCAAAAGGTATAACAAATTCATAATGGGTATGCCAGGAGGAGAAAGAGAGAAAGAAACAGAAGAAATATTTGAAATAATAATGACAATTTCCCCAAATTAATATCAGACACCAAACAGATCCAGGAAGTTCAAGAAGAATAAGTGTTCAAAAAAACTCTGCACCTTGACATATAATTTTGAAGTTACCAAAAATAAACAAACAAACAAAAAATCAAGGGTAAAGAAAACATCCTTAAAGAAACCAAAGGACGGAAAAACCTTACCTATCTACAAAGTAGTAAAGGAAAGAATCACATCTAACTTCTATGCAGAAACCATGCAAACAAGGAGAGTGAAGAAGTATTTAAAGTGTTGAGAAAAAAACAAACTACTAAACTAGAATTCTATACCTTGTGAAATTATCCTTCAAAACTGAAAGTGAAGTAAAGGCTTTCTCAGACAGATAAAAATGGAAATTTGTTGACACTAGACCTGCTTTGCAAAAAATGTTAAAAGAAGTTCTTTAAAGAGAAGAAAACTAATATAGATTAGAAACTTGAATCTACATAAGAAGAACATCAGAATGAAATAAAGGTAAAATAAAAACTTATTTTTCTTATCTCTAATTGATCCAACACATAACAGTTTGTTCAAAATAATAATAGCAAAACTCTATTCAATTATGTATGCTTATGTACATATCATGTGTGTGTATGTGTGCTTACATATGTCTAAGTGAAACGAGTGACAACAATGATAAAAGGGATGGGAGGAGGGAATTAGAATCATTTCGTTATTATAAGGTACCCACACTACCTGTGAAATGGTATAGTGTTGTTAAAATAATAGATTAGTTATAAATGTATTGTGAAATCTAGGGCAACCACTAAAAAAGTTAAAAAAGAAGTGTAAAACATATGCTAAAAAAGGAAAAAATTGTATTATATAAAATGCTCAGTTAAAACAACCACAAAAGGTAGAAAAAAAATGGAAACAAAGAACAAGGGCAACAAATAGAAAACAGCAACAGATACGGTAGACATTAATCCAGCTAATCAATAATCATTTTGAAGATCAGTGGTCTAGATGCACTGATTAAAAGACACAGATTCTCGGGGGTGGAGCAAGATGGCGGAGGAGTAGGAGACATGGATTTCGTCTCCTCTCATGAATTCAGCTGTATAGGGATCAAACCATTCTGAACACCTACAAACTCAACAGGAGATCGAAGAAAAGAAGAGCAACAACTCTCTCATCAGAAAAGCGACCACTTTCCTCAGTTGGTTAGGCGACTGCCTTCGGCTCAGGTCATGCTCCTAGAGTCCTGGGATCGAGTCCCGCATCGGGCTCTCTGCTCAGCGGGGGGTCTGCTTCCCCCTCTGCTCTCTTCCCTCTCGTGCTCTCTGTCTCTCACTCTCTCTCTCTCAAATAAATAAATAAAATCTTTAAAAAAATAAAAATAAATAAATAAATAAGACAAAAAAGAAAAAAAAAGAAAAGCGACCACTTTCTGGAAGGTAGGACGTGCAGAGAAGTGAATCCCAGGCTATATTCGGGAGGAGAGACGGTGGGGGAGGGGCCTCCATCAGCCGCTTCTGGCAAGTGATAGAGCCGCGGAGCACAAAATTGGAACTTTTAGAAGTCGGCTCCGCCGAGGGACGTCACTCTGGTGGCTAAGTGGGGGGTGGAACCCTCCGGGACAGTGTGGTCTCAGGACCCTCGGGGTCACAGAAAGACCAGGGGTGCCTGAGTGTGGCAGAGCTCCCAGGTAATGGAGCAGGGAAGCCAGCTGCAGAGGCAGAGCCCAGGCGCGGGCTCTCAGCTCGGGGTGGCCATAAACCGTGATCCGGGGCACAGTCGGGCCACTGCTCCTCCAGCAGGGACCCAACAAGCGGCAGATCCGGGGAGACTCACCTTCCTCCCCCAGGAGGAGCCACGCGGGAGTGCAATGCAGGGATCTGCTGGGTTTGGAGACCACCCGGGGTCGGGTGCCAGAGATAGAAACGCGCGGTCACAGGCCGGGTGAGCACGGAGTGCAGCCGGAGACCGGGGAGACGGGAGTGACTGACGGCTTTTCTCTAGGGACTCACTGAGGAGCGGGGCCCCGAGTTCTCGGCTCCTCGGGGGCAGAGATTGGGAGGCCGCCATTTTCACTCTCGGTCTCCAACGCTGTATGGAAAGCTCGCAGGGAACAAAAGCTCCAGAGACCAAACCCAAGCAGATTACTTAGCGGGGACCAGGCAAGGGCGGGGCAATTCCGCCTCCGGCAAAGACATTTGGAAACCACGGCAACAGGCCCCTCCCCCAGAAGACCAACGAGAACAGCTGGCCAAGACCAAGTCTACCGATCAATGAGAACGGCAGAACTCCAGCGCTAGGGGAATACTGCACATAGAATTCATGCTTTTTTACCATGATTCTTTAGTCTTTCAAAGTTAATTATTTTTTAACTGTCTTTTTTTCTTTTTTTTTCTTGAATTGTTCTTTTTCCCTTTTCCAACCAACATCTTATGAATACCTTTTTTTAAAAAACATTTTTATTTTTCATTTTTAGAGTCATATTCTATGCCTTCATAGTACTTACCCGTATTTTTGGCATATATATAAGTTGTTTTCTCTTTAAAATTTTGAGATAGTTTCTTCTAACAGATTAAATATATGCTAAATCTCTAGTATATGGTTTTTTCTACTCCCCTGCCTGATCACATTCTCTCCCTTTTTTTTTTCTTTTTTCTTTTCTTAAATCCTCTGCTTTCTTTTTTCAAACAACTTCTTATCAATTCCTTTTATAAAATTTTTTATAATTTCCATCTTTACATTCATATTCCATCCCTTCATCATATCAACCCTTATTTTTGTCCATATATAAGTTCTTTGTTCTTTAAAATTTTGGGAGGCACTTTCTTCTAAAAGACCAAAATACACCCCAAATATAGTGTGTGGCATTGATCTATATACCAGCCTGATCATATTTGATCACATTTTGGTTCTTTTTGTTGTTGTTGTTTTGTTTTGTTTGTTTTTGTTTGTTTTTATCTTTATCTTTTTCTTTTTCTTTTTTTATCTTTTTTCTCTCTTTCCGCTTCTTTTTCCACTGCTTCAGGTCTTTTCTGATTTGTTTAGAGTATATTTTCTGGGGACGTTGTTACTCTGCTAGCATTTTGTTCTCTCATTAATCTATTCTCCTCTGCACAAAATGACCAGATGGAAAAAATCACCTCAACAAAAAGAACAAGAGGTAGTACCGACTGCCAGGGACCTACTCAATACGGACATTAGTACGATGTCAGATCTAGAGTTCAGAATCATCACTTTAAAGATACTAGCTGGGCTTGAAAAAAAAATGGAAGTTATTAGAGAAACCCTTTCTGGAGAAATAAAAGAACTAAAATCTAACCAAGTCGAAATCAAAAAGGCTATTAATGAGGTGCAATCAAAATGGGGGCACTAACTGCTAGGATAAATGAGGCAGAAGAGAGAATCAGTAATATAGAAGACCAAGTGATGGAAAATAAAGAAGCTGAGAAAAAGAGAGATAAACAACTACTGGATCACGAGGGCAGAATTCAAGAGATAAGCGATAGCATAAGATGAAACAACATTAGAATAATTGGGATCCCAGAAGAAGAAGAAAGAGAGAGAGGGGCAGAAGGTATATTGGAGCAAATTATAGCAGAGAACTTCCCTAATTTGGGGAGAGAAACAGGCATCAAAATCCAGGAAGCACAGAGAACCCCTCTCAAAATCAATAAAAATAGCTCAACACCCTGACATCTAATAGTAAAACTTACGAATCTCATAGACAAAGAGAAAATCCTGAAAGCAGCTCGGGAGAAGAGATCTGTAACCTACAAAGGTAGAAACATTAGATTGGCAACAGACCTATCCACAGAGACCTGGCAGGCCAGAAAGGACTGGCAGGATATATTCAGAGCATTAATTGAGAAAAATATGCAGCCAAGAATACTCTATCCAGCTAGGCTGTCATTGAAAATGGAAGGAGAGATAAAAACCTTCCAGGACAAACAAAAACTGAAGGAATTTGCAAACACAAAACCAGCCCTACAAGAAATCTTGAAAGGGGTCCTCTAAGCAAAGAGAGAGCCTAAAAGCAACATAGACCAGAAAGGAACACAGACAATATACGGTAACAGTCACCTTACAGGCAATACAATGGCACTAAATTCCTATCTTTCAATAGTTACCCTGAATGTAAATGGGCTCAATGCCCCAATCAAAAGACACAGGCTATCAGACTGGATTAAAAAACAAGACCCATCGATATGCTGTCTGCAAGAGACTCATTTTAGACCCAAAGACACCCCCAGATTGAAAGTGAGGGGGTGGAAAACCATTTACCATGCTAATGGACACCAAAAGAAAGCTGGGGTGGCAATCCTTATATCAGACAAATTAGATTTTAAACCAAAGACTGTAATAAGAGATGAGGAAGGACACTATATCCTACTTAAAGGGTCTATCCAACAAGAAGATCTAACAATTGTAAATATCTATGCCCCTAACATGGGAGCAGCCACTTGTATAAGCCAATTAATAACAAAAGCAAAGAAACACATCGACAACAATACAATAATAGTGGGGGACTTTAACACCCCCCTCACTGAAATGGACAGATCGTCTAAGCAAAAGATCAACAAGGAAATAAAGACTTCAAATGACACACTGGACCAAATGGACTTCACAGACATATTCAGAACATTCCATCCCAAAGCAACGGAATACACATTCTTCTCTAGTGCCCATGGAACATTCTCCAGAATCGATCACATCCTAGGTCATAAATCAGGTCTCAACTGGTACCAAAAGATTGGGATCACCCCTGCCTATTTTCAGACCACAATGCTTTGAAACTAGAACTCAATCACAAGAGGAAAGTCAGAAAGAACTCAAATACGTGGAGGCTAAAGAGCATCCTACTGAAGAATGAATGGGTCAACCAGGAAATTAAAGAAGAATTTTAAAAATTCATGGAAATCAATGAAAATGAAAACACAACTATTCAAAATCTTTGGGATGCAGCAAAGGCAGTCCTAAGAGGAAAGTATATAGCAATACAAGCCTTTCTCAAGTAACACGAAAGGTCTCAAGTACACAACCTAACCCTACACCTAAAGGAGCTGGAGAAAGAACAGCAAATAAAGCCTAAACCCAGCAGGAGAAGAGAAATAATAAAGATCAGGGCAGTAATCAATGAAATAGAAACTAAAAGAACAGTAGAACAGATCAACGAAACTAGGAGCTGGTTCTTTGAAAGAATTAACAAGATTGATAAACCACTGGCCAGACTTATCAAAAAGAAAAGAGAGGGCGCCTGGGTGGCTCAGTTGGTTAAGCGACTGCCTCCGGCTCAGGTCATGATCCCGGAGTCCTGGGATCAAGTCCCGCATCGGGCTCCCTGCCTAGCGGGGAGTCTGCTTCTCCCCCTGCCCCTCCCCCCTCTCATGCTCTCTCTATCTCATTCTCTCTCTCAAATAAATAAATAAATAAATAAAAGAAAAGAAAAGAGAAATGACCCAAATCAACAAAATCATGAATGCAAGAGGAGAGATCACAACCAACACCAAAGAAATACAAACAATTAATACAAACAAAGAAATACAAACAATCCAAATTGGCAAAGAAGAAGAAATACAAACAATTATAAAAACATATTATGAGCAACTCTATGCCAGCAAATTAGATAACCTGGAAGAAATGGATGCATTCCTAGAGATGTATCAACTACCAAAACTGAATCGGGAAGAAATAGAAAACCTGAACAGACCTATAACCACTAAGGATTGAAGCAGTCATCAAAAATCTCCCAAAAAACAAAAGCCCAGGGCCAGATGGCTTCCCAGGGGAATTCTACCAAACATTTCAAGAAGAATTAATACGTATTCTGCTGAAACTGTTCCAAAAAAGAAATGGAAGGAAAACTTCCAAACTCATTTTATGAGGCCAGCATTACCTTGATCCCAAAACCAGACAAAGACCCCATCAAAAAGGAGAATTACAGACCAATATCTCTGATGAACATGGATGCAAAAATTCTCACCAAAATACTAGCCAATAGGATCCAACAGTACACTAAAAGGATGATTCACCACGACCAAGTGGGATTTATCCCTGGGCTGCAAGGTTGGTTCAACATCCGCAAATCAATCAATGTGATACAATACATTAACAAAAGAAAGAACAAGAATCATATGATCCTCTCATTGATGCAGAAAAAGCATTTGACAAAGTACAGCATCCTTTCTTGATCAAAACTCTTCAGAGTATAGGCATAGAGGGTACATACCTCAATATCATAAAAGCCAACTATGAAAAACCTCCAGCGAATACCATTCTCAATGTGGAAAAACTGAGAGCTTTCCCCCTAAGGTCAGGAATGCGGCAGGGATGCCCACTATCACCACTGCTATTCAACATAGTATTAGAAGTCCTAGCCACAGCAATCAGACAACAAAAAGAAATAAAAGGCATCCAAATCGGCAAAGAAGTCAAACTCTCACTCTTTGCAGATGATATGATACTTTATGTGGAAAACCACAAAGTCTCCACCCCAAAACTGCTAGAACTCATACAGGAATTCAGTAAAGTGGCAGGATATAAAATCAATGCACAGAAGTCAGTGGCATTCCTATACACCAACAACAAGACAGAAGAAAGAGAAATTAAGGAGTCGATCCCATTTACAATTGCACCCAAAACCACAAGATACCTAGAAATAAATCTAACCAAAGAGACAAAGGAGCTGTACTCAGAAAACTATAAAATACTCATGAAAGAAATTGAGGAAGACACAAAGAAATGGAAAAACGTTCCATGCTCATGGATTGGAAGAACAAATATTGTGAAGATGTCAATGCTACCTAGAGCAATCTACACATTCAATGCAATCCCCATCAAAATACCATCCACTTTTTTCAAAGAAATGGAACAAATAATCCTAAAATTTGTATGGAACCAGAAAAGACCCCGCATAGCCAGAGGAATGTTGAAAAAGAAAAGCAAAGCTGGCGGCATCACAATTCCGTACTTCAAGCTCTATTACAAAGCTGTCATCATCAAGACAGTATGGTACTGGCACAAAAACAGGCACATAGATCAATGGAACAGAATAGAGAGCCCAGAAATGGACCCTCAACTCTATGGTCAACTCATCTTTGACAAAGCAGGAAAGAATGTCCAATGGAACAAAGACAGTCTCTTCAACAAATGGTGTTGGGAAAATTGGATAGCCACATGCAGAAGAATGAAACTGGACCATTTCCTTACACCACACACAAAAATAGACTCCATATGGTTGAAAGACCTCAATGTGAGACAGGAGTCCATCAAAATCCTAAAGGAGAACACAGGCAGCAACCTCTTCGACCTCAGCCGCAGCAACTTCTTCCTAGAAACATCGCCAAAGGCAAGGGAAGCAAGGGCAAAAATGAACTATTGGGACTTCATCAAGATAAAAAGCTTTTGCAAAGCAGAGGAAACAGTCAACAAAACCAAAAGACAACCGACAGAATGGGAGAAGATATTTGCAAATGACATATCAGATAAAGGGCTAGTATCCAAAATCTATAAAGAACTCATCAAACTCAACACCCAAAGAACAAAGAATCCAATCAAGAAACGGCCAGAAGACATGAACAGACATTTTTCTGAAAAAGACATCCAAATGGCCAACAGACACATGAAAAAGTGCTCAATATCGCTTGGCATCAGGGAAATCCAAATCAAAACCTCAATGAGATACCACCTCACACCAGTCAGAATGGCTAAAATTAACAAGTCAGGAAACGACAGATGTTGGCGGGGATGCGGAGAAAGGGGAACCCTCCTACACTGTTGGTGGGAATGCAAGCTGGTGCACCACTCTGGAAAACAGTATGGAGGTTCCTCAAAAAGTTGAAAATAGAGCTACCACATGATCCAGCCATTGCACTACTGGGTATTTACCCCAAAGATACAAAAGTAGGGATCTGAAAGGGTACGTGCACCCCGATGTTTATAGCAGCAATGTCCACAATAGCCAAACTGTGGAAAGAGCCAAGATGTCCATCGACAGATGAATGGATAAAGAAGAGGTGGTATATATATACAATGGAATATTATGCAGCCATCAAAAGGAATGAGATCTTGCCATTTGCAACGACGTGGATGGAACTGGAGGGTATTATGCTGAGTGAAATAAGTCAAACAGAGAAAGACATGTATCATATGACCTCACTGATATGAGGAATTTTTAATCTCAGGAAACAAACTGAGGGTTGCTGGAGTGGGGGGTGGGGTGGGAGGGATGGGGTGACTGGGTGATAGACACTGGGGAGGGTATGTGCTCTGGTGAGTGCTGTGAATTGTGCAAGACTGTTGAATTTCAGATCTGTACCTCTGAAACAAATAATGCAATATATGTTAAGGAAAAAAAAAAAGAAGAAGGTAGCAGGAGGGGTGAATGAAGGGGGGAAATCGGAGGGGTAGACGAACTATGAGAGACGATGGACTCTGAAAAACAAATTGAGGGTTCTAGAGGGGAAGGGGTGGGAGGATGGGTTAGCCTGGTGATGGGTATTGAGGAGGGCACGTTCTGCATGGAGCACTGGGTGTTATGCACAAACAATGAATCATGGAACACTACATCTAAAACTAATGATGTAATGTATGGGGATTAACATAACAATAAAAAATTTTAAAAAAAGAAAAGAAAGAAGGTTATTACATAATGATAAAGGGGTAATTCTCCAAGAAGACATAACAATTTTTAACATGTACACACCTAACAATGGAGTGTCAAAGTATATGAGGCAAAAAATGACAGAACTGCAAGGAGAAATAGATGAATTCACTATCATAGAGATACAGATACCCTTCTCTCAGAAATAGATAGATCCAGCAGTCAGAAAATCAGTAAGCACGCATTGGAACTAAACTGCATCATCAGTGAACAAGATATAATTGACATTTATCAACTACTTCATCCAAAAATAGCAGAATACACAGACACATGGAACATTCTCCACAATTGATCAAATTCTGGGTCATAAATTATACCTTAACAAATTTAAAAGAATAGAAATTACACAGTGTCTTTTCTCAGACACAATGGAATTAAACTAGAAATTAGTGACAGAAAGGTATCTGGAAAATCCCCAAATACCTGGAAAGTAAACTACACACTTCTAAATAATGCATGGATCAAAGAAGAAATCTCAAGATAAATCTAAAAATATTAGGATGAAAAGAATGTGAAAACACAACTTATTGAAATTTGTGGGATGAAGCAAAAGTGATACCGAGATGGACACTTATAGCATTGAATGCATATGTTAGAATAAGAGAAAGATTTAAAAATCAATATAAGCTTCCACCCTAGGAAACTAGAGTAAGAGCAAATTAGATCCAAAATAAGCAAAAGAAGATAAATGATAAGTATTAGAGCAGAAATCAATAAAATTGAAAACACGAAATAAAACAGAAAATCAACAAAATCAAAAAGTGCATTGAAAAGATCAATAAAATTTACAAACCCCTTGCCAGACTCTCTAAGGGGGGGACAAAAAGTAGACATAAATTACTAATATCAGAGAAAAAAAAAGAGGAGACATCACTGTAAATACCGTGAACATTAAAAGGACAATAAAATAATATATATCTCTGCCCACAAATTTGGTAATCTAGATAAAATGGACCAATTTCTTGAAAGGTGCTATCTGCTGAAACTTTCATAAAAATAAATAGATAATTTAAAATAGACCTGCATCGGGCGCCTGGGTGGCTCAGTTGGTTAAGCGACTGCCTTCGGCTCAGGTCATGATCCTGGAGTCCCTGGATCGAGTCCCGCATCGGGCTCCCTGCTCAGCAGGGAGTCTGCTTCTCCCTCTGACCCTCCTCCCTCTCATGCTCTCTGTCTCTCTCTCTGTCTCAAATAAATAAATAAAATCTTTAAAAAAATAAAAATAAAAATAAAATAGACCTGGATCTATTAGAAAAAATGAGCCCATGAGCACATAACCTTATAAAAATGAGCCCATAACCTTATTAAAATGAGCCCATAACCTTATAAAACAGAAAGCATCAGGCCCAGATAGATTCACTGGTGAGTCCTACTGAAGATTAAAGGAAGAAATTATGCTAATTCTCTATAATCTCTTCCAGAAGAAAGAAGCAGAGGGACTACTTTCTAACTCATTCTATAAGGTCAGCATTAGCATAATACCAAAACCAGACAAAGGCCTCATATGAAAAGAAAACTACAGGGCAATATCTCTTAAGAACATAGATGCAAAAATCCTAAGCAAAATATTAGCAAATCAAATCTAAAAATATAAAAGTATAAAAATCAAATCTAAAAAGCATAGAATTATGCACCTCAACCAAGTGTGATTTATCCCAGGTGTACAAGACAGGTTCAACATTTGAAAATCAATTAATGTAATCCATTGCATCAAAAGACAAAAACAACAAAATCTTATAATCATATCAATAGATGCAGAAACAGTATTTGACAAATTCAACACCCATTCATGATAAAAACTCCCAATAAACTAGGAATAGAGGGGGAATTTCTCAACTTAATAAAGAATATAAAATCCTATGGCTAACATCATACTTAATGGTGAGAAAAATAAAGCTTTCCCACTAACATCAGGTACAAGGCAAGGATATCCCCTCCTACCACTAGTCCTTGCTAATGCGAAGAAAATAAGGCAAGGAAAGAAAATAAGTTTTGGAAGGAAGTGATAAAGCCTTCTTTGTTCACAGATGATCATCTCTGTAGAAAATCTGAAAGAACTGACAACAAAACTCCTGAAGCCATTACAGTAAGGTAGCAGGATACAAGGCTTATATACAAAAGTCAATTGCTTTTCTACATACCAACACGAACATGTGTGAATTCAAATTAAAAACATAATACCATTTATATGTCACCCCCCAAAATGAAATACTTAGATATAAATCTAGCAAAATATGTACAACATCTATATGAGGGAAACTACAAAATGCTGATGAAAGAAATCAAAGAACTAAATTACTAGAGAGATGTCCCATGTTCATGGATAAGGAGACTCAATATTGTCAAGATAGTAGTTCTTCCCAACTCAATCTATACATTCAATGAGATCCTAATCAAAATCTCAGGAAGATATTTTATGGACATTTGCAAACTGATTCTAAAATTTATATGCAGAAGGCAAAAGACTCAAATAGCTAGCACAATAATTGAAGGACAAAGTTGGAGGACTGACACTACCAGACTTCAAGACTTATTATAAAGCTACAGTAATCAAGACAGTTTGGTATTCACAAAAAAAAAAAAGACAACTAGATTAATGAAATAGAAAAGAAAGCCCAGAAATAAATATGTCTAGAACAACCAGACATCCACAGGGGGACAGAAAGTTTATCTACACATAACAGCTTACAGTCTTCACAAAAATTAACTCAAAATGTAGCATAGATCTAAATGTAAAGTATAAAACTATAAAACTCCTGGAAGAGAACAGGAGAAAATCTAGATGACCTTGGGTATTGTGATGCCTTTTTAGATATAACACCAAAGTCACAATCCATAAAAGAAATAATTAATAAGCTGAACTTCATTGAAATTAAAAATCTCTGCTCTGCAAAATGCAATATGAAGAGAATTAGAAGACAAGCCACAGACTGGGAGAAAATATTTGCAAAACAAGTATCTAATAGGGGACTGGTTTTCAAAATATGCAAAGAATTCTTAAAACAACAATAAGGAAACAAAGAGCCCAATTTAAAAATGAGCCAAAGAACTTAATAGACACCTCATCAAGGAAGATATAGAGATGGGAAAAAAGCATATGAAAAGATGCTTAACATCATATATCACTAAGAAAATGCAAGTTGGGGTGCCTGGGTGGCTCAGTTGGTTAAGCGGCTGCCTTTGGCTCAGGTCATGATCTCAGGGTCTTGGGATAGAGCCCCACATCAGTTTCCCTGCTCAGCAGGAAGCCTGCTTCTCCTTTCCCCTCTGCCACACCCCCTGCTTGTTCTCTCTCTCTCTCTGTCAAATAAATAAATAAAATCTTAAAAAAAAAAAAGAAAGAAAAGAAAATGCAAGTTAACATAATAATGAGATACCGCTACACAGCTATTAGAATGGCCAAACCTGGAACACTGACACCAAATTCTGGCAAGAATGTGGAACAACAGGAACTTTGCTAATGGGAATGCAAAATGGTACAGCCATTTTGGAAGATGGTTTCTTACAAAACTAAACATACTCTTACCATGTGATTCATCAATTTCACTCCTTCGTATTTACCCAAAGGAGTTAAAAACTTATGCCCATACAAAACCCACACATAGGTGTTCATAGCAGCTTTATTCATAATTGCTAACACTTGGAAAAAATCAAGATGTCCTTCCACAGGTGAATGGATGAATGAATGATCAAGTCATGAAAAGACATGGAGGAAACTTAAGTGCATATTACTTAGTGAAAGAAATCAATCTGAGAAAGTTAAATACAGCATCAGGCTAAGCCATTTAGATTTTCTCTCTGAGGGATATGAAACTGGACACAGAGATTGCTGGTTTGTAACCTCCTGGGGAGCTTCCCAGGTATAATCTAAAACCAGTCCCCAAACATAGAGGGCAGGGAGAGACTGAAAAAAGAGGTAGGCCACTCCAGGTTGGTACGTGGCAGTTTTAAATAGCAAAGGGAACTCACACATGAGGCTTATCCTGGGTGGCAGCAAAATGAATGGATCCCCACACCTTCCTGCCAGATCTTAAAAGTTTATATAGAGGTCTTAACTGGGTTCAGTCACATATACTGTGTAGGTGTTCTCAACACCCCATTACTATGTTAAGGCTATATCCTTGGAGCAGCCTCTGGGAGTGGGAAGGGCAAGTGGAACCCACATTGCAAGGATGGTGGGGAGAGGGAAGGAGACTCCCGTCATCCACATCCAGCCCATGAGTCAACTGGTGGTTATGTCTTCTGCATGACCTTCCCCAACATTCGCCGGATCTTACAATTTCATGTGCCCTTCTCTTCCACAATGGGCTCTGAGCAGTCAGCAAGAAACTGACTGGCATAGAGATGGCTCCTTTGGCAGCTATCTGGATGCACTGGAGGTAGGTGTCACCCCAACAATACAGGCACATGAGAAGACGTAGCTTAAAACAATGATTCTCAAAATCAGTGACAAATTTTTCCACTAATAGTTCCGTGATCCAAAACATTGATTTATCAAGTCCCCTAAACTGGGGGTTGAATCAGGACATTTACTTGTGTCCTCATACGATTTAATAAAGATGATACATTAGTAGGCCAATCGGGTATGAACACATACATTCTGTTTGGGTAAGGGCACAGGTGCCTCCTTGCAAGGAGCAATAATGTCTATGGCCATCATCCTATTTTGGAAGACAGCTTTTCATATCAGAGACATTTCTGTGTTCAGTAAGAGCAGGCTCTGTTGGCTATCATTTAAGCCTTGCTGGATGGATTTAGTAAGGGCATCTATGTGTGCTATAATGCCCTCCAGGCCAAGAGAGTGAACAAAGATCACACCCACATGATCATACTAGTGAAAAATAGTGTCCACCTGGCCTTGAGGGGAGAGAAGTTGGAAGCTTTAGGAACTTGACCTGGTTGTACATCCATGCATATTCAAGAGGAAGGCAGCACTCTCAAGGTGTGGGAAGATGGGACTGGGGGCAGGATGTGCCAGACCAAGAACCCCACCTTCTCCCCCTCTTTCAATGGTGTGTGTTCCATTCCAGGTATAGTGCATTTTAACAGGTCCAGCTTGCAGCAGGATAATGGGATCCCAGTGGAGACTAAGTAATTCCCCTTCATCTAGGTGTGTGAAGTAACTCATCTACCTCAGCAGGATGTCGCATTGTAAATTGCAATAGATAACTCCTTTCCCAAGTGTGATGGGGCTTGGCGTTCTCAGCTGTGTAGCCTGTTGACCCATAGTGAGAGTAGAGCAATGGCTGTTTCCCATGATTCCATACCTTTATGTTATTGGATGCCTCAGTGGGGGTCCCCAGTCTGGCATGTGGGGCAACAGGGCCGACTAGCTGATCATTCAAATGTATTAAAGCCTGGGAAAGTATTTTGGTTCTCCCAGCCAAGGTGGCCTTACCTATTAACAATTTAATTTGTTGTGTTAATATTCCATTTTTTTTCTACCAACCCTGCTGCTTATGAGTTATAGGGGAGATGGCACAGCCATTTAATGTCATGTCCTTCTGCCCAGTCTTGCATGTCATGACTTTTGAAATGTGACTCCTGATCACTATCTGTTCAACGAGGATATCTGTATATGGTACTCAGTTTCTCCAATCCCCTAATGGTGGCAAGCTGGTTTGCACAGCAGCAGGGGAAAGCTTGGGTTAGGCCAGGTACAGTGTCCACACAAACTAAGACATATTTCGAATCCTCACTCAGAGGGAAGGGCCAACATAATCAATTTGCCAATCCCTCATCTGTTGAGAACTCCAGGGGATGACTTTGGCAGTTGCCTTGGGTGTTGCTTTAAATGTGCAAGACATGCTGTTACTGCATTAACCAAGTCATTGTACTTTAAAGGGAAATCTGACATCCTTGGCAATATGCCATTATCTTTGGGCACTGCAGTGACCATCTTTCTATGCATACAATCTGCTGTATCTATTGAAGGGTCAGCTGTTGCAGGCAGACCCAATGTCTTTCTACATATTTTGACCCCATAAGGGCTAATTTATAATCATCCACCCCTTGACTTCCCATTGTCTGAGTCATAGGGTTAAGCCCACCATCAGCACAAAGGGGTTAATGACCAGGACTCCAAGTAATCACGAGCCAGAGAACTCTGAGCTCAGTCAGCTATCCGTGGCACGTGCCGCTTGGCGAGAGGCTCTCCCTGGAGAAGCACTGTGTACACTGCTAGATGCTGTTGCCCCAAGGAGATGTCTGGGGTTTCTGCCCCCTTCCAAAGGTGGGACCAAATCCTCTGGGCATGCTCTCCTTCTGTTGCTCCTGCCACAGTGCCCAACCCATTCCTTCTAGAGTCACAGACACCTCTAATTCAAACGGCAGCCCTGCTCGGGAGATGCCCAGAGCTTCAATCTGCTTCACTGGTAGTACTGCCTTCTCAGAGCTGGCTTGCCACTCTGCCCCAGGCTCTGTGGGCCTCTTCTCTACCAGGAAGCATTGTGTCAGCTGTGCAATAAAAGTCCTCCAAAACCTCAAAATCTCTACAAGGCTTGCACTTCTTTCACATTCTTAGGAGTTGGATAAACTTACACCTTATCAATCATAGCTAATGGGACAACATGGGTCTTACCCAACCAGACAACTCTTAAAAACCTTATGGCAGTGCCTGGACTTTAAATTGTCTGTGGGTTCACTGTCCATCCACTGCCCCACAGATGCTCCAGCAGAGCTTGCAGGGTGTCTTGCAGCAGAGGCAAATCTTTATATGTTAACAATATATTATCAATGTAATGGATCCATTTTACTGATATGGGGAAGGAGAATAGGGACAGGTCCCCAGCTACCACCCCATGACATATTGTGGTGCTATGCAAATAGCCTTGGGGGAGCACTTGAAAGGATCATCATTGTTCCTCCCACATGAAGGCAAATTGATCTTAGTTATTAGAAACCTGTACTTGTCAGTCTTTCCTATAAATGTCCTTGAAGATAGAGTACTTTTGCACAAACACTTTTTTTTGCCAAAGCATCAGAGTAAAAAGTAACTGTCTGCAAATGACAATAAAGTTAAAAAATGGCCATGGTTAAAGATCTGATGAGAGTTCATTATAATGCAATTGACAAAGGAACTTCTATAGCAGAGTGTATTTTAAAAAGCCCTCCCTTTATTTTCTTTAGTTTCTGTGGGCAGTCTTTTGACTATCTTCTGGTATGTTTACATTTCAAAGACATGATAAGATTTACAACTTCAAGGAACAGAGAAAGAGTGCCAATTTTTCCTAGGAGTTTTGGGTAATTGCTATTTTAAAATTCTCCTTTGTAGGGCGCCTGGGTGGCTCAGTTGGTTAAGCAACTGCCTTCGGCTCAGGTCATGATCCTGGAGTCCTGGGATCGAGTCCCGCATCGGGCTCCCTGCTCGGCAGGGAGCCTGCTTCTCCCTCTGACCCTCCCCCCTCTCATGTGCTCTCTGTCTCTCTCATTCTCTCTGTCTCAAATAAATAAATAAAATCTTTAAAAAAAATAAAAATAAAAAAAAAATAAAATTCTCCTTTGTATTAGGGGTCAGAAGACAGGGGGCATTTCCTGTTTCCTCATTACCATAACATCCTCCTCTTTACCTTCATCACTTTTTCAGAGATTCCATCCCTTGGTGTCCTAATCAGGCTGTGTCATAAGGGCCCAGAACTTAATCCAAGGCATCTTTGCAAAACAGCACACTAAGGTCTCCACCTTATTATCCTGCTCTCTCACCTTATCTGTCACCCCAAGCTAGCAAACTAGTGGACACACGCTAGCTCATCTTCTAACTTCCTGACCTGAGTGTTAGCCGGCAGTCCGGTATTGGAGGCCAGCTGAACTGCCCCCCAGCAGAGGCCAGCCCACTGCTGCAACCAGTATTTCCCTACCCTGGCACAGTGCGCTGTGCACATTTCCTCCAGCAAGCAAGTTAGACTACCAGCATTTGGGGGACATCCCATATTCATGTAGTGGTCCATAAGCATCTAACATATAGGCCTCCCCTCCCCACACAGAGGTCAAGAGCCAACTTGAGATATCCCCCGCAGATGCCTCATTCCCAAGGCCCATTTCTTCAGTCTCCTGGCTGGCTCACTAATTGTTCGTTCATAACCTCCTCAGGAGCTTCCTAAGTACCATCTAAAACGGACCACCAGGGGCGCCTGGGTGGCTCAGTTGGTTAAGCGACTGCCTTCGGCTCAGGTCATGATCCTGGAGTCCCGGGATCGAGTCCCACATCGGGCTCCCTGCTCAGCGGGGGGTCTGTTTCTCCCTCTGACCCTCTCCCCTCTCATGCTCTCTATCTCTCATTCTCTCTCTCAAATAAATAAATAAAATCTTAAAACGGACCACCAAATGCAGAAGGCAGGGAGAGACTGAAGAGGCAGGCCACTCCAGGTTGGTAGGTGGGAGTTTTAATAAGCAAAGGGAACTTAACATAGTGTAACCAAACTAACATGAGTCTGCTTGATGAGTTGCAGATAGAGACCACCCCAGGTGGAGTTGTCACACAAAGGAAACTTTATTTGCAGCAAATAAGGAGATCACAGGGAATAACTTTAAGCCATGATTCCCTGGGCAGGGGTGAGAGGGTTCTTTTTATTTACAGTTTAGGATGAATATTCAGAAAGGGGAGCTGTGTCATCGCACATAAAAGTGGGAATAAGGTTGCACACACGTACTTAGAAAACATGCATATACATGCATCCTATGTTATGTTAATGAAGCTTCTGCTCCTTCTAGACTTTAATATTATAATGAAGCAGAGGTAACTATCTGACAAGAGAAAAGGGCTTGGGGCATGCTCCAAGAGCTGGTATAAACTGGACGGGGTCTAAGGCTCATTCTCTCTGGTAAGGAATGCAGGGTCTTGCTTACTTTTGAACCAGCAGTGGGAGCTTTACCACCGATTTATTGTCTCTGAGATGGTTGGCTATTTCCTGGCCTGGTAGAAACTGTTAGTTTTTACATTCCCTTTGTTCCCTTAAAATTCTTAACTACAGAGGTTTTTGCATTTCTTTGTAACTCTGACATCTAGGAAGCTCTGTAAGAAGAGTGCTTAGGCAGATAGAACTGATAGGGCATAGATCACAGGAAAATAGCTAGGGGACTTAAATGATTTAAATGACTTCTCTTGTGTCATGAAAGCTAAGTCCCTTCTTTTTCTGGGAACCCCTAACTTTTCTGCTTACAATACAGGCTTATCTTGGGTGACAGAAAGATGAATGGATCCTCGCACCTGCCCACCACATTTAAAAGTTTATATAGAGGCCTTGGGGGCGCCTGAGTGGCTCAGTCGTTAAGCGTTTGCCTTCGGCTCAGGTCATGATCCCAGAGTCCTGGGATCGAGCCTCGCATCGGGCTCCATGCTCTGTGGGAAGCCTGTTTCTCCCTCTCCCACTCCCCCTGCTTGTGTTATCTCTCTTGCTGTGTCGCTCTCTGTCAAATAAATAAAATCTTAAAAAAAAAAAAAAAGTTTATATAGAGGCCTTAACTGGGCTTAGTCACGTAGACTGTGTAGATGTTCTTAACACTACATCACTATCTCAAGGCTATGTCCTTGGAGCAGCCTTTGGGAATGGGAAGGGCAAGTGGAACCCACATTCCAAAGACAGGAGAGGGGATGCGGGGACTCTGGTCATCTGGGTCCAGTTCATGGGACAACCAGTGGTCATGTCTTCTTGACATTTAGTCTATCCACCCACCTAGAGCAAGAATCCTTTCTTTAGTATCAACAGATACTTGTCTAGCCTTGACTTAAATGCTTCCTGAGAGAGCCCATCTATGTGTGGGTAGCCCTTGTGGGTTGGAAGGAGACACAGGCCAGTGAGAGGCAGGCCAGGGCCATGTAGATCTAAGCTGAGACTTGCAGATGGGATCTCTAGGAAGACTGCTTGCAGAGAGAGGAGCATGAAACAGATGTGCAGAGGTGAGGAGAGAAGAGGGGAGCAAGGGAGGGAGGAAGAGAAGAAGGGGGAAATGGAGAGAGAGATTGAGAGAGAAGTGGAGCTACTGAATACTGGGGCTCCTGGCCAATTCCTGGCTGTCATCTCCCAGCTCTCATGAAAGCCCACTTTCCCTTGGATGGGTTTATTTAATCATATTAATCAGATGTATCATATGCCAGGTTCCATTCCAGGGTCAGGTATACAGCAGTACCTGCCCTCAAGGTGCTTCCTTTCTAGTGGGTTCTGTGAAATACATCCATTCCTTTTAATACATTTTTCTTTATTTGATTGAGCTCAAGTGGGTTTCTACTTCCTGCACCCAAGAGATCTCGCACTAAGATCAGGTTGGCATGGATCTTCCCACTCTGTGGATGAAGACCCAGAGCTCTGAAGACGTAAAACAAGTTCATTCAAATAACAGCTGGACTTTTGAAGGCAGCACATTGGATATGAAGCCCAAGCATCTTTCACTGTTCCCATTCCCTCCTAAGAGATGAAGCCATTCGCACTGCCAGAGGACTTCGGGCTCTGCACCCAGAGGTAACTCTGGGGTTAATAGCAAAGATGGCAAGGGGTGCATACAGAGAAAATCCCACTCATGGCAACACACTCAGAGGCTTTTACATAAGTTTTGGATTCTCACAACAGCCCTGCTGGAACCACAGCCCAGGCTTAGCTCACTTTTATAATTGGAAAACCCTGAGTTCAGAGGCCCCAAATAACCTGCTCAAGGTCACAGAGTTGGTGAAAAAAGAGCCAAGATGCCACCCAAGACTTCTAGTCTATGTTCTTTTCCCTATTCAACAATGACTTTAAATCTCCACCAACCATCACAACATCTCATCATATGGCCCCCTCCTCTCTTTGGACTATGCCACTTCTCAGCCTAGTCTCCACCCACAAACTGCCCCCAACTTCTCAACTGTTTCCTACTCACCAACCATCTTCACTAAACTCAGGCTTCTTCCTGTCCTCCCCACACTCTCTCAACATGTCCTAAGCCCAACACTTTATTTGGCCTCATCACCTAAACCACTTCATCCAAGAGCACCCCATCCCAGTAAGTGCCACCATCTCCAATGCAATGACCAGGCTAAACCCTGGACCAGCCTTTGTTTCAGTGCTGCTCCACTCCATTAGCTACAGGCCCACATTACATTACTGTCCAATCCAACCACTTCCACTGCTCTGACTGGTGCCTCATCCTGCCTCAACTGGAGGACTGCAGTGGCCTCCACTCTGCTATTTCTGCTTCCTAAATTGTGACCCCAGGATATAGTATATAAACTGCAGCCAGGTATCTTTCCATACAGAACTCTGGATAAAATCCAGATTAGCACCAGATGCAGTAGCAACTCTAGGCTAGAGCTCTCCAAAGGCCGATCAAAGGACCAGCTCAGCAGAGCCACCCAGGTCTCTTCCTAAGATGCTGGTTCTCAGGCCCCGAGTGTAACCCTTCAAGTCAGCGTTGCTAAGGAAGGGCCCAGGGATCATCACTTAATTAGCTCCCAGATGAATTTTATGCACACTAAATATTGGGAACCATTGAAAATTTGACAGGTGAGGAGGAAGGTTCTTGGAGGGCATGGGCTGGGAGCTGCCTTGGGTCACTTTATAACTGAAGAATGGAGCTAAAAGCTAAGCTCTGGGATGAGGCTGAGAAGTAGCTGAGGGTCAGGAGCCCAGCATCAAAGAGCACTTGAAAGGCTACTTCCTAGATATGGGGCCTCAGGCTATATGGGATCCACCTCTGGAACCCCAAGTTATTTAGTCACAGAACATGATAATGATGCTTGCCTGGTAGGCTTTTGTGAGGATTAATACCTTTGCAGTTTACCCAGCACTTAGCACAGGTGGTAAATGCCTCACAAATGTGGGACATTATGGTATAATTAGTGATGTGTCTTCCTAAAAACATCAGTTATTTTCTGGTTGATGGATTTATATAACTTGAAGGCCAAATGAGGCTCCCCTTATGGAATGTTTATATTATTCCCAGGTAACATTATTTTCTTGTTATCCTCTACTCTCTCTCTCTCTCACACACACACCTGACACACACATACATATACCCACCTAACACACACACACAAACACACACATACATATACCCACCTAACACACACACACAAACACACACACACCAAGTTTCATTAATATTCCTGGTTACTATCCTTTTTCTATCTCTTAGTCTTATCCACAAGGAATTCTTTTGCCTCCACTCTGCCTTTTGAATAATAGCTCAAATCTCAACTTGTATTCTCTCTCCTACATGAAGCTTTCTAAACATTAGCCTTCGGTTTCTCCATCCAGGCAGCATCAACACACCCTCCCCAGGATCTGGTGCCAACTCTGCTCCCTCACTGGACTGGGAAGCCCTTAGAGTATATAGCCTTGCCTTAGCCCCTTATAGGCTCCCACAAGCCCAGCACCATTCTGGCCCAGAAAAGGGGCTTGGTAAATGTCTGATGGGTCAGTGAAGGGCTGGTATGTCTGCTTCCTTCTTTCCAACTCAATTAGGGAATAGAGAAAATTCTATCTTCCCCTTTCCAGGGCTTCCTAACTGCTGTTAGTCACGAAACACAATTAGGAACTCTCTGGCTTAGTTCTAGTGAAAATAGCTGCTCTGTCAGTCCTGAGTTTCAAATAAAAAATTTATATATTTTTAGATGAGGAGGGATATTTCCTTATTTTTTTTTTCAATCAACTTTTTGAAGTACCATTTACAAATAATAGACTGCATCCATTTGAGCTGTATAATTTAATGATTTTGACAGATGTAGGCATCCTGGAAATTACTGTCACAGTCAGTATGCCAAACAATTCCATCGATCCCCAAAGATTCTTCATACCCTGAAGTATCTCCTATAAATGACAGAATCAACAGAGATTCTCAGTTGTCCCCAGGTGAAAGAGGGGGAGAACTGGGGTTCGCCTCCTGGGTGATACTTTCAGGGCAGGAAACTGGTTAATTCATAACAAAGTCTGGAAGTAACACCGTATGAACACTGTCCAATATGGTGGCTACTGACCACATTTAACTGCTGAGATATTGAAATGTGGTGGGTGTGACCGAGGAACTCAATGTTTTATTTAATTAAATTTCAATGAATTTATATTTCAATTTGAAAAGCCACATATGGACAGTGGCTACCATGTTGGACACCACGAATTACATAGATCAACAGGCACATCCTTATAGAAGGTCTACTGTGTGCTCTGCTCCAAAGTGGAACATATGGGAAGAGAGGTCAGAGTCTGCAAGTCTCCTGGGGAGACTGCTTGAAGCAAATGAAAAAGGCAAGAGGACGCAAAAAATAGTGCTAAATTGTGGTCAGGCCATAAACCAGAAAAAAACATTAATGGGTAACACATCTCAGAGAAAGAGTGGGTTCTGCTCAGATCCCATGCTGTTTAGTGCCAGTATTCAGTTTCAAATCTGAACGTCTTCACTCGCCGCCCTAACCTGATACACAAAGGACTGTGGGCTAGAGGCTGGGAAGGTCCTTGAGGCATCTTGAATGCACATAGTAATGTCCTAGGCTTTAAGAGAAGGTGAAGAACCACAGTATTTGCTCCTTTGCTCCTGCCCTGATCTCAGCCCAGGAAATTCATTGCCGTACAAAAATAGTCTTAGGAGTTTCCTACCAAGCTTTTAAACACATCCATTAAAAGTCACAGAGGTCTCTAGAACTTTTTAACCTTGCAAAACTAAACCTCCATGCAAATGGAGCAAAAACTGTACACTTAAAAATGGTTAGGAAGGAGGGCGCCTGGGTGGCTCAGTTGGTTAAGCAACTGCCTTCGGCTCAGGTCATGATCCCGGAGTCCCGGGATCGAGTCCCGCATCGGGCTCCCTGCTCGGCAGGGAGTCTGATTCTCCCTCTGACCCTCCTCCCTCTCATGCTCTCTGTCTCTCATTCTCTCTGTCTCAAATAAATAAATAAAATCTTAAAAAAAAAAAATGGTTAGGAAGGTAAATTTTATATTCTGTATTTTGTTTTTTATCACAAGAAAAAAAGTCTCTGTGTGCTTACCTTCCAG
Organism: Neomonachus schauinslandi; assembly: GCF_002201575.2. Taxonomy (NCBI): domain Eukaryota; kingdom Metazoa; phylum Chordata; class Mammalia; order Carnivora; family Phocidae; genus Neomonachus; species Neomonachus schauinslandi. Next base: position 21,976,593 of record NC_058418.1, on the reverse strand, counting down.
ACCCGGCACTTCTGCCTGTGGTCTTGACTCAGTGTCCCATGTGCCACAGGAACCAGCACCACTGCACAACCCTGAAACTGGTACCCCTTGGGGCCCCCAGAACCAGTGCCAAGACCTAACACTGCCATGAACCCCACTCAGCTTGTACCATTGTGCCAATTCATAGGTAAAGGTCTCTCCCCACCGAAGCCAATCTGTTGAGTCTAAGAGGGAATTCCTTCAAATGTGCACACATCAACGCAAGACTACATGAACATGAAAAATCAAAGAAACGTGACGCCAGAGGCGCCTGGGTGGCTCAGTTGTTAAGCGTCCGCCTTCGGCTCAGGTCATGATCCCAGGGTCCTGGGATCGAGCCCCGCATCGGGCTCCCTGCTCCGCGGGAAGCCTGCTTCTCCCTCTCCCACTCCCCCTGCTTGTGTTCCCTCTCTCGCTGTCTCTCTCTCTGTCAAATAAATAAATAAAATCTTAAAAAAAAAAAAAAAAAAAGAGGGGCGCCTGGGTGGCTCAGTCGTTAAGCGTCTGTCTTCGGCTCGGGTCATGATCCCAGGATCCTGGGATCGAGCCCCACATCGGGCTCCTTGCTCAGAGGGAAGCCTGCTTCTCCCTCTCCCACTCCCCCTGCTTATGTTCCTGCTCTTGCTATGTCTCTCTGTCAAATAAATAAAACCTTTAAAAAAAAAAAAAGAAACGTGACGCCACTATAGGAGCAAGTGAGTTTTTGTATTTTATCCCAAAGGAATGGAATCTACAAATAATCTGACAAAAAATTTAAAATACTTGTTTTTAAAAAGTTTGGCTCCAGAGAATGAGAAGACAAACAAACCGGGAGGACATATTTGCAAAATACACATCTGATAAAGGTCTGTTACCTAAAATAACAAAGAACTCTTAAAGTTCAACAATAAAAAAACAACCCAATTAAATTAAAAATGGGCCGAGGACCTTAGCAGACACCTCGCCAAAGAAGAGATGCAGATGACAAATAAGCATATGAAAAGGTGCTTCACATCAAATGTCATCTGGAAAATATAAATTAACAAGCAATGAGGTACTACTACTACACACCTATTAGAATGGCCAAAATTTGGAATACTAACAATACCAAATACTAGTGAGAATGAGGAACAACAGGAACTTTCTTACACTGGTGGTGGGAATATAAAATGGCACTGCCACTTTGGAAGATAGTTTGGTGGTTTCTTATAAAACTAAACATACTCTTGTCATATGATTCAGCTCTTGTGGTCCTCGGTATTTACCCAAATAAGTTGAAAACATATGTCCACACAAAAGACCACACACAGATGTTTATGGCAGATTTATTTATAATTGCCAGGACTTGGAAACAACCAAGATGTCCTTCAATAGATGAATGGATAGGGGTGCCTGGGTGGCTCAGCCGTTAAGTGTCTGCCTTCAGCTCGGGTCATGACCCCAGGGTCCTGGGATCGAGTCCCACATCAGGCTCCCCGCTCGGCGGGAAGCCTGCTTCTCCCTCTCACACTCCCCCTGCTTGTGTTCCCTCTCTCACTGTGTCTCTCTCTGTCAAATAAATAAATAAAAAATCTTAAAAAAATAAAATAAGTGAATGGATATATAAATAGCTACACATCCAGACAATGAAATATTATTCAGCACTAAAAAGAAGTGAACTATTAAGCCATGGAGAAATATGGAGGAAACCTAAATCTATATTACTAAGTGAAAGAAGCCAACCTGAGAAGTTGTAATGTATAACTTACTGGAAAAACTATATATAACATTCTGGAAACAAAAAAACTATGGAGACAATAAAAAGATCAGTGGTGGCCAGGGGTTAGAAGTGGGAGAAGAGGAAGGTGAACAGATAAAGCACAGAAGATTTTTAGGGAAATGAAAATACTCTGTATGATATTATAATGAATTTATATGACATTATATATTTATCCAAACCCGTTGAATGAATGTGAACACCAAACATGAAACTTAAGGTAAACTATGGACACTGAATGATTATAATGTGTCAATGTAGGTTCATCCTTGGTACCAAATGGACCATTCTGATGAGTGATTTTTATAATGGGGGATGCTATGCATATATGGGACAAGAGTTGTATGGGAAATCTCTCTACCTTCTTCTCAATTTTGTTGTGAAATTAAAAATTAAAAACTTCTCAAGAAAAAGAAAAAGAACCCATGGGCTGAGAAAACACAGGCAAATAAACGGGTTCAGGAAAACTATACATGAAAACAATGAGAAGTTCAATAATGAGATAGAGATCACAAAAAAGGAGCCAAAGAGAAACTCTGGAGCTGAAGAATCTAATGAATGAAAGGAAAAATGCAATAAGGAACTTCAAAGCAGACTTGATCAATCAGAAGAAAGAATCAACAAACTCAAAGATAGTTGAAATTTTCCAGAGGAGAAGAAAGAATGAAAATGAGTAAAAAAGGCTAAGGGATAGAAGAGATACCCTTAGATGAACCAATACACATTATGAGGTTCCCAGAAAGAGAAAAGAACTAAAAAGTAGCAGAAAGCTTTTTGAAGAAAGAATAACTGAAAGCTTCCCAAATCTGTGGAAGGAAATGGATATCCAGATTCATGAAGTCTAAAAGATTCCAAATAGGACGAGTATAAAAAGATCTACGCTGAGACACAGCATACTTAAATTTTCAGAAGTTGAAGACAAAGAGAGAATCTTGAAAGCAGCAAAGTAGAAGTGACCCACCAAATATAAGGGAATCCCATAATCAATGGATTCCTCAGGAGAAATCTAGTTGGCTGGAGAGAGTGGAAGGATATATTTTCAAAGTACTGAAAGACAAAACTGTCAACATAGAATATTACACTCTTCTTTAAAAATGAATGAGAGATAAAGCCTTACCAGACAAACACAAACTGAGGGAGTTCATAATCACTAGGCCTTTCTTTTTTTTTTTTTTTTTAAGATTTTATTTATTTATTTGAGAGAGAGAGAATGAGAGAGAGCGAGTACATGAGAGGGGGGAGGGTCAGAGGGAGAAGCAGACTCCCTGCCAAGCAGGGAGCCCGATGCGGGACTCGATCCAGGGACTCCAGGATCATGACCTGAGCCGAAGCAGTCGCTTAACCAACTGAGCCACCCAGGCACCCAATCACTAGGCCTTTCTTAAAAGAAACAGCAAAGGCATTTCTTCAAATTGAAACAAAAATATGAAATCATAAATCTCACTGGTACAGGTAAATATACAGACAAATACAGGATAATGTAACACTGTGATGGTGGTATATAAGTTACTCTTTAACCCTAGTATAAAGTTAAAAGAAAAAAAAAGTCTCAATTGCTATCCAATATAAAAAGAAGTAAACTTTTTTAGATCAAGCAATGTGGGAGGTGAGGGTGAAAAGTGTAGAGTTTTGGGATGCAATTGAAATTAAGTTGTTATCAACTTAAAATAGGTGGTTATAACTACAAGATATTTTATGCAATCTTCAAGGTAACCACAAAGGGAAAACAAATTATATGCACAAAAGATAAAGAGAAGGGCGCCTGGGTGGCTCAGTTGGTTAAGCGACTGCCTTCGGCTCAGGTCATGATCCCAGGGTCCTGGGATCGAGTCCCACATCGGGCTCCCGGCTCGGCGGGGAGCCTGCTTCTCCCTCTGACCCTCTCCTCTCTCATGCTGTTTCTCTCTCGCTCGCTCTCTAATAAATAAATAAATAAAATCTTTAAAAAAAAAAGATAAAGAGAAAATAATCAAAGTACATCACTACAGGAAAAAAATATATAAATATCACAAATATATATATATAAATATCACAAAAATATATAAAATCACAAAGAATGATATCAAGAGAGGAAACAAAAAACTGCAGGAACAAAAAACTGCAAGAGACAAACAATTAACAAAATGGCAGTAGTAATTTCTTATGTATAAATAATTACTTTAAGTGTAAATGGATTAAACTATCCAATCAAAAGGCATAGAGTCACTTAATGGATTAAAAAAAAAAAAAAAGACAAGATCCAGCCACATGCTGTTTACAAGTGAATCTCTTTAGATTTAGGATTAGGGGTACCTGAGTGTCTCAGTCAGTTGGGCATTGGATTCTTGATTTCAGCTTGGGTCATGATCTTAGGGTCTTGGGATTGAGCCCCACATTGGGCTCTGTGCTGAATGTGGAGCCTGCTTGAGATTCTCTCTCTCTCTCTCCCCCCCCCCTCGGCCCCTCCCCCCACCCATGCCCTCTAAATAAATAAATAAATAAACAAACAAATAAATAAAAGAGCTTACATAGGATGAAAGTAAAGGGGTGAAATATTCCATGCAAATGATAACTGAAAGAAAGAGATAGGGGGCTATATTTACAACAGGCAAAATAAGACTTTAAATCCAAAATGGTCTCTAGAGACAAAGAAGGTCATTATATAATCATAAAAGGGTCAATTCAACAGGAATATATAATAATTATAAATATATACACACTGAACATCAGAGCACCTGAATATGTAAAGCAAACAATGACAAATCAGAGAGAAGAAAATGACACCAATACAGTAGCAGTAGGAGAGTTTAATATTCCACTTTTAATAATGGGTAGAATATCCACACAGAAAATCAATGAAACAACTGACCAAACCTAATGAACACATACAGAATTTCCACCCCACATCAGAATACACATTCTTCTCAAGCATACCTGGGAGATTCTCCAGGAAACAATGCATGTTCGGTCACAAAACAAATCTTAACAAATTCAAGAAAACTGAAACATTCCAAAAAACTTTTCTGAGCATAATGGAAAGAAACTATAAATTAAAAAAAGATAGTTGAGTGAAAAGAAAAGCAAAAAGCAATTTAAAATATATTTCAAGACAAATGAAAACAAAATATACAGAACACATGCAATAGGATGCAGCAAAAGCAGTACTAAGAGAGTTTATAGTGATAAATGCCTACATTAAAAAAAGAAGATATATCTCACATAAATAACCCTATACTTCAAGGAGTTAGAAAAAAAAAAAAAGGAACAAACTAAGCCCTAGGTTAGTGGAAGGAAGGAAATAATAAATATTAAAGCAGAAATAATAGAGAATATAAAAATAATAGAAAAAAATCAACAAAACTAAGAGTTGACTTCTGGAAAAAAAAAAAAATCACCAAAATTGGCAATTGGTTTGATAGGTGAAGACAAAGGGGAGAACACTGAAATAAATAAAATCAGAAATTAAAGAGGATACATGATAACACATGCTTCAGATATAAAAAGGATCTTAAGAGACTATCATGAACAAGTACATTCCAACAAGTTGTACAACCTATAATTAATGGATAAATACCTAGAAATATACACCCCCGCAAAACTGGATCAAGAGGAAATAGAAAGCACAAATAGGCAAGTAACAAATAAGGAGATATAAACAGTAAATAAAAATTTCCAAGAAAAAAAAAGTACAGGAGTATATGGCTTCACAAGTGAATTCTATCAAATAGTCAAAGAAGCATTAATACCAATGTTTCCTAAACTCTTCCAAAAAATCAAAGAAGAGGAGACACTTCTAAACTCATATTATGAGGCCAATATCACACTGATACCAAAGCCAGACAAACACACCACAAGATAAGAAAACTACAGGCCAATATCTCTGAAAAACATGGTGCAAAAATCCTCAGTAAAATACTGTAGACCAAATTCAACAGGACACTGAAAGGGTTATACACTATGACTAAGTGGGATTTATCCCTGGGATGCAAGAATGCCTCCATACATACAAGTCAATCAATCTGATGCACCATATTAAGATAATAAAAGATAAAAATCACATGATCATCTCAATATATGCAAAAAAAATCATCCGACAAAATTCAACATCCGTTTATGGTGAAAACTCTCAATAAAATAGGCATAGGAGGAACTTATACAATAAAAGCCAATATGGAAAGCCCACAGCTAACGTCATAATCAATGGGAAAAAACTGAAAGTATTTCCTCCAAGATCTCTTGCCACTTTTATTCAACATTGTACCAGAAGTCCTAGCCAGAGTAATTGGGTAAGAAAAAGAGAAAAAAGTCATCCAAATTAGAAAAGAAGTCAAATGGTTTGTTTGCAAATGACATGATTACATATGTAGAGAACTAAGACATCAAAAAGCTGTTAGAACTAATAATTCAGTAAAGTTACAAGATACAAAATCGACAGACAAAAATCAATAGTGTTTCTATACATGAACGAACTATCTAAAAGAGATTAAGAAACAAATTCTATTTATAATAGCATAGGAAAAATAAAATACTTCGAAACTACCTTAACCAAAGAGGTAAAAGACTTGTACACTAGAAATTATAAAATATTGATAAAGGAAATGAATGGAGACACAGACAAAGCAACAACAACATCTTGTGTCCATGAACTGGAAGAGTTAAAATTAAAATGTCCATACTACCCAAACTGATCTACAGATTTTTTTTTTTAATTTATTTGACAGAGAGATAGCAACAGAGGGAACACAAGCAGGGGGAGTGGGAGAGGGAGAAGCAGGCTTCCTGCTGAGCAGGGTACCCTATGCGGTGCTGCATCCCAGGACTCTGGGATCATGACCTGAGCCGAAGGCAGACGCTTACGACTAAGCCACCCAGGTGCCCCTAAACTGATCTACAGATTAGTGCAGTCCCTATCGAAATCTCAATGGCATTCCTTACAGAAAACAAATAACAACAAAAATCTTAAAGTTTATATGGAACCACAAAAGAATCAGAATAGCTAAAGCAATCTTAAGAAAGAACAAAACTGGAGGCATTACACTTCCTGATTTCAAAATATATTACAAAGGAATGGTAATCAAAACATAGTGTGTTCTGAAGTATGGTACAAGCATAAAAATAGACATGGGCAATGGAATAGACTACACAGCCCCAGAATAAACCATGCATGTATGGCCAACTGATCTTCAACCAGGGTGCCAAGAACACACAATGGGTAAAGGATAGTTTCTTCAATAAACGGATTGGTAAAAGTGTATATCCATATGCAGAGGAATGAAATTGGAACTTTTTCTCTCATCATAAACAGAAATAAACTCAAAATGCATTAAAACTTAAACATAAGACTTGAAACTGTAAAGCTACTAGAAGAAAACATAGGGGGTAAGTTCCTTGATATCAGTCTTGGTGATGATTTGTTTTGGATTTGAAACCAAAAGCCCAGGCAACAGAAGCAAAAATAGACAAGTGAGATTGCACCAAACTAAAAACAAAACAAAACTACATTAACAAGCAAACAAACAACTTCTGCACAGTGAAGGTAACAGTCAGCAGAATGAAAAGACTACTTACAGAGTGGGAGAGAATATTTGCAAATCATTTATCTGATAGGTCATTAATAACCAAAATATATAAGGAACTCATACAACTCAACAGCAAGAAAAAAAGATTTCAAAAATGGGCAAAGGCCGTGAATAGACGTTTCTCCAAAGAAGGCACAACAATGGCCAACAGACACCTGAAAAGAGTCTCAACATCACTCATCATCAGAGAAATGCAAATCAAAACCACAGTGAGATACCACCTTGTATCTGTTAGGATGGCTATTACCAAAAAGACAAAAAAATAACATGTGGGAAAGGATGTGGAAAAAAGACAACCTTGGTACACTGTTCTTGGGACTGTAGATTGGTATAGCCACTATGGACTATATTAAGGTGCCGTAAAAAATTAAAATAGAACTACCATATGATCCACTGAGCCCATTTCTGTGTATATCCAAAGTAAACAAAATCCGTATCTCAAAGAGATATCTGCACTCCCATGTTCATTGTAGAATTAGTCACACCAGTCAAGACTTGGAAACCACCTGACTGTCCACTGATGGATAGTGGATGAAGAAATGTGAGATATAGGGGCGCCTAGGTGGCTCAGTCGATAAGCGTCTGCCTTCGGCTCAGGTCATGATCCCAGGGTCCTGGGATCGAGCCCCGCATCCGGCTCCCTGCTCAGCGGGAAGCCTGCTTCTCCCTCTCCCACTCCCTCTGCTTGCGTTCCCTCTCTCCTGCCTCTCTCTCTGTCAAATAAATAAATAAAATCTTTAAAAAAAAAAAAAGAAAAAAGAAATGTGAGATATATACATATATTTTTCCTTTAAAAAGAAGGAAATCTTGGGGCGCCTGGGTGGCTCAGTTGGTTAAGCGACTGCCTTCGGCTCAGGTCATGATCCTGGAGTCCCGAGATCGAGTCCCGCATCGGGCTCTCTGCTCGGAAGGGAGTCTGCTTCTCCCTCTGACCCTCCTCTCTCTCATGCTCTCTGTCTCTCATTCTCTCTCTCAAATAAATAGATAAAATCTTTAAAAAAAAAAAAAAAAAAGGAAATCTTGCCATTTGTGACAGTAGGAATAAACTTGGTAGACATTATGTGAAATAAGCCAGACACAGAACGACAAATGCTGCATGATTTTACTTATATGCAAAATATAAAATAATTGACCTCATAGAAGCAGAGTAGAATGTTGGGTGGCAGGGCTGGGGGAGGGGGAAATGGCAAGATACTGGTCAAAGAGGACAGGGTTTCAGTTATGCAAGAAGATTTTAAGTTCTAGAAATCCAAGCTACATCCATGTGACTATAGTTAACAATGTTGCACATTTGAAATTTGCCAAAAGAATAGGCCTTGAGTTCTCACCACACATACACAGAAGGCAAATGGTAACTATATAAGGTGATAGCTTTGTTAATTAGCTTCAATGTGGTGATTATTTTACAATAAATATGTAATCAAAATGTAGAGTGGTACACCTTAAATATATTGTTCTTTGTCACTTGTATCTCAATAAAGCTGGAAGAATTTAAGCAGATAAAAAAGAAAATAACTATGTGGGTCTCTAAAGGAAATTAGAGGGGCACCCAGGTGGCTTGGTCTGTTAAGTGTCGGACTCTTGATCTTGGCTCAGGTCTTGATCTCAGGGTTGTGAATTTGAGCGCTGTGTTAGGCTCCACCCCCCCCACAAAAAAATTAAAGTAAATTAGAAAAATCCAGAACTGTATAACCCAAGTGATGAAAGATGAGATGATAGGACAAAAACAAAAACCAAAAAATAAAAAAAACAAAACAATAAAATAACCAAAAACAAAAAGAGAACTGTCAAAAGAAAGGCAAGAGATTAAGTGAAATACATACCGACTGAGAACTTAAAATAGCATTGGAAGCAGTGAAAAGAGAGAATTAGAGAAAACAAAATCCCTAATGTAGAGGACAGACTTGAAAAAAAAAATCACAAAGAAATATAGAAGTTTCAACGAAAAAAGAAAATGATGGATGTGAAACAAAAGCAATGGAGATCCAATGTATAGCTAAGTAGGATGCCTGAAGGAAACAACAAAACCACTAGGAAAAAAATTCAAATGTTACCCTGACATTAGATTTCTATCCTAAAACACACTGAAAATGGCTTTAAAAATTACAGTGATAATTCCATATCCTCTTGAGGATACAGAAGTTCTACATAAGCTCCTCAGAGGAAGAATCTTGTCACCTATGCTCCCGTTACTGATGTTCTGCCTCAGGACTGCTGCCTTAGTCTCATCTCTGCGTCTCTGCCTCGGGCAACATTTTCAAATGGCTTTTCATTCTTCTGTTTCCAGGTTTAATGTCAAATTCTCAGAGGCCTTTTCTAACCTTCTTCTGTAAAGTATATCTTTGAAGTACTATCACCTCACCATAATCATTTGTTTCTTGACAATTATGGTTGCTTTTCTTTTTAAACTTTCAATATGTCTTACTCTGTTGTTAATTATCTGTAACTTGCCCTGGAATTTAAACTTTAAGAGGAGAGGAACCCTGATCTTATTCATCACTGTGCTCCTAGCATCTACTACAATGATGAGCACTTAGTAAATAGTTAATAAATGTGTCAGATGAATGAATAATAATTTTTTAAGCCAAACAGGAAAAAAACAATCACTTCCTGCTGAAGGATGATTTTTCTCTTTTTCTGTGTCAGAATTTTTTATGAGACTAAACTTATGTGTCGCTAAAAGTAAATTAAAAAGCCAACTAACTCCGGTGCCTGGCTGGCTCAGTCACTTAGAGCACATGACTCTTGGGCTTGGGGTGGTGAGTTCAAGCCCCACGGTGGCATACAGATTGCTAAAAAAAAAAAATAAACTTAAAAAAAACCCCAATCAAAAAAAAAAAAAGCCAAACTAAATAAAGGATAATTCACACACACACACACACACACACACACACACACACACACACACACACACACACACTAGCGTCCACATGCTGTGGCCCCGAGGTCAGCATGAGACCATCTAACTGCTGGTCCAGATGTCAGGTGCAGTCCTTGTTCCACCCCTGCTAGGATATTTAATCTCTGACTCAGTTTCCTCATAGAAAAATAAAAGCCCTTACCTCATAAGACTGTAGGAAGGACTAACAGAGCAAGTGTATATAAAGCACTTAATACTCTGCCCGGTATAATGTAAAAAGTAACATGTATCAGACATTTGCTACATTCCAGGCGCTGCATTAAGCTCTTTATATAAATCACAACAACCCTGTGAGGAGGTGGATGCTATTATTATCTCCATTTTAAGGATGGTGAAACTGAGACACATAATCAAATGGCCCACTGCTGAAAAGTAGCTGTGCTGGGATTCAGACTTGAGTACCCTAATTTCAGTGCTTTGTTTTTATTTTTCTTAAGTTTTTATTTTAATTCAGTTGGTTTACGTATAGTGTTTTATTAGTTTCAGGTGTACAATACAGCGATTCAACACTTCCATACATTACCCGGGGCTCATCACGACAAGTGTCAGTGCCTGGCTCTTAAAGACTGTGGTTGGTGCCCATATTAGTTTGCTGGGGTTGCTGTAACAATGTACCACAGACTAGACAGCTTAAATGACAGAAATTTATATTCTCCTGGCTCTGGAAGCCAGAAGTCTGAGATCAAGGTGTCCCCAGGATTGCTTTCTTCGAGGGCTGTGAGGGAAGGATTTATTCCAGACTTCTCTCCTTGGCTCAGAGATGGCCATCTTCTTGCATCTTCACATTGTGTTTCCTCTGTGCATGTCTATGTCTGGATTTCTTTCTTATAAGCACACTAGTCATATTGGATTAGGGACCCCCCTAATAACTTCATTTTAACTTAATTACCTCTATAAAACCATATCTCCAAGTAAGGTCACAGTCTAAGGTACTGGGGCTTAGGACTTCAACATATAAGTTGGTAGGGACACAATTCAACCCATAATCGTGCTTTGCATAGGAGGAGCGCAGCACACATTAATTCCATTTAGGGTGATGAGCCCCATGGTTCAGCCTAGCAGTGAGGTCTACATGTGACAGGCTTGAGGAAGCTACAAAAGGCAGGTGCAGACAAACAGAAACTCCTTATGTGAGGGTTGGGAAGCCACCATGTGAGGCACAGACTGGCTTACTACATCAGGAAGGCTTCCTGCAGGAAGTGAATTTTTATTAGGCTAAACCCAGTTTAGCCTAATAAAAAAAGTAATTACATCATATTAAAGATAATTTGATTGTTACTGAGATGCTAATTGAGTTGAAACGCTTATTGTAACAGACACATCAGATTGGCAAGGAGGAAGCTCAGCTTCAATGCAAACAGTGTTGATAGCAGAATTAAAAGATTGTCAAAGCAGTTAATCCAATAGTAATTATTTTCTGAACATAAATTCCTGAGTAGTGAGGATACAATTATATCTACAAACAGTCAAAAGAAAATAATCACTCCACACTCCACCTGAAGCAATAGTGCATAAAAGCCCTGATGATGCTCTCCATGAGAAGCATGGCTCTTCCCCCCATCAATGGCAGGCATTAATGCTTTTCTGTGAAAGGGAGGTATATGCAAAACCACCTCCAAAGGCCAAAAGAACAGTAAGACCAAAGAAAAAGGCCAGGGCGCCTGGGTGCCTCAGTTGGTTAAGCGACTGCCTTCGGCTCAGGTCATGATCCTGGAGTCCCGGGATCGAGTCCCGCATCGGGATCGAGTCCCGCATCGGGCTCCCTGCTCAGCGGGTGTCTGCTTCTCCCTCTGACCCTCCCCCCTCTCATGCTCTCTCTATCTCAGTCTCTCTCTCAAATAAATAAATAAAATCTTAAAAAAAAAAAAAAAGAAAAAGGCCAATTAAGGGGACAGAATTGGCCATGAGACAAATAGATCTCCTCAACCCCACCTCCCTTGAAATCTGCTATTATAGTGCTGGAGGCTGTACATGCTGGTGGGTCACCCAGAAAGAGAATGGTGAAGAACAGGTGTGTGTCATAGTCCTATGTCCAGGGCGGAGCAAGGACATTATGCTCCAAGGGTGCACTTGAGGGTATGGTGACACAAGAGGAAAGACCTGTGCTGGTAAGGGGGTGTGGGGGTGGAGGGGGGGAATACTGTGCTCAAGAAGGTTTCAGGTCACAGAACAGTCATCATGGGTCCAGGATGGCATTAGTTTGGTTCACACAAATACTGAGAAATTTCTGAGAACTTTAGCACTCACTGGACCACACTGTCTTAGGAAGCTCTCTCCAGAGGGTCAACCCCTCTCCCCACCTGACACCACTTCCAGGCCCTCAGTAAACATAACCACCCCCAGCAGTGCCCCAAGCCCCCAGAAGACTTGTATCTTCCATTCTCAGACCACCATGTCCCATCCTTCCTGCTCACCTCTTTGACAACCCCAACACATCCAGGTCGCTGTTTTCTCCCTCTTTGCCACTCTTGGACTAACAGCCTTCCTGTACTGTCCAGCTCATGGTCTACCACATTGACCATTTCTTGCGAACCCTTACATTCCCATCACACTCACCCAGCCGAACCCCAGCCCTGAGCCAATTAAACCCTCTGAGTGATATCAGGGAAACCTCACACCTAGCCCCGCTGAATTGTCAAGGAACCTTGCTACTTCCCTGTATTAGGTTCTCCAGAGAAACAGAACCAATAGATTATATATATCATATATCATACGTATAGGATTTATTATAAAGTATTGGTTCACATCATTGAAGAGGCAGAGATGTCTGACGATCTGCCCTCTACAGATCTGGGAATGCCAGTGATGCAGTTTGAAGGCAGAAGATCAATGTCACAGCTCACTAGTGAAGAAGGGAGCAAATTCAGCCTTCCTCTGTCTTTTTGTTCTATTCAGGCCCTCAGTGGATTGGATGAGGCCCACCCACGTTGGGAAGGACCATCTGCTTTACTGTGTCTACCAATTCAAATGCTAATCTCTTCCAGAAACATGCTCACAGAGACACCCAGAAATCATATTTAACCAGATTTGTAGGCATCCCATGGCCCAGCCAAGTAGACCATCACAATCGTCTCGTCCTCTTTCTGTTCTTCTTGGCAACTCGTTGACTCCACCTTCCACTCTCACTTCCCACCACTATTCAGCAGGTAATCTCCATTCCCAGTGCACAGGAAAAGTGGGATACAATAGAAGACCCACATGGGAATCCCTTCAACTTTCTGCCTCTCTTTCCAGAAGTCGCCAGCAGACCTGAAAGGATGTAAAGCTCTTCTCCTTGGATTTTGTCTCAAAGCTTCCACTCCTCCACACTCCAATACTCACCCACCTTGGCTCCTTTCTTTCTACCTGCTCATAAACAGGCTTCAGGATCCCACACTTTGACAGCCTTTCCCTCAACACCACTCTGCTCTGTGTCAAATCTCCAGAAGTGCTCCCTCCTTGCTGCATCCCACCTTGTTGCATACGGACTGCTGTCCCCAGCTCTCAGCAGATTGCCCATCCAACCCGCACTGCTCTTTCAGGCAAGACACTATCAGCACACAGGTAACTAACTGGATCAGCATCTGCACCAGAACCTGCAATTCTACTCTCCTTCCAGGATTTCCTGACCCTACTGTCTCCTGCTTTGCTTCCTTCATTTCTCTGCCACTCCTTCCAGGGCCTCTGATGTATATTTTCTCATGACTGTTTTTTAAAACTTGGTGATCATCAGCATTCCAGCCTCAGCCTCTTAGCTTCTTCTTTATGGCATTCTTCCTGAGTGATCTAATACTTCCTCAAGGTTTTAAATATGCTGATGACCCCCCGGTCTATATCTCTAGATTGAATCTTTATCATCCTGAGCTCAGCCAATAGGTCTCCTCTGCCACGTATTCTCTCCTCACTCTCTTCTCTGCTTGTGTGCACTCTCTCTTTCTCAGCCTGTGTGCTCTCTTCCTTTCTCTCTCTCTCTCTCTCTCTCTCTCACACACACACACAACAAATTCTCTTCTGACACTTCCTAATCTGAGATTATTAGTTCATGTCCTTGGAGGAGTAGGCACCAAAATGGGATTACGCATGCAAGGATTTTATTAAAGGCACTACTTGTGACAGAAAATGGGGAAGGAGTGAAAAAAGCTGGGGAAGTCATCAGATGTTGATGCAAATCTGACCCCAAGTGAAGGGAAGCAAGAGTAGGTTTGGGTGGGAGCATTCTGCAGTATAGTTAAGGAATGTACAGCAAGGCCATCAGGGAATTCTCCAGGAAAAGTCAGCCATCAGAGAAGTCCCAGATCCCATTTTCCCAGGAATTCCCTGCCTGGCTCCAGCACTGGATGGGAGTAGCTCCTGGAAGTTTTGGTGCACTCTGGCTGCTCATAGCACAAAAGCCTGGTCCAACTCCCTGCAGGTGCATTCTTGTGGCTACCACAGTGGCCAAACCCTTGCTGACACAGGAGGCTTCCTGAGGGGCCTCCTAGGACATGCTTGCCCATAATGCTGAAATCTGAAAAATACTTCTCCTCCACAGAGGGCACAAGTCTCCCAGGCGCTAGGAGAGTCAGGCTTAGACTAGCAGTGAGGAGGCATGAGAAGTGAAGGGGGGGATGGGCTTTGACTAGAACGGAGGGGCCACATTAAAGATGGGAAGAATGACAAACAGGACCCAGCAACTGTGGTCTGATCAGATGCTTGCTACCTTGAGGCAGTGTTTAATCTTTGTATCATGTACCAGATTGGTATGTTTCATACTTTACCATGCGTGAGAGTCACCTGAAGAGCTGGTTAACAATGGCTGCTGGGGCCACTCCCAGAAATTCTTGAGAGGAGCCTGAGAATTTACTTTTCTAACAAGCTCCCAGGTGATGCTGGTATTACCAGCCCAGAAACCACACTACTCAAAGTATAATTTTGGCAAGAGAAATGTTTGACTCTCATCCCTAAACTTGGGCTGCTTCCTTCCTGGGAAGGAAACCCACACTTTTGGGTGAGGGTCCACAGATGTATCTGTTTGCCTTGGGAACCTGCTGGCTACATCTGGTCCTTCACCTCAACCCATGTAGCAAACTGCTGCCTTTGCAAATGCTTCTATTTAGAGGAAAGGAATGGGAAGAGGCATCAAGTCCACTCCAAGATGGAGGAGACCACCATCCATCTGTGTTGTTCCTGTCACCTGCTGTGGCCATGTTTGGATCTGCTCCTACTCAGGGCTGCAGGAATCTGTCAAGGAAAGACAGTCCCTTATCATCAGGGTGGTCACCAAAGGCTTTATGAAGGATGCCGGATCCAAAGGGGAATTCAGAGGGTTGGAAGCAAAGTAGGGGGTAATTCAGGCAAAGAGAACTGCATGTGTTCCAAGGTACACTCCTGGTATGGTAAAGAAGGAGTTCACATTGGTGCCACCAAGTCCTAGGGCAAAGAAGAGAGCAGCACTGATGGTACACAAAAGCACCAGGTCATGGAGACACCAGGCTGAGAATCTGCCCTTTTCTCTGTAGGTTGTGGGATCCAGGTTGATGGGGTGGCATGAGAAAAGCCATACAGGAAGGCCGGAGTCAGGGTGGGGCACAGGGCAGAATTGGCAGGGTGCTGGGGGCGGGGGGGGGGGGGGGGTGCGGAGGGGCTGTTTGAATCCTATCTCATCAGATTACATGGGAGCCAAAACTTAAGGCCGTGAAAGGGAAATAGAGGAAGCAGTAGAAATGAGGAATCTGCTGGGCTGATGGGCGATAAGAGAACACATCTCTGATTTGATAATGAAAGTCAATGAGAACATACAAGTTGATGTGCAGCTAAGTTCTCAGGAGTAGAAATGCCCCTATTCTATGCTGTAACAGCATTCCAAAGTCAGGTCATGTGTAAGTAAGGAAAGAAAAAAAAAAGTGAGATGGCTATTTTAATTAAAGAGACACCCATTCTGGAAAATGACACACTTGCTATCTGATCTTGGGGTTCTGAGGAGGCCCACGTTGCAGGCCTGCCCTGGCATTATCCCTTTAATTAGACCATCACTGGGAAGGGGTCTCCTCTTTGAGGCCAGGCTGGCGGTGCCTGTTCATTAGGGGAGGCAGGACACTCAGTCTAGTAGGGCCACAGGGTCTTACTGTTACCCTTCCTCTCAGATTCTTCCTGGGGTGATGTAGAAGCAGGCACAGGGACCTCCAGTGGGCTGGGGGTGGGGGGTGGGGTCCAACCCAGGACAGTAAACAGAGGCCAGGTTCACAAAGTTATAGAAACCAAGAGCCCAACAGGCCCCACACTTCACGTTAACCTACAACTTCCCGGCACTGGGCCGCTGGGGCAAAGTATTTTGAAGCCTGAATCCCCTGGCTGCTGGCCTTAATCAGTCCCTCCATGTGGCAGATGAGGCACAATGGAGAGCAGAGAGGGGGAGGAAGAAAAACCCTCAGTAAGCATATTGTGGGCACTGGTGGACACTTGGAAGAGCATTTCCTTTCCTTCTCTGCTCTAAAGGGTGTGAAATAACATTTGTGCCCTGACAAATATGACCTCTGTAGGAAGGTGTTATGGGTTGAATTGGTCTGCTACAATATATATGTTGAAGTTCTAATTATCAGTGTAAGCAGGATTTAGGGCTCTCCAGATGAGACAGCTTTTGTGGCACAGAAGTCATTTCAGGCCCCTAGCTATTTTCCTATGATCTATGCCTAATCAGCTCTACTGCCCAAACACACTTCTTGCAGAGCTTCCTGGGAGGCGTCAGAGTTACAAAGAAGGCAAAAACCTCAGTAGTTAAGGATTTTAAGGAAACAAAGGGAATGTGAAAACTAACAGTCTCTACCAGGCCAAGAAACAGCCAAATCATAACGGAGACAGTAAATCCGTGGTAAAACTCCCAGTGCTGGTTCAAAAGTAAGCAAGACCCTGCATTCCTTACCAGAGATAATGAGCCTAAGACCCCGTCCAGTTTGTACCAGCTTTCTGAGTTGGCCCACAGCCCCTTCCCCTTCCTTCATTATAATGTTAAAGTCTCCACCCCAAGAGGGGCACAAGCCTCATTAACATAACCAAGGAGGCACGTTTTATAAGTCCACCTGTGAAAACTTATGCCCACCTTTATATGTGATAACAAAGATCCCCTTTCTGAATATTTCTTCTAAAACCTAAATAAAAACCACCCTCTCACTCCTGCTTGGGGAGTCAAGGCTTTGGAAGTTATTCCTTGTGGTCTCTTTATTTGCTGCAAATAAAGTTTCCTTTGTGTGACAACTCCACCTGGGGTAGTTTCTATCTGTAATTTACCAAGGAGCAGACTCACTTTAGTTCAGTTACACCAGCACCTCTGAATGTGAACTTTTCTGGAAATAGGGTCGTTGCAGATGGAATCAGTTCAGATATAATCATACTGGAGTAGGAGGGCCCCAATCTAATATGACTGGTGTCCTTCTGAGATAGGAAAGCTGAAGGACTCCATAAAAATCTGCTTTTTGCTCCCCTTCCGGCTTCTATTCTTGCTAGGACCTCCACCCCCACCCCACTTTACACATGCCTTACAAGGCAAATAGCATATGTCCTCCTTGTAAGGAACAAGGAATTAATGATTTCTCTAGAAGAGATAACATCTAAGGAAGGACCAGGTGAGAATGACCAGGTGAAGCCATCAAATATGTCTCCCCGACCACCAGCACTAGATATCTGGACACGAAGACCCCCTGGCTCCAAGGAGTAACACCTGGCCCCTTGTCTTTGTTCTAACCAGTTTCTGGATGCCTGAGAGGACATGTACACCAGACCACAGTCCTCAACAAAAACCCTCAGACCTTGGACAAAGGAGACTCATGCTCCTTTCCTTTCCAAGACTCTCAGACACTCTGTCTGTATTAACTTTCTCTTTAATAAACTTTGCTCTCTCTTCCTGTTGGTTTGCATTTGATTTCCATCCCTTGCAAAGCAAAGGATCCTCTTGGCTGGTCCTGGGGGACCCTCCCTGGGTCCCTGGACCCAGCCTGCTGGCATCACTTATAAGAAGACAGTCATGTGAAGATTCAGAGAGGCAGGGAGAAGGCCAAAGGAAGTTGGAGGCAGAGATCAGAGTGATGCTGCCATAAGCCAAGGAACAGTTGGGGCCACCAGGAGCTGTGAGAGGAAAAGAAGGACCCTTTCCAACAGACACATGAAAAAGTGTTCAACATCACTCGGCATCAGGGAAATCCAAATCAAAACCTCAATGAGATACCACCTCACACCAGTCAGAATGGCTAAAATTAACAAGTCAGGAAACGACAGACGTTGGCGGGGATGCAGAGAAAGGGGAACCCTCCTACGCTGTTGGTGGGAATGCAAGCTGGTGCAGCCACTCCGGAAAACAGTATGGAGTTCCTCAAAAAGTTGAAAAGAGAGCTACCATATATAGATCCAGCAGTTGCACTACTGGGTATTTACCCCAAAGATACAAATGTAGGGATCCGAAGGGGCATGTGCACCCTGATGTTTATAGCAGCAATGTCCACAATAGCCAAACTATGGAAAGAACCCAGGTGTCCATCAACAGATGAATGGATAAAGATGTGGTATATATCTACAATGGAATATTATGCAGCCATCAAAAAAGCCCTGAAATCTTGCCATTTGCATTGACGTGGATGGAACTAGAGGGTATTAT
The DNA here is from genome assembly GCF_002201575.2 of Neomonachus schauinslandi. Taxonomy (NCBI): domain Eukaryota; kingdom Metazoa; phylum Chordata; class Mammalia; order Carnivora; family Phocidae; genus Neomonachus; species Neomonachus schauinslandi. The sequence goes on along the minus strand of NC_058418.1, from coordinate 21,957,760 downwards.
GCTAAACGAAATAAGTCAATCGGAGAAAGACAATTATCATATGATCTCATTGATATGAGGAATTTGAGAAATAAGACAGAGGAGCACAGGGGAAAGGAGGAAAAAATGAAACAAGATGAAACCAGAGAGGGAGACAAACCGTAAGAGACTCTTAATCTCAGGAAACAAACTGAGGGTTGCTGGAGTGGTGAGGGGTGGGAGGGATGGGGTGGCTGGGTGACGGACATTGGGGAGGGTATGTGCTATGGTGAGCGCTGTGAATTGTGTAAGACTGATGAACCACATACCTGTACCCCTGAAACAAATAATAAATTATATGTTAAAAAAAAAAAAAAAGAAGAAGATAGTAGGAAGGGAAAAATGAAGGGGGGAAATCGGAGGGGGAGATGAACCATGAGAGACTATGGACTCTGAAAAACAAACTGAGGGTTCTAGAGGGAAGGGGGTGGAGGGATGGGTTAGCCTGGTGATGGGTATTAAAGAGGGCACTTTCTGCATAGAGCACTGGGTGTTATACGCAAACAATGAATCATGGAACACTACACCAAAAACTAATGATGTAATGTATGGTGACTAACAAAATAAATTTTTTTTTTAAATTACAAAAAAAAAAAAAAGAAAGATCCTTTCCAGAGGCTTTGGAAGGAGCATTGCTTGGCTAAAACCTGAATTACAGACTTCTGGCCTCCAGAATTGGTAGATAATTTGTTTTCCTAACCCACCTGGTTTGTGGCACTTTGTCACAGCGGCCTAAGCACACCCACACAGAAGCCATCTGAGGAACTGTGCCTGGGATGTGGGTACAACAGGTGGGGTGATGTAGGAAAGACCTAGTTAACGACCTGATAAAGGCAAAACATAGAAACTGATTTTTCTGAGCAAAGAGAAAACAGCTGTTGACGTGTTCTTATCAAGAGTAGACCAACAATTCAAGAAAATTTGTCTTTTTGAACAGAGAGAAAGCAGACTTTCAATCTTATACCACTGTACTTTAAAATCCATTCATTTCAGGGGGGAAAATCGGAGGGGAAGATGAACCATGAGATACTATGGACTCCGAGAAACAAACTGAGGGTTTTAGAGGGGGCATGGGTCAGCCCGGTGATGGGTATTAAGGAGGGCACGTATTGCATGGAGCACTGGGTGTCATACACAAACAATAAATAAATAAAATAAAATCCATTCATTTCGATCTTAATCCGTCCTGACCACACCTAAAATTCCATCCCGAAGTTTTCCCTTCATAACCTTCTACAACTTGCCTTTGCATTCAGATTTTGTACCAAGCCATTTCTTTCCAAATAACCAGTCTCATTTAGGACAAAATTACCTTCTTTTACCTTCAACAAAAATGCATTCGCATCAGTCTTAATTACATTTAGCAGAATTTTTCACTCTTAGAAACCTTTCACTCTAGTGAAGACTAAGTAGTAACCAATTGTGAACTGTTACAACAGAATTCTTTAGATGGCAAATTTATGAATCAGTTAAGCACAAAACATGCTTACCAACAGATTTAAATATCCTTAGTTTCTTTGCAATAAGTCAAAAGCACAAACCTATGTCCAGTAATCAATGACTTAGCACTTTATCCTATTTAAAAAAGACCCAGATGTCCAAAGAATTTAATCCCATTTATCATCCAATAAGAACTTTAAAGTTTCAGGTTACCAAAGACTTTGAAAGCTATCTTATCTTCTATGAAAACTTTGATGAGACAATTAACCATCATTTTAGTCATTTTGCCAACAAATTGCAACAGAGGTAACACGAGCTTATTTGACCTTCAGCAAACCTCGATAGAATAAAAGTTTCATGTTTACTGCTGATAACTTTAAAGACATGTCTATCTTACTTAAACCAACAAACTTAACTTAGTTTAAATACTGAATTATATTCCACCTGGATCTTCCCCATTGTCAATTTTTACCTAAGAAACTGGTGGGGAAATCTGGAGTGGACGGTGTTAAGTCCAGGGGGTGTTCTTCTTGCTCCCTGACAGCGAGGGAAGAAGGAGCCATGGTGCCTGAGGCACCGAGGATGGTCTAGAAGCCAGTTATGCAGGCCGCACCCCAGGTGGTACAGAAACAGGAGAAGGGGGAGGGGGAAACAGAAGAGGCAAAGTGCTGCCAGAAGGCAGAGAAAGGTTTCCGGGTCTAGAGCTCATCAGCTCCAACAGAGGCGCAGACACCATGTTTTCCCACTAACAAGGGGGAATGGGCAGGGCAGTCCTTGTCGGCCCAGAGAAGACAGGGAATTTCCCTGACACAAAGGGAGTTTTGGCAGCTACTTGGGAATATTCCTTAAAGTCCCCGTGCCGAGGGAGACTAACCACAGTTGGCTCCAGTTATAGCCATTAACCTGGGAAGTGAGGGAGGGAGAAGTCCCCACAACAATTAGGAGGAGGAACAGAGAGAAAGAGTCAGGGTCCCCTTTGCTAGGGAGGACCTGTGTTTCCTCCAGCAAGCCGGGTTTATTTGGAGGAGGCTTGTTTAGATAATTATCATCCAATATGTCAGGAGAAAGTTTACTAGCTGACCCGTTCAGGTGAACAGATTCTGCAAGAGGCCCTTAGGTCGGGGTCCTGGGGTAGGGCAATGAAGGCCTAGGTACAAGCAATGAAGGTACCCTGAGTCCATTTGCCCTATTTCCGGCAGAGGAGATCTGATAGATCCCACTGAGGCCATGCAGTGTTACAGGAGCTCAGTCCTTTCCTAAGTTTTGCAATCCAAATTGTTTCCAATGGGTTAAAAGTCACCCCAAGGGGCAGTCCTTGGGAACTGAAGAAAAGAGAAGGTCCATTACCTAGAAAATACCCCCTGACTCCCGGGTGGCGTCCCACGCAGGATATGTGAGAGATTCCTGGTGACAAAGCGACCCAAGGCGTCCCCCGAACAAAACAGCTATGACCACCGCTGCCGATAAAGGCCCCTGTAGGAGGGATGCTAGCGTCCCCCCACTTCCCATTGCATCCTGGGCTACAGATGGGTTCCTGGGGTATGGACCGAAATATCATGCCTTGAAGGTCATGCCATGAAGGTCACGCCTTATTTTACCTTGAAGGTCATGCCACAGAAGGTCATGCCTTATTTCACCTTGCCCTGGAGAACCTGCTGTTTTAACCCATGGAAAACACTAGAAAAGCTTTACAAGTAGAAATTACCCAATTTTATAGCTTAAGTAGTAGAAGACATGGACAGAAAACAGTAAAGATAGAAATCCATCATGGTCTAAGCAACATTCCAACACATGTGGTCTTTATAGCCAACTTCCCTAGGAAACGGTCCCCGGTTGGGTTTCAGTTCAATCAGGTACTGGTTTCGGCCGGCTCCGAGTGGAGGTCCTGCGGCCAGAAGCAGCTGGACCAGGGAATCGGAGGGGATCACATTAGATTAATCAGGAGGAAACCTCACATGGGAGTCTTAAGATTGGCAGCTGTCCTGGTGACTTAAGTGGCTGTCCCGTGCCCAAGACAGACGACTTTGTATAAGGGCAGGAATAAAGAGAGGGCATCAAGTTTCTGGGTCTTATTACCATTCTGGCCAGGGTACTAACTTCCAACCAAAAGGCATACTTTCTCCTCCCCGCAGAGTAGCTATGCACTAGAGGATTGCCGCCTGAGCAATCGGCATGAAAGTGTTCCAATAGGACCACACTCCTTGAAGAGCCCCTGGAATGAGAGTAAAGGAAGAGGAGAGAAAGTACTCACCAAATCTGCACCATGGCTCAGAGTCCAGATGAGATTCTGGACCCAAAGCCCCATGTTCGGGTGCCATATGATGTAGGAAAGATGTTATTAGGGTTCGAAGCCGATGGCCAAGAAAGAATTCTTGAGACGTCTTTGGTGCAAAATGGTGGTTTAGTAAAGCACGGGGACAGGACCCGTGGGCAGAAAGAGCTGCTGTACCAGGGTTGTGAGGGGTGGCTGATTACATACTATGGGGTTGGGGGGGGTAGGGAAAAAGGAGGTTTCCAGAAAGATCTTTCATATGTTAAAGATTCACAGGATACCGGAGGCCTTGCCATTGTCAAGTTAAGGTTGTTTTCCCCTCTAGTAAGGCATTAACATGAAAATAGTTGGGAACTTCCTGGAGGAACATTATACTCTGCCCGCTTCAAGTATCTGTCAATGGGCTGCAAATTATAAGGACATTCAATTGTAGCTACATTTCCTTCTGGAAGCTAAGCCACTGATAGAAATGCTTTGTTCTTGTAAATTGCTAAAACATGGTCTTGCAGGATTGTGATCTCTACAAGTTAACTATTTGTTTTTCCTCTCCTTAGCTTTAGGGCAGCCAGGAGTGCCTGAGGAATGTCACGTAGATCCCATGGGAGGGGGGTTGTGGGGTGTCAGCTTCTGCTTTGTCCTCAGCTTGCCTTCTGTTCCCTCATCAGTAGCCCCATGTTTTCCCCTGAGCACCTGCTCAGCAGCTCAAAGAGGCACCAGCAGACCCCAAAGAAATTTCCATCCCTGAGCCCCAGAAAGCTCTGTGGGAGCTGCACTGGAAGCCAGATCTTTGCCCACCTTACTGTGTTAGTCCATGAGCCCTGGGACCCCCATCCGAGCTCAGTGTGGGGCCCTGGACTTGGAAGCTGCTATCCTCCTAAGGCCTACATTCCAGCTGGGAGAATTTAAGCATGTCTAAGCAATTAGAATAAATCAAACAGATGCTCCTTCGGTGTGTTTGTGATTACTTTATAATTAACTAATGCGCTTTGTAGCAGCCACTTTTATGAGCATCTAATGGCTACATAATGAGATTCCCTACACTGTGGCCACACTGTCAGGGAGGGAGAACTAAGGAACTTTGAGGTTGTGCCTGTCATCTAGCAGCCAAGGAGCCACAGCAGAGGGCCTAGCAGAGGGCCTTGGCATCAGCATGCACCCCACTCTCAGTCCTGGAATGTGTGAGGGTTCTACCCCTCAAGAGGAGCAACGTGGTGACCACTCACAGAGCGAAATGTCCACATTTTCTCATTTGTTCCTCAGCAGCTGTACTAAAGGAGAGCCTGAAGCACAGGCAAGTTACACACGAAGTGAAGAACGGCAGAGCTGAGCATTGACCACAGCTTCAGATTCCCGAGCCAGCACTCTGAAACCAGAGTTCTGGGTAGAGCAAAATGAATTTGGGGTATAGCCATCTCTGGTCTGTCTTCCTGCCCAGCCCTGACCCCTGGAGTCTCCTGCAGGTTAGAGAGAGGTGCCAGGCTGGGGGCAGGGGCTCCTAATGAGGCAAATACAAAATGGATCAGTGCCTTGAGGTAAATAATCAGGCAAGATCCTTGGAAAGTGGAGTTCTTCTCAATAATTAAATTTGGCTAATGATTTAAAATGCTCCTTTCAAAAGTTCCCTCTTTAGCTTTCCAAAACTTGTGCATTCCCATGCAGAGGTAGAAAAAGGGAACTGAGTACCACCCCCTCCAAAATGAGCCAGCAGAGCCCCTACCTCATGCTGATATTGGCGTGTCTTTCTTCCCTCTCCTCTCTTCTCTCTCTCTCCCCCCACTTCCATCTCTCTCCATCTCCCTCGCTCTGTCTCTCCTCTTCCCTCTCTCTTTCCAGGACCTCTTAGCCCCAGCTTACGTGGGTACCAAATGCAAGCCCTCTAGCTTGCAGTGTTCATACTCAGAAGGTCTGAAGTCTAATTATTTGGGTTCAAACCTTGGCTCTGCCAAGTGTGAGCTGAGTGACCTCAGGGAATTTACTTCTCTCTGATTTCCAACCTCCCCGTCTAGAAGGCAGTCGTAAATCTATGTCTTAGGGCTCATTTATTTGTTCAACTAATATTTGAAAGCCTTCCCTGTGCCAGGCACCGTTGGTGGCTTTGTCTGTAGAGCGATGAACCTGAACCAGAAGAAGCTCCTGCTCTCGCCAGGGCTGGCAGACAACAAACAAACAAAGGGCTGAGCGGTTCAGACGCAAGCACAGCCCAGTAGAGGCAAGAGCGCATGATCGCTCTCAGGGAAGGCTTCTCCAAAGCAGCAGAGGTGCGGGGCTGCCACTGCTGGGGGCAGCCTCAGAATGCAGAAACACAGACAAAGGCTGAGCCCGGGGATGGAAGGAAAGGGCTGACGTCCCAGTGACTTCATGAGTCTCTGAAGTCGGCCACACCTGAAGGGACAGCTACCCTCTTCTACTCTGTAGTTCTTTGAACTGATGCACTGGCCCCCACTCCAGCTGGCTTCTTTTTCTTCTTAAATCAGAGTTGGGTTTCTATCACAGACACCTGAGGAAGTCCTGACTCATGCAAGTGGTTAAAGGCTTCTAATTTGTTCATTTTTCTCTCCATTTGGAGGGTGCAAATATTCCACTGTGCGACCTCAAGCTCAAGTGCTGTGTGTGATGTGGGAGGAACGTTGCAGGGCTGAGTGGTGATGAGCAGACATCTCTATCAGAAGAGTAGGTGGCAGGTGGGGGGGGGGTGGCTATAGCCCTCGGACCCATCAAGAACTCAGCCTCCTCTTAGCCTCCTCAGCCATCACCATGTGTCTGTGGACTTCTTTATTAATCACTCCCTTGAGTCTAAAACCTCATTCTTTTATTAAAATTATGAAACCATCAAGCAGCCTGACAATGAAAATAATGCCTTCAGAGCATCTGTGTTGTAACAATCCTGCACATGTTTTCTGAGCAATATATTCATTCCTGTGACTATTGAGCAGGCAGGAACATCAGAACAGCATGATTAATGGGGCCCTCCCCCGCCTTCCATAGCTAGTGATGGGGCTAGGAGAAGGAAAGCAAAGCCTTATTCTATCAGGACTAGATTATTAATAATTCCATTCCCTTCAGACCAGCCATGATCATTAATCTACTTTGAGTCTCAAGCCCTAGAAAGGCTGAATCTTTGACTATGCGCAGATGGAGACAATCCCACCCCCTTCCCCACTGTGCCACACTGGGGATATGGCTCCATGCACCAATCTACACCTGGAGTAGGAAGGGAATGTTCTAAGGGACTAGAAACTTTGGGTATAGACCTCCATCATTTGGTCCCTAGGTCTATGAAAGTAGGACATAGCTCTTTTATATCCTCTTCAGGGTATAAACCTCAAAACCGAAGAGTAGGGCCTGGCTGTACTTCTACTAGGCCTCTAAGCCCCTCCTCTGCTGGGCTGGGGTATGTACAGCCTCAATGGGAGAGAAGACTCAGCTGTGCATACTCAAGCCGCACATGCTTGATGCAAGAACATTATTTAATGGAAGGTGATGGGGGAGGGAGGGGTGCCTAGACATGATCCAGGCCAGAGAGCAGGGGGAGAGTGGCCAGGACACCCAGGACACACACAGTCTTGCTGGGAGGCAGTCAGTTGATTGGCAAGGTGTGTGGACTACATCCTTACCTCCTATCAATATCTCCAAGAGTCCAAGGCCGAAGGGTTGGAATTGTCAAGACTGGGAGGGCAGTAGGTAGTTGCAAGGCTTTATCCGAAGTGAGCTCCAGCTTCCATAGATAACAAGGATCAGAGAAGGAGAATAGGAAGTGCTCTCTGGCTTCCCCGCTGGCACCTCTTCCTCCTTTCTGGACCACACTTCCTCTGCTCCAAAGCCTGAGTCTTCCTAATGAGATGCAAAAAATGTTATTGGCTGTTATTGGGAGGGAAAACTCAATTATTTGTGTAGGATTCCATGATCTGTTCCTGCCCACAGAATTCTCCTGACACCAAATGTCTGGGGTTTTTCCTCACACCCATAACCAACGTTCAACCTTCCAAACACCAAGTGGGTGACCTGCAATTTGTTTCAAGTCTAACACCATCTACCTGAAGTTAGCACCAGATCCCACAAGCTAAGAACTCAATCCCACAAGACTGCCCCCATTTCAGACGTCAACTGCAAGTCCTGGACCTTCTGTGCTTCTGACCAACTCACTATAAATCATGGGTTCTCATGACCCCCTTCTCAGGTTCAGTAATTTACTAGAAGAGCTCACAGAACTCAGGGAAGAACTGTGCTTACAATTACAGGTGTATTATGAAGGATATTATAAAGCATAAAAAATAAAGAGATACAACCCAATGAAAAGGTACGTGGGGATGAGGTCTGGAAGAGTCCTGAGCACAGGATTTTCTATCCTCATGGCATTGAGGTGTGCTACCCTCCTGGCAGAGGGATGCATTCACCAATATGGAAGCTCCCTGAATCATGATTTAGGGACTTTTAGGGGGGTTTCATTCATCACGTGGTCACGATAGATTATTAATTTAATCTCCAGCTCCTCTCCCTTTCCTGGAGGTTGGGCAGAGTAGGACTGGAAGTTCTAGGCTTCTCATCAAGCCTTGGTCTTTCTGGCAAATAAGCCCCATCCCAAAGCTATAAGTGAAGGGCCAGGAGTCTCACAGGGGCAACCGGTGCCCAGATCCCTTTAGGGCATCCCTTGGCAAGCATGTGGTCCCGGTACCATTCTTTGTGCCAGCCATCGTCTGTCATGGCTACTGTGGAGGCAGGGCCCAGGTAAGAACACAGGTGGAGAACTGAGAAAGAAGATGAGATAGAGTGTAGGCTCCAGGTGGTGGCGGGAAACAGTAAATGTGCTGAGAAGGCTTAAGGGAGCTGTGATTTCCTCACCAAGCAAGACCATCCTGTGCTGGTTTGTATAAGAAAAGCAGACTTAGAGCTGCTGAACTCGGAAAGCCCAGGTGAGGGCCTGGGAATGCCCTCCCTGGAGGAGGCACACAGACAGTGGATGGCAGGTTAGAGCATGGGAACACACAGGGACACCATGGAGGAAGGATTAGCCTTGGGGTGCTGTGGTTCCAAGAGCACACAACCCTCCCATTCTGGGAGAACTTCCTCTTTGCCAGCCCCTTCCAGACTGCAGGGCTAAGAGGCACAGGGGGCAGGAGTGTGGACCGCTGCACTCCAGCACCAGTGATTGAGTGGAGGGCAAACATGCCCTACCTTCATTCTTCGTAATCTAAATTGAATCTGGGTGGGGAAAGACGACAGAGGATGGAAGTGAAAAGCCAGCTGCATCTCAAAATTACACTGATCAGAATAGAAATGGTCTTGGAGGCTTTGAGGAGGGGTGGCTGGTCCTGGTTCAAGGCTTACCTCACTTTAGTTCACCCCCTTTTATGGAGTCAAGGGCAGGCATAACTTCACAATTCTAAAAACCAAGGCTCTGCTCACTGGCAACCATGCTAAGGCCAGGGAGACTCTGAGGCTGGCATCACACTCTCCCATCTGGAGGCCAGGCTTCTCAGGGTACGAGGCTTCCCCAGCAGAGAGAGAAGCCACAAGCCATCAGTGCACCTCTGGTGAGGAGGTGCCAGTGGGTGATCTCTGGGGCATGGAGATCTCCCAGCCCTTCTGCCTTCACCACCCAGCCTTACAAGCCCCAGCTGTGGAGGCAGAGGGTGCTGGACAGGGCGGTAGCTAGGAAGCTGACAGCCTAGCCTGAGTCTGTCCACTGTGAAGCCTCCCTCCTCACTGGCCCTCATAGGGAGAGAACATTCTCCTCTGTCCATGCCAGCCTGGTCTCCAGGACCCAGCCTGCCGGTGCACCCCATTCTGACAAGTCCAGTAGGGGTGTGGGGCAGAGCCTGGGATGCCAGCAATCATCCTGGACCCCATCAGTTTCCTCTGTTTCCCTATACCATAGAGGAAGATAAGCCAAACCCCTCCACATCACTCCTGAAATTAAGCGGCATTCTCTTACCCTGCTGGAAAGCAGTCCATGGCTATTTTCATGTTAATCTGAATTAAATCTGCAAAGGGAAAGAGGGCCTCCAGTGAGAACAGGTCAAACCCACATGGCAGGACTGTGAGGAAGAGCTAGGGCTCCGCGTGCTTGACTCGGTGGTATGCCCATGCTGGCCCTGCTGGACTGGGGAGGGAACAGGGCCATGATGCCTGACCTACCTTTGCTGAGGTCCCTGGAATTCTAGATGTCATGTCCAGCAGTGTCAGAAGTAAGAGAGGGAAAAGTTGAGAGATGTGTGAGCCAACGCCTGCTGAACCCTTTCTGCCTAACTCAGTCAGGATTCACAGGGCAGAAGCCAGCAGGGCGATTGCTTCCCCTCTCTTGCAAATTCAGGTTCCCTAGAACCCACATGGCCTGAGCTAACTTGGCCTGAAACCTCATCGTGGGTTTCACTCTGGGTTACACTGTCTTGTTTCTAGAGGGCCCTTATTGAAGTGGGATAGTCTGCTCGCTCTGGTGAGGAAGATCCAGAATGTGGGACACTAGATAGGGGTAGTGGGTTGTTGGGAAAATGAAGTCTTCAGGTGCCTTCCCTGGCTGAGAGGGTTAGCAGATAAAATATAAAATGCCTACTTAAATTTGACTTTCATATAAACAATAGATTTTTGTTTGTATAAGTACATCCCATGCAATATTTGAGGCATATTTAGATGGAAAAATAATCAGTATTTATCTGAAATGCAAATATAACTCGGCATTTGTATTTTTATTTGCTGAGTCTGGCGACCTTACCCGCTGAAGGCCAGTAGCATCTTGTAAATAAGACCCAGGGAACTAGAATCCTAGTGTTTCCCCCACCTAGTCAGCCTTTCAGGGAAAGGAACAGACAACCCCACCAGGAATTGCTTAATTACTGTACAAAAGCCACCGTTGCACAAACAAGTTTACAAGTGGAACCCTGTCTTTATCAATGTCTGTTTAGTGAGGTCTTCCCTGCTTGAAGAAAAAGGCACGTCCCAAGTCCCAGTCACGCCCGAGTCCCCTGCAGAGCCCAGTTAAAACCCCCGGTGTGGGGGCGCCTGGGTGGCTCAGGCATTAAGGTCTGCCTTCGGCTCAGGTCACGATCCCCGGGTCCTGGGATCGAGCCCCGCGTCGGGCTCCCTGCTCGGCGGGGAGCCTGCTTCTCCCTCTGCCACTCCCCGTTTGTGTTCCCTCTCTCGCTGTCTCTCCCTCTGTCAAAAAATAAAATCTTAAGGGGCGCCTGGGTGGCTCAGTCGTTAAGCGTCCGCCTTCGGCTCAGGTCATGATCCCGGGGTCCTGGGATGGAGCCCCGCATCAGGCTCCCTGCTCCGTGGGAAGCCTGCTTCTCCCTCTCCCACCCCCGCTGCTTGTGTTCCCTCTCTCGCTGTGTCTCTCTCTGTCAAATAAATAAAATCTAAAAAAAAAAAAAAAAAGAACTTCCAGAAGAAAACAAAGGGGGTAAGCTTCATGACATTGGATTGGCAACAACTTCCTGGATATCACATCAAAAGCACAGGCAACAAAAAAGAAAAAGTAGGTAAGCTGAATTTCATCAAAATTAAAAAATTTTGTGCATCAAAGGACACTATCAACAGAGGGAAAAGGCAACCCAGAGAATGGGAGAAAATATTTCCAAATCATACGTTTACAGGGGCGCCTGGGTGGCTCAGTCGTTAAGTGTCTGCCTTCGGCTCAGGTCATGATCCCAGGGTCCTGGGATCGAGCCCCACATCAGGATCCCTGCTCCGCGGGAAGCCTGCTTCTCCCTCTCCCTCTCCCCCTGCTTGTGTTCCCTCTCTTGCTGTGTCTCTCTCTGTCAAATAAATAAAATCTAAAAAAAAAAAAAAAAAAAATCATACATTTACATACAAATATATAAAAAAACTCCTACAACTTGAGGCACCCGGGTGGCTCAGTTGGTTAAGTGTCTGACTCTTGATTTCGGCTCAGGTCATGATCTCAGGGTCCTAGGATGGAGCCCTGCGTTGGGCTCCATGCTCAGCAGGGAGTCTGCCTGAGGATTCTTTCCCTCTCCTTTTGCTCTTCGCCCTGCTCCAGCGCATGCATGCATTCTCTCTCTCTCAAATAAATAAATCTTAAAAAAAATAAAGAACTCCTACAACTCAACAACAAATGAAGAAACAACCCAGTATATAAAATGGACAAAAGACTTGAATAAACATTTCTAAAGATATACAAATAGCCGATAAGCCCATGAAAAGATGCTCAACATCACTAATTTAAATGCATATCAAAACCAGATGAGAGGGCACCTGGGTGGCTCAATCGGTTAAGCGTCTGCCTTCAGCTCAGGTCATGATCTCAGGGTCCTGGGATCGAGTCCCGCATCGGGCTCCCTGTTCAGCAGGGAGTCTGCTTCTCCCTCTCCCTCTGCCTGCCGCTCCCCCTGCTTGTGCTTTCTCTCTGTCACATGAATAAATAAAATTTTTAAAAAAAAAAAAAACCCAGTGTGCTGGGAGTCATGGCTTTCAGATTTAGTTCTGCTTCTTTTGGATACAACCTCTCTAAAGTTCAGTGACCTCATCTGTAAAATGGGATCAATGATCTCTTCTGTATTTTCCATTAGTTGTCAGGAACGAACAAGAATTCTAGGAAAATATTTGGCGAACCGTGAAGTATTTTATATCAAACACTATCCATAATTTGTGTTGCTCTCAAAATATGATTATTGAATTCCACTGAGCAGAAATGTCTCATTGGTCCCTCCTGCCCCTTCAGCCCCACCCTGCAAAGCAGGTGCCTCTCACCATGCTGTTGCCCTGTGCAGGCTGTGGGTAGGGGGCTGGCCTCCTATCAGACAGCGTGGCGGCCCACACAGACATTTACAGTCAAATCCCCCACCCCTTGTTTCTGCATCTGCCAGCAAATATTCCAGGCATTGCATTACCATATTTCAGCCTGGAGTAGCATTTATTTGCTTGTTTTTATTTATTTATTTATATTTATAATTATTATTTTTTAATTTTTAATTTTATTTTTTTTAAAGATTTTATTTATTTTTTGACAGAGGAGAGACAGCGAGAGAGGGAACACAAGCAGGGGGAGTGGGAGAGGGAGAAGCAGGCTTCCCGCCAAGCAGGGAGCCCGATGTGGGGCTCGATCCCAGGACCCAGGGATCATGACCTGAGCCGAAGGCAGACGCTTAACTACTGAGTCACCCAGGTGCCCCTATTTGCTTGTTTTTAAAGAAAATAAAGCCTGCAGGGCACAAAGCTCGTCAGGAGTGGGTATGATTTAAGCTAGTTGGTCTACCTAAAATATATATATAGGGTGGGGACGATGTGGAGGGAGGCAGGATCACCCAGAGGTTGTGGTGCTGGGGCATGATCACCCGTGGGGATGGGGAGGGACACAGCAGGGTTTGCAGGGAAGGAAGAGAAGGCTGGCTTCTGATGAGAAGCTGGCAAATCCTCTTGGCTTAGAACAAACAGCCCTGGATCTGGTGCCAGGACAATGGGTCCTAGCCTGGGCTCCACCTGGGTGTCATTCAGCACTGTGTCACTTCTGACTCTCAGTATCTGTACCTGCATAACTAGGGGATGGAATATTTTACCAAAGCTTCTTATCTCATTCATTTAAGAGCATGCATAAGTATCTATTGTATGCAAGGCACAAGTCCAGGCACTTGGGCTACATTAATCCCTAGTAAGGAGGTAAGAGTGCTCAGGACTCAACTCTGAATAGGGTGGTCAGGGGAGGCCCCATTGAAAAGGTGCCACTTTGTGATTTTCTTTTCATTCAACCTGGTATGGCAAGGTCCATGAGTGATGAATTGTTCACATACAAATAGACCAGGCCAAGAAAATTTTAACCTTTTCATAAGTGGAGATCAGGAACTTACAAATTTGAAAACTAGGTTTATGAATGATTATGCTTATGTTAATTTAATTATATCAGTCTGTTTAATAATGTCTTATTAATCCAATAGATGACTTCCTTAAAAAAATAATGAAAAATGGTGTATGAATTATTCCTGAAACAAAGTGTGCCCTGACCCTGGTCACCTTGACAATTCATAGATGAGGCCTTTTTGGTGGATATGTTACATCTACTCTTCTAGGCACATCGGTCTCCTGGCTTCTGGCACCCGGTCTTGCTGGTCTTTCACAGAGCTGGTCATTTTCCCTCATGTTTCTGTCTGAAGCAATGCAGAGAAAGAGATCCAGAGGATCCCCAGAGATCCAGGGGGTGGGAATTACTGGAGAGAGATTTCCCCTTAAGGAAGCATACAACAGCCTCTCCTTCCCAAGGTTTCTTCAAGGTCAGAGAGGCCCCTTAGCTGTGGGAAGGGAGGGTTGCTCACACCTGCCTGCAGGCAGCAGATGGAAAAAAGGATTTCTAGAAGCTCTTTGAGCAACATTGGAGCTAAGTTAGGCTATCCTACACAACCCCGGGATCCTGCTTCCTCATTCCCAGAACTGGTTAAAATATTCCCCCACTCCACCCATGAGATTTCCAAGCCCTGGGGGTGGGGGAGAAAGGGAAATGTCTTTGTTCAGGATAATCACAGCTGTGCTATGCAGCCTCTTCAGGTGAGGGCAGCTCAGAGCCTAGAACCCCAGCTTCATCTTTCCTGCAGGTCATTACTAGTAAGCTATGTCACACAGACAAGGCACAAAGATGCTAAGGGCTTGGACAAATTCCTTGGGAGTCTCTCTACCCACAGGGTCATAGGGAGTTGGTTCCTTTTAGAGCATGGCCTGATCTTTCCTATTAGTAAGCATTAGACTGTATCAGCCATTTCCATGTACTGCCCAAGAAGGAGAGAGCAGGAGCCTCTAAGACAGACCTGCTTGATGAAAGGGGAGACTGGTGCCTGCTGCTAAGCCCAGAACTGATTCCTCTGAGCTGCAGAAGTTGTATCAGTGAGGAGCAAGTGGAAGAGAGGCCTTTTGGGATCCAGAACCAGCTGAATTAGGAGGACAGGGCTTGGGAGAAAAGATCTTAAGCCCAGCTCTGCCCCACTTGTCAATCAATGGTTGAGAATGGACCATCAGGAGTCAAGGCTATGAAGGACAGTGATGGTAGTGGTGGTGGTGATGAAGATGATGGTGCTGGAAGCAGCCTAGGTGTCTATCTGTAGATGAATGGATATAAAAGATTTGTGTGTGTGTGTGTGTGTGTGTGTGTAATGGAATATTACTCTGTCATAAAAAGAATGAGATCTTGCCATTTGCAACACCATTGATTAACCTAGAGGGTATTATGCTAAGTGAAATAAATCAGACAGAGAAAGACAAATACCATATGATTTCACTTATATATGGAATCTAAAAAAAACCAAACAATCAAATAAATGAACAAACCAAAGCCGAAGCAGACCTATAAATACAGAGAACAAACTGACAGTTGCCAGAGGGGTGTGGGGAGCAGAGGGATAGACAAAATGGGTGAAGGGGCATGGGAGACACAGGCTTCCAGTGATGGAATAAATAAATAATGGGAATAAAAGGTACGGCATAGGGAACTGTGATAATGTTGTATGGTGACATATGGTAGCTACACTCGTGGTGGCATAACATAACTGTATAGAGGTGTTCAATCACTGTGTTGTATACCTGAAACTAATGTAATATTGTGTGTCAACTATATTAGAAAACAAAACAAAACAAAAACAACAGTAGGTGTTGATGGTGGAGAGGATAACAAGGACACTGTTCCTTTATACTCAGTTCCTTGTCACATGGGTCTACCCAACACGACAATTTGCTTCATCAAAGCCAGCAAGGGAGAGAGTCAATAGAGAACATCAGCCAGCAAGATGAAAATTATAGTCTCCTACAACTTAATTGTGAAAGTGATACCACGGGGCGCCTGGGTGGCTCAGTCGTTGATTGTCTGCCTTCGGCTCATGTCATGATCCCAGGGTCCTGGGATCGAGTCCCACATCCGGCTCCCTGCTCGGCGGGAAGCCTGCTTCTCCCTCTCCCACTCCCCCTGCTTGTGTTCCCTCTCTCGCTGTGTCTCTCTCTGTCAAATAAATAAAATCTAAAAAAAAAAAAAAGTGATACCACAACATTTTTACTACATTCTATGAGTTAGAAGCAAGTTACAGTTGCTAAGCTAGCCCATATTCCAGGGGGAGAGATATTCACAAAGACATGAACACCAGGAACTGGAGATCATTGGGGGAGGGGGGCGGTTTAGAGTCTGCCCACTGCACTAACCCTCTAGCTAGATTCAGTTGCATGAGAGATCCCAGGTGAAATCGGCAAGGAAACAGCACAAACAACTTAAAGAATTGTGAGAAACAAAAATGTTATTGAAGCCACTGAATTTGGGGGTGGTTTTTTATACAATGAAAGCTAAATGAAGCCATTCAATTTCATATCAGAAATGGTGTCCTGCCTTAACAAAAACCTAAAACATGTGGCATTGACTTTGAGAAGCAAACAGACACTATAAAAGTGGCTTCTGGAAAACTGCTGGGGGAGGCTGGAAATTCCTTTAGAAAGTTGGAGGGATAACAATGTTTCTTATGTGGTGGTGAAGTAATTGAAAAGACTTGCCTGTGGTAAATTGGTAGGTAGAAAATACACCTAATGGGGCGCCTGGGTGGCTCAGTCGGTTGAGCGGCTGCCTTCGGCTCGGGTCGTGATCCCAGGGTCCTGGGATCGAGCCCCACATCGGGCTCCCTGCTCAGTGGAGAGCCTGCTTCTCCCTCTCTCTCTGCCTGCCTCTCTGCCTACTTGTGCTTTCTCTCTCTCTCTGTCAAATAAATAAATAAAATCTTAAAAAAAAAAAAAAGAAAATACACCTAATGAACTTGTAGATAGGGCTAAGGTGATTTCAGGCAGTATCTGGAATATATCAACTGGCTCTTCATTTCTAATTTGTGGAATAAAGTGAAGAAGGAACTGCTCAGTTTGCAAACAGACTTTAGAGGAAATATAAGGGAGCCAGGATTTTCTGGTGTGGAAAATAAAACTGTTTTTCTCATCTTCAGTTTCTTCAACCAGAAAAATTCCCTCTGAGTAAATTAAAACCTGGCTGGAAATTAAATACAGGGTACAACCACCAAAATGTGGCCTCAGGGTCAAGATCAAATTAAGGATATGGTAGGGAAATTCAAATGCAAACTCCTGACACTGCCCCTTTGGCGAAGATAGTAAATCAAAAGCAATACCACATTCCAAGTAAAATAGCAGGGAGCCCTCAAGGATTAAAGGTTGCAGTGAGGGTGATTTTCATCCTATCCCTGATTTTTTTTTTTTTAAGATTTTATTTATTTATTTGAGAGAGAGAGACACAGCGAGAGAGGGAACACAAGCAGGGGGAGTGGGAGAGGGAGAAGCAGGCTTCCCACGGAGCAGGGAGCCCGATGCGGGGCTCGATCCCAGGACCCTGGGATCATAACCTGAGCTGAAGGCAGACGCTTGAACGACTGAGCCACCCAGGCGCCCCCTATCCCTGATTTTTAATTCACCTGGGATTCACTGATTTTTTTTTTAAAGATTATTTATTTATTTATTTATTTGAGAGAGGAATGAGATAGAGAGCATGAGAGGGGGGAGGGTCAGAGAGAGAAGCAGACTCCCTGCTGATCAGGGAGCCCGACGTGGGACTCGATCCCAGGACTCCAGGATCATGACCCGAGCCGAAGGCAGTCGCTTAACCAACTGAGCCACCCAGGCGCCAGGATTCACTGATTTTTTAATAGGATCCGGGATGTGTGGGGTTGGGCAGTGAACAACTGGCCATGGTAGATGAGAAAAGACTTCTGCAGTGGGTGGAAAATCATTCCCAAAGCTCCAGGTCCTAAAATCTCTGAAAACTCTTGAGTGCTAATTTACACTGCAAAGGGAGTTTGCAGAATAATTTAATGTGTGATTAAATTAAGGCTCTTGAGATGGAGAGATTGTCCTCGATTATCTAGGTGAGCCCTGAATGTAACTGTAAGCGTCCTAATAATAGGGAGGCAAAGGGGATCAGACTACAGAAGAAGGCAACAACTAAAGCCAGGTGCTATGCTTCAGGCTTTGAAAGTGTAAGAAGGGGTCATGAGCTCTGAGAAATGCAGCTGTGGAGGCTGAAAAAGGAAGCATGGCCCCATTGTTACAATTTCAGCCCAGTGAAACTAATTATAAACTTTTGACCTCCAAAATTATAAGAGAATAAACGTGTGTTGTTTTTAGCAACAAAGTTTGCAGTAATTTGTTACAAGAGCCATAGGAAATTAAAACTACTACTAAAAATGTAACCAAATTGTGGCCCTATTGTCATAGCTAGAGCAGAAATCATATTACGAGAATAGATCAACCTAATCTCTGGCATCAGTAGCAACTATTGATCTGGTGAATGTATTCTCTACAATCACCAAAAAATCACGAAAGTCTATCACAAAGAGCAATGAAAAGACATTTGCGTTCATTAGGAATGAACAGCAGCATACATTCACAGTTGTAGCAGAAGTTTGAGTGAAGTCTTTTGCTGTCACAGTCCAGTCCAGTTAGTTTGTTGACTTTGGTTGTTTTGACATTCCCTTGTCACTGTATCAATGACATGATGTTAACTGAACCTAAGGGAGTATGAAGTGGCAAGTATAATGGATACATCAGTGGGTGGGAGATAAACAATACATGGATTCCAGGTGATCTGAGAAATGCTGGGCAGTATTAACACCTGTAGCTCTTACCATTAAGAAAAATGCAGGGATGCTTGGGTGGCTCAGTCGGTTAGGTGTCGGCCTTCGGCTCAGGTCATGATCCCAGGGTCCTGGGATGGAGTCCTGCATTGGGTTCCCTGCTCAGTGGGGGGCCTGCTTCTCTCCCTCTATCCCTCCCCCTGCTTGTGCTTTCTCTCTCTCTCTGTCAAATAAATAAATAAAATCTTTTTTTTTCCAGATTTTATTTATTTATTTGACAGAGAGACACAGCGAGAGAGGGAACACAAGCAGGGGGAGTGGGAGAGGAGAAGCAGGCTTCCGGCCGAGCAGGGAGCCTGATGCAGGGCTCGATCCCAGGACCCTGGGATCATGACCTGAGCCGAAGGCAGATGCCCAACGACTGAGCCGCCCAGGCGCCCCTAAATAAATAAAATTTAAAAAAAAAAAAAGAAAAAAATGCGCAATAGTTAATAAGCCTCTTAACTTTGGAGGTAGCACATAACATACTTGGAAAATGCAATAATCCATTTATTGAATAACTCAGAAAGATGCCAGTTTTGAGTGTAACTCAGAGCAAAAGAGCATATTCAGGTTGCAATGCAATCAGTCCCATCAATGGGCCATGGAACGGGGTGTTAGAGGTATCCACAGTAAATAAAGACAGGATGTTGTATCTCAGGCAAGTCCTAGTAGATGAGTCTCAATGTGGACTCTTAAGGTTTTGCAGCAAGTCTATGCTGCCTTGTATTAGTCTCCCAGGGCTGCTGTAACAAGATACCCCAGGCAGGACAGCTTAAACAACAGAAATTTATTATCTCACAGCTCTGGAGGCCAGAAGTCCAAGATCAAGGGGCCATCAGGGATGGTTTCTTGGTGAGAGCTCTTTTCTTCGCTTGCAAACAGCCACCTTTTTGCTGTGTCCTCATAGAGTTTCTCCTCTATGCATGTTTAGAAATAGGAAGAGAGAGAGAGAAAGAGAAAGAGAGAGAGAGATCTAGTGTCTCTTCCTTTTTATTAAGACATCAGTTCTATTAGATTAGGACCCCACCTATATGATCTCATTTAGCCTTAATTAACTGCTTAAAGTCCCTTTTTCCAAATGGAGTCACATTAGGAGTTAGGGCTGCAATATATGAATTCAAGGAGGTGGGGTGGGGAGGAATCAATTCTGTCCATAACACAAAAATATGCTGGTTTAGATGGTTATTAATCTGCAACAGAAAATTATTCACCATTTAAATAGCAGCTCCTGGCATACTACTAGACTCTAGTAGAGCCTGGATACTTGATCATAGTACATCAAATTGCTTCCCAACAGGATCTGAGCTTTGCCTCCTGCAGCTGAATGTTGTCAATTCATAAGGTGGGCAGGCACAACAAAATGTCATCATATAATGACAATGGTACATTTGGAATCAGGCCGAGTAGATCCAGAGAACACAAATAAATGAATATTTGGCCCAGACCCTCATATTTCCTATTTCTGTTACACAGATGAGTCTCCTTCATTCTATACCTATGGCCTTATAAATTTTCATTTTGACTAGCTAAAAAAGGATGAAAAATCTTTGGTTCATCAGTGGATCAGCACAAGATGTTAGTACAAGCCAAAAATGGACAATTGCTATTCTGTAGTATCATTTCAGAGGAGACAAAGAGAAAGCCTTTCAGTGTCTAGAACTCTAAACAGTACACCTGGTTATTTACTTGTACTGGAGTGAGTTGTGCCCTAGGATAAGAATATTCAGGACTGGGGCGCCTGGGTGGCTCAGTCAGTTGGGCGACTGCCTTCGGCTCAGGTTGTGATCCCGGAGTCCCGGGATCAAGCCCCGCATCGAGCTCCCTGCTCAGCAGGGAACCTGCTCCTCCCTCTGACCCCCCCCATGCTGTTTCTCTCTCTCTCTCTCAAATAAATAAATAAAATCTTTAAAAAAAAAAAAGAATATTCAAGATTTTTAGCTGTTGTTAATGGCTTAGATGGTTATTAATCCCTTAGATGTTTATTAGGAAATTTGGGTAGAGCTGGGGAATTGGAAGAAAGGAGGCAGAGGTCTCAGGAAGAAGCATAGTGATGGATTTATGGGAGTGGTCTCAAAGTGTGAGGATCTTTGCATCACACGCTAATGCCACTAGAGAGCACAGATTACAGAAGAGACACTGCTCAACTAGGTAGACCAGAGACTTGTCTTTAGCCATTCCAGTGCTTGTACAGTGGGCCCATGAATAAAATAGCCATGGGGCAGTGGTAGAGGTTATGCACAGTTCCAACAGCTTGGGCTGTGTCTCACCAGAACTGATCCAGCCACTGCCATTATTGAAAGTTTGACAAATCAGCAGCAGATACCAAGGCTGGGCTCTAAATATGTACCATCCCTCAAGGACCCTGTGTCAGTAGGGTCTCTGGGAAACAGACAGCAAGACAGGAATAGAAATGCAATAGAATTATTGGGGCTAATGCCTGTGAAAGATAAAAGGAAGCGGAAATGGAGTAGACAGGAAGAGCCTGTTAACTGTGATGCAAATCTGACACTAGTGAAAGAAGAGGGAGAAGGGACACCGTGGGGGTAGGAAGGGGCTCAAACTGAGGTGAACGAGAAGTCTCCACTAGACCAGGGGGCACCTTTTGGGCAAAAACATGCTGGTCAGGAACTGTGAGCCTAAGAAATCTGTGCCCAAGCCTGAAACGAGAGGCAAAGTCCGAAGGCACCCATAGGTGGAGGTACTTGTCACTTAACCACAGGCCATCTGTGGAAGGGGTACCTGAGCTGGGCTCCCTCATGACTGTCAAGTTACCAACCAGCCCCAGGGTGACAGACTGATTGCATCAGGCACATCACACCATAGAGGGGGCAGTATTTCATGCTGGCTTATGACTGTTACAGATTCTTAGTAAGGACGTGCCTTCTCTGCCTGCAGTACCACAATGTCATTGTCAGGAGAATCTCACATAGCATTGCCTCCAACCAATGGACCAAATTTATACTGAAGGAGGTTCAATGTGGCAGAAAACCAAGGGCTCCAGTAAGTGTTACATTTGTTTCAGTTAGTACTGTTTCAGAAGACCTAATTGTTACATATGCGGGAATTTTGAGAGACCATTGTTAAAACACTGATGGATTGAAATTGGCCATAGTGGAAGTATTTACCTAACATAACTAAGGCAAACTACAAATTAGAGCTTTTTCTTACACACAAGCCAATTTACCAACACACCAGTGAATCCAGTGGTGCTAATATATTAAATTGCCCATAGCTATTGGCAGCCTCAGAGAATGCTGAAATGATGACTTCAAGGAGCAGCTAGGACACCAGATTGGGGATTGCCCTTTGGGTCTTAGGGGTGGTGTTTTTCAAGATGCAATACATATTTTGAACCAAAGACCATATGTGCTGCTATGTCCACAATAGGTAGGGTGCATTTTTCTGGGAACCAAGGAGTGAAAACAAGAGATGACCCTTCTCGGGTGCTTGGGTGGCTCAGACGGTTAAGCGTCTGCTTTTGGCTCAGGTCATGATCCCGGAGTCCTGGGATCGAGTCCTGTATCTTGCTCCAAATCTCCCTCTGCCTCTGCTTATCTCTCTCTCTCTCCCTGTCTCTCATGAATAAATAAATAAAATCTTAAAAAAAAAAAACAAAGAGATGACCCTTCTCCCTAACAATTCCACTTGGGGAATTTTTGCTTTCTGTCCCCCAAGCTTCAGGCTCTGCTGGACTAGAAATCCTAGAAGGAAGATTTCTACCAGGGGACAAAGGATGGGTTCAACTAAATCTAAAGCTATAGCTGCTGCCTTGTCATTTGCTATTCCTTACACCAGTATACCTGTAGGCAAAGAAAGGAGTTACTAACCTGGTGAAGTAACTGGACCTGCTTATCACGAATGATAGAGTTGCTACTTCTCTCTATATATAGATGATAGACAGATAGATGATAGATAGATAGATAATAGATAGATAGATAGATAGGTAATGAAACTCAGGGAATTTATTTGGGTGGCAACTCTTGAGAGAGGGAACACAAGCAGGGGGAGTGGGAGAGGGAGAAGCAGGCAGGGAGCCTGATGCGGGGCTTGATCCCAGGACCCCGAGATCATGACCTGAGCCGAAGGCAGACACTCAACAACTGAGCCACCCAGGTGCCCTGTAAGTGGTGTGTTAACTGACAGAATGGGAGATATATCAGATAAATGGCTAGTATCCAAAATCTATAAAGAACTTATCCAACTCAACGCCCAAAGAACAAATAATCCAATCAAGAAACGGCCAGAAGACATGAACAGACATTTCTGCAAAGAAGACATCCAAACGGCCAACAGACACATGAAAAAGTGCTCAACATCACTCGGCCTCAGGGAAATCCAAATCAAAACCTCCATGAGATACCACCTCACACCAGTCAGAATGGCTAAAATTAACAAGTCAGGAAACGACAGATGTTGGCAAGGATACGGAAAAAGGGGAACCTTCCTACACTGTTGGTGGGAATGCAAGCTGGTGCAGTCACTCTGGAAAACAGAATGGAGGTTCCTCAAAAAGTTGAAAATAGAGCTACCATATGATCCAGCAGTTGCACTACTGGGTATTTACCCCAAAGATACAAATGTAGGGATCCGAAGGGGCATGTGCACCCTGATGTTTATAGCAGCAATGTCCACAATAGCCAAACTATGGAAAGAGCCCAGATGTCCATAGACAGATGAATGGATAAAGAAGAGGTGGTATATATATACAATGGAATATTATGCAGCCATCAAAAAAAAAAAGAAATCTTGCCATTTGCAACGACGTAGATGGAACTAGAGGGTATTATGCTAAGCGAAATAAGTCAATCGGAGAAAGACAATTATCATATGATCTCACTGATATGAGGAAGTTGAGAAACAAGACAGAGGAGCATAGGGGAAAGGAGGAAAAAATGAAACAAGATGAAACCAGAGAGGGAGACAAACCATAAGAGACTCTTAATCTCAGGAAACAAACGGAGGGTTGCTGTAGTGGGGGGTGGGGTGGGAGGGATGGGGTGGGTGGGTGATGGACATTGGGGAGGGTATGTGTTATGGTGAGCGCTGTGAATTGTGTAAGATGATGAATCACACACCTGTACCCCTGAAACAAATAATACATTATATGTTAATAAAAAAAATTTCAAAAAAAAGGTGGTATAGAAAATCAAGAGTTTCATTTGTTGACATTACATTTAAGATTTCTATAAAACAACAAAGCAAAGGTTTCAATTGCCACCAAGATAGGAAGTTGGAGCTGCAACCTTGGGAAAAATTGTGACCTCGGGAAAATAGAAATGGCTGCAAGAAGTTGGATGTCACACTATAATTTTCTATTACGTTGAAATGTGGTCAGAGCAATGCTTGTCACTTCCCTCTGCCACAGGAACCAGCAGTGTGCCAGTCAGCTACACATGCAGCAGTGCCCCAACCCTCAATGGATGTGCTCCATGAGTGGGAAGTGTCTTTATTGTTATAAGCCATTAAGAATTTAGGATATTGTTACCACAGTAGAGACTGAATTATCCTGACTGGTACAAAGAAATCCTTCCTTAATGATAACAAGGGGTAAGAAGGAGATGAGGGACGTAATTTAAGTAGTTTTGAGATCTGATATTGAGAAAATAAATAATTTTACATGTAGTGGTACTTTAGAAGGAAAAATAGTATAAGCACTATTTCCTTTCCCCAAAAACAACTGCAAGAAAATGCTGTCTAGTACTGTTTCTCCAGGTAGCTTAACAAGAGTGTGACCTTTACCTGGATTGACATCCCAGAGTATATGCAATCAAATGTAAAAATCCTTTATTGTGTCAACTCTCAATTGGTTAACACAGAATGCAGGTCACACACAAACCCCTGAATCATTGCACTGTAATTTCCTTATATACTGGGTGTTTTGTTGCTAGTTTACTGTCTGCTTTTGGCTTTGTTTCTGGTCACGTTAAAAAGTCTTCATTTCTGCTGACAGGCAGGTGGAGACAGGTAGGGAATGAAGGTCTCCATGCACATTCTCTAGGCACATCCACTCACAACTAACTGAGAACTGGTTGCATTTCCCCAAGTACTTGAATGGGTGATTGCCTCGTGGGGGTGAGTACCTATAGCCACCCTCCCCATCAGAGTAATCTTGCTACAGCTGCTTGCTGAAGTTTAAAATTCATTTACTGGAGACACAACCTTTTATTTCCAGGCTTGAGAAAAGGTTTCAATTGCAAATGTCCATTGGAGGGGGAGGAGGAATGTGTGTGGAGAAAGGAGGTAAATAAATCAGCCCTAACCAGGAAAACAACTCCCTTTATGCTTTTACAACAGGAGAAATTTAATGCAGCCAAATGATTGCATAAGTGATGTAAACCCAGAGATTAGCAAGAGCAGAAAGTCACTGCTTCCCCTAGGCTGACTGAACTAAAGGAGGAGGCAGAGTTTGTGAAGCCTAGGGACCAAGGTCACCCCTGTGAAAATCAAACCATAGGGCCACATTTGCTGGGGCTGAAGCCACAGAGGAAACTAAGTGTTGCCAGAGAAACTGCCCAGGGCAGAGAGAAAGGGAAAGAAACACCCTGCTTCTCCAACCCTCCAATCTATACCATTGGCTAAACCAGTTGGAAGTTAAAATGGAAGTCTGGAGAAAGCAGCCTGCAGGAGTCAGACCTTTTGTGATACAGAGCAGAACAGAGAAACGGCAAAATATGGATTGATGCTAAAAGAGACGCAGGACTGATATAGGAAGGTATGGCACACAGGACTTGGGGTTGGTATCTCAATACCATTCCTTCCTTTGATAGCTATGACTGTGCCATCCCCACATTCTTTAGGATCCCTTAATCATACTGACTTCCCTTGCCCAACATTGATCTAGCCATGGGGTGTGAGGAGGTGTAATAGAGCCTATTATATGATCCTTATTCCCTGCCCATAGTGATTCAGCAAAGGAAGGACATCTGACCAAGCCGAGGCAATCAGTCGTCACCAAGATTTTTCACACTGAAGCTGACGGAAAAGGGTCTGCTCTGGTTGTAGAACTGTAAGCATGGGTGTCTGTATCTACCCTTTGTCCTTGACCTCTGATGTGTGAAGAAAGCAATACTAGTAGGACAGATCATAGCCAAGTTGATGTGGAGAGGGAAACAAAGATAGAGAGGTGAGAGAGAGGGAGGGAGGGAGAGAGAGAGTCTAGAAAGGTTCTGAGTCCTTGGTTCTGGGAATCAGTAAGGAAAACTCTACCCCTGCTCTGCTCTATCTCTACTCATTCTATAATATGGTTGCTTAAGCCAACAGATTTCCCTTCTGGCTTAATGTATTATAGTAGATTTCTGTCTCTTATAACTAAAACACAGAGATGTTCTGAGAGAGCAAGAAAAGAAGAGATTGACATCATGCTAAAACTTTTGCTAAGGAAACAGAACAGCTGAGAGGGGAAGGAAGTGCAGGTGGCCCTGTTGAACACAGAGCAGGCATCAGCAAGCTGGGACTGGGATACTGATGCACCAATGCATGGTTTTACCAAGAATGTCCTACTTACTTACAGATATAGACAACTAATGAGGTAAGCTAAAGTCATGAGGTGGAGCTTCTGGGAAATTCTCTTACAAAGAGGAGGGGCTGATTGAGGTGACAGGTTTCTTTAGCCCTACACCCACCCACCACCCAGACATACCCACACTCTCTTCCTTCTGCCTGCCACAGGAACAAGTGGCTGCCATCATAAAGTCATAAATTTGAGGACCTTTCCCTAAAGAGCAGCAGAATTGAGAGATGAACAGAAACTAAGTGACAGTGGGATCAGTGACAGTGTGGGATCACCATACAGCCCAGAGCTGCTTACACTTATCATCACCTGAAAGAAAAATATTGTGGGTTTTTTTTAAAATTTTTAAAAAATTTTTGTGTGTTATTTAAGCCACTGCTTTCAAGCCCTAGCTATTCAGAGCTGATCAAAATCCCTAACTGATAAAGAATCCATCTCTGCCTTCTTATTAGAGGCCTTTTTCCCAGATGAAAATCTTGAGTTTCAACTTCTCTATAAGACCTTAGGAGGGGTTCCTGGCTGGCTCAGTTGGAAGAGCATGCTACTCCTGATCTCAGGGTTGTGAGTTTGAGCATCATGTTAGGTGTAGAGATTACTTAAATAAATAAAAACTTAAAAAAAAATGCCTTAGGAGGAGGCACCCAGCGGCCATGCCTTCTTTATGGCCAGGGTGAACCCAGGAAATGTGAAAATCCTGATCCCGCTGTGGGTCACAGGCCAGAGCCAACAGCTGGCAAGGGACACTTGGCCAGAGAAGCTGGGGGTGGGGGTGGGGGCTGCAGGATTTGAAGCCTGGGGAGGTGAGACACACAGATGGCTCTTCAGTTCTCCAAAGTCTAAAAGCACCAAGAGATACCCACCACACTGTCACTGCCACCACACTATAGCCCCAAAGCCTGCCTCTTCCTCACATGAAGAAGAGCTCTTTGCTTCTCCAGTCCTGATCTAGCCATGGGACTTGCAAATGTGGGGATTTCTTTGCGTCGTCCATCCTATCATCAGCTCTTCCTTCCTGTAATGGTTAATTTTAGGTATCAACTTGACTGGTCCACAAGTGCCCAGATATTTGGTTAAGCATTATTCTGGGTACATCTATGAAGGTGTTTCTGGATGAGATTAGCATTTGAATTGGTAGACTGAGTAAAACAGATTGCTGTCCCCACTGTGGGTGGACTTCATCCAATCCATTGAAGGGCTGTGTACAATAAAAGATTGAATAAGAAAGAATTCTGATTTTCTACATGACTATCTTCAAGGGGGTATATCAGTCTTCTGCCTTCAGTCTTAGACACTGACTGGAACTTAGACCACCTGTTCCCCTGGTTTTTAGGCCTCTTCAAAATCAGACTGGAACTATACCATTGACTCTTCTGGGTCTCCAGCTGATCTTGGACTTCTCAGCCTTCATAATTATGTGAGCAAATTCCTTATAGTAATTTGTATATATAGGATGTATGTGTATGTGTATCCTGTTGATATATATGTTCTATTGATTCTGTGCCCCTGGAGAGCTCAGACTAATACACACTCCCCAAGACAAAGGCCCCCGTCAGAAGGAGAACAGCAGCTGTACTCTCAAGGCCAGCAGCAGATTGAGGGTGCTAGTTTTCACCAAGACCCCAGCCTGTGATGAATCAGGCTTCAAATCTGAATGAGGGCTGCAGGTCCCAGAACTATAGGTGCATATCTTTCCAATCTCATAAGGGCTCAGGCCTTTTATGTTTGGGGAATTAGTAAGAAAAAAAGTCCTTAGAAAACCACAGTCAGTTAACATGCATTTCCAGAGAAATGCCCCTTGACAGCTCTACTAGACACAAAACAGGGAGGGGATGCTTCCAGAGGAAGTGGGGGACTGAAGGCTGTCGTTTAAAGACCAAGATCAGCTGGGAGCAGTTTTAATGCTTCTGTTTATAATAAAGGAATGAAGTTCCGGAAAGTTGCTTCTCTGTGCAAAAAGAGGAGTGGCTGTGAGCTTGGGGGGGGTGACAGAGGGGAGTGCAAAATGGTTTATTGGTGTCACATAAAAACAACAAAGACCCTTGGTGGCCCTTATCTTGATTTTGCAAATCATGCAGCATGAATGGGGAATTCTTCCTGGGCCTTTATCATTTCTTTTTCTTTTCCTTTTTTGGGGAAAGTGGGGGGGGCAATGGGCAGGCGGGAGGAAATTTAATTCTCTGCGATCAACAGTAGGGAGGCTAGGGTTCTCCCACGAGAGCAAGCCTCACTCCTGGGGTCCTTCAGGACCTCTCAGGGCTCTCAATATGGAATTTTCTCCTTGTCCACCTCAAGGAGCTAGACGTTCATCTGGAAGGGTCATCCCATGGAAGAGGGCAAAGCTCTGCTCACTAGGGCTTTACATAAAGCAGACTGACCACTCTTCCACTACCATTTTCCTTGCACATGCATGGCATTGAACATCACGGCACAAAGCTGTGTTCCTCCATAAGATCACACACCTGTGTCCCTGCCAGCAGGACCTGGGCAGCCAGCCATTCTGACAGCACCTTGCCTGATCAATCTTTCTGAGAGCTTCCCAGAAGGGGCCAGACAAAAGGCAAGCCCTGGGGACAATCCAGCAGCAGTCCCTGTCCCTAAGCACAGAGGTGTCTGTAGTGGTAATGGGTTGTCCTGAGCATGGGTGTGACTTCATGGCACTAAGACTGACTGTAAACCCAGGGGAATCCCATCACAGATCAGGTTCCTCAGGAAGCAGACTCTGAGATGGAGAAGAACAGCTAGGATGTTATTAGGAGAAACTGTAGGGATCAACGTTTGCTGGAAGAGGGGAGAAAGGAGCAGGATTAGGCAGAGGGAAACACTGGGCTGGGATGCAGGACTGATGGAGGCCTCAGCCAGCCTTGCAGAGAGCGCTGTAGCTGTGCACCAGCAGAGATGCTCCTGGCGGGATGAGGGCTGGGGCTTCATACCCTCCACTGATCAGTCACTGGATGTGGGCTGTTCTGGGAAGGTATGTGACCTTGGGAAAGGCTGTTTTCCTCAAGATAACTCCCCTAGAGGGACAGCTAAGGCAATCCTACAGTTGCTTTCCAACCTTTCATTGCTGGTTTGCACATTGTAGGATCAGCCCACCTCCTCTTATCTCTAGCTCCTAGGATTCTATGAATGTTCTCTAGGGCTCCAGCAGTGTGTGTGTTCAGGAGTGCTCTGTAACAATGACCACACTCCACACTTGGGTTAAAACATATAAGATAAACCATATTCTATAGAAGTGGAATTTTGAGGAAAGAAGGGGGAGCAGAGATCACTAGCTGAGGAAAGCATGATGGATGTTCTGAGAGTAAGCATTGTCCTGTGCAGGTGCTTTTTAATTTTTTTTTAAATTTTGCTTTACTTTTCGTGCACATGAGTGAGACAGATAAATTCCCCAATCTTCTAGTCAGCCTGGGTGAGACTCGTTTGTTCTCTGGACATTTTACTTTCTTTCTGGGCAGTGCTTGGTGGACAAACTTTATATTGGACACATGTCAGGTTGTCAATCCTGAGTACAGTTCATCCTCTCAAAACTTTGCCCCACCCACTGACTCTGCTGGGTTTGTGATCTCCAGGGTGGTGAGCACCAGCCTCACAGGCATGTGAGCTGGATCAGTCAATACCTCTGGTGCAGTCTGCACATGCCAGTGAGGGCTGAGTCTGTTGGGACTGGGACTTGCAGCAGAACAACTGTACCTTAGAAAGGACCCAGTGTTGCCTCCACTTTGGGCCAGGAGCAGGCAGTAAGTAAGCAGAGGAATTCCTTCTGCAGGGAGAGGGCAATAAAGCTCAAGTTGAATGAAGAGAGCCCTCTGGCCTGGGAGTTAGGAAAGGCACAGTTGCTGACCTGGCCACTTCTCAGACACGGGGCTGTGGAGCTGAGCACTCCAGGAGACTCGCCCTTTGCTGAGGCAGCAGAGTGGGCAACAGCTTCTCACCAGCAAAGCCCTGTTCCTTGGGCTGGCATTCCTCCCCTGCCAGTACCCCATCTCACGCTCAGAACCAGGATATCTCTTTCTGCAGAGCCAGGAAGCTCACTGCTGTTTTCATACTCAGCACCACAGCTACTGAATTACAACTCTTGTTCACCAGGGATGGGGGCAAGTGTAGGGATGGGAGAGGCAGGGAAGGCCATCTGTCCTGTGGCCCTCACCAGCATTCCATTCTCCTGGTTTGTTGTGTTCAGGCCCCAGCCTAGCTGGAGAGCAACTTTTCTCCTCCCTGGCACCACTCCTTACAGAAGAGCCAAGGTCTGTGGGCCTGGCTGTTCCACCCCTCACTGCCCAGACACTGGGCACCGAGCCCTAGTGGCCTGCTAGTCACAGGTACCTCTCTTCTGGGAGTGGGGAGTCATATTGATGAGAAGCCTTTACTCTGAATATTAGAGAGAAGGGGGCCAAAATCTCATAAGTGAGGAGTGAGTGCTATAAAACAAGGTCCCCAGGTAGGCCTCAGCAGAGAGGCAGGCCTGACTGAGAATCCCAGTGCAGATTAGCATAACCCCCACAGTGTTTCAGCAAGGCAGAGGATTTCTGAGTGGGAGCCTGGGGAAAGGGAGGCGGAAGGGTAGGAAATGGGGAGGATGGAGAAGATGGGGGTATGGGGAGGATGATGAGTATGGAAAGGACAGGGAATGGGGGAAGGGAGAATGAGGAGGATGGTGAAGGTAGACAGCATGGTAAGATGGGGAGGATGGAATGTAGGGAGGTTGGGAGAATGGGGGATGGGGCAGATGGGGAGGATGGGATGGGTAAGGG
Source organism: Neomonachus schauinslandi (assembly GCF_002201575.2). Classification (NCBI taxonomy): domain Eukaryota; kingdom Metazoa; phylum Chordata; class Mammalia; order Carnivora; family Phocidae; genus Neomonachus; species Neomonachus schauinslandi. The sequence goes on along the minus strand of NC_058418.1, from coordinate 21,927,184 downwards.
TATGGGGAGAAAGGGGCAGATTGGAAGTATGGGGAATGGGGGGATGGGGAGGATGAAGGAATGGGGAACATGGGGTGAATGGGAAGGATGGGGAAGATGCCATGCACCCATCTTCTAGCCCAGGTCTATGGATGCGTGGATGGGTCCAGTTTACTAGGGCTGCAGGACAAATTATCACAAACTGAGTGGCTTATAACAACCCAGTTCTGGAAAGCAGAAGTCCAAAATCCGTAGGTGTCAGCAGGGCCATGCCCCTTCAAAGACTCTAAGGGCTGAATCTCCAGCTTCTCCAGCTTCTGGTGGCCCTGGAGGTCCCTTGCTTGTGGAGCACCACTGCAATCTCTGCCCTGCCTTTACATCTGTTCCGTATGTGTCTCTTCCTATGAAAACACCAGTCACTGGATTTAGGGCCCACCCTAATTCAGCGAGATATCATCTTAATTACATCTGCAGAGACCCTATTTCCAAGTAAGGTCACATTCTGAGGTTTGGGCAAACATGAGTTTGGGGGAACACTCTTCAACTCTACCAACATGGATGACAATTTTCAGATTGCTATGAGGTGTACTGCAGGTATTTTCCAAACCATTCAGCGAGGAAATTTTTCAGAGAGGTAAGATCCTTCACAGGGCCAGTGAAGTCTGAATTACTGTTGTTCTGCAACCCCACTCTAACCTGCGAGCCATGAGGTTTGGAGAAACTCAGGCTCCCATTGCACTGAATGACAAGGCAGGCGTGTTTTCAGGACTAACAAAGACCTGGAAATGCCAGTGAGATCACAGAGGCATAATTTCTGCTCAGTCACACAGAAGCAAACCAAACAACAAAGGAGCAGGGCCTCCAGGCATTAGCACAGAGTTAATGGCACAAGGAGATCTGGAAGGATTGCTGTTGAATATCATTCTCAATGAGCCGGCATGAATCTACATGTACTGGGCACTGTGTGGAACAGTGCTGGGCTCACCCCCGCTCCTCCCCAACCCCGGCAGTGACCAGGGAAAGGGGCTTATGGGAAACAGAGCTGCCTTGGTCCACTGATAGAAAAGAACATGGAGTTTGTGTCACAGCAGAAATACAGACACCATGCCTCAAGGCTGTGAATGAAAAGCCTTCTGCCCCCACCTGTGCAATCTAACAGTGGATTGGGGAACTTCCAAAGGCCCAGAGCTTCTGAAACTACCATGTGGAAATGGCCAGGGTCAGCAGATACTGGAGAATGAGAGTTGACTTGGGCGTTTCTGAGGATATGTAACCCAATGTGAGCATGTTCATTTTACCCAAGGCTGGGAGAAAGTAGGCCATAGGCCAAAGTCATCAAACTGGTCATCTGCAGGACCAAGGCTGGGTCCTCATCCTTTGTGGAGCCGGGACCACTCAGGCTGCTGCCTCCTCTTTGGAAAGAAAATGCAACCTGGAGGTACCTGGGTTGCTCAGTTGTTAGGCATCTGCCTTTGGCTCAGGTCATGATCCCAGGGTCCTGGGATCAAGCCCCGCATCGGGCTCCCTGGAACCTGCTTCTCCCTCTCCTACTCCCCCTGCTTGTGTTCCCTCTCTCACTGTGTCTCACTCTGTCAAATAAATAAATAAATAAAATCTTTAAAAAAAAAATGCCTAGAGAGGAAGGGCTGGGGGGATGGGTTAGCCTGGTGATGGGTATTAAGGAGGGCACATTCTGCATGGAGCACTGGGTGTTATACACAAACAATGAATCGTGGAACACTACATCAAAAACTAATGATGTAATGTATGGTGATTAACATAACAAATTAAAAAAAAAAATGCAACCTGACCAGCTCTGTGAAGAGCCTAGGCTGGGTAACAGTCCTCAGAGTCCTCTATCTGTCCTTCAAAAACGAACTCCCAAATATGCTCATGAACTTCATGGGGGTACCAGCCAAGTTTCCCTCTTATTGTTGATAAGTGGGAAACTGAGGACCAGAGACTGCAGGGACTTGTGCAGGGACCCACTGTTACTGTCACTTTCCCATGGTCTGCACAGCCAAAATGCAAGCTCAGCCAAAGTCAAGGAAATAGTAACAAAGTCTTCATCAGTAATCTACTTGGATCAATGACCCAGCTCACAGAGAGGCAGGAGGCTCAGCTCTATCCAGACACCTGGGAAGGCTGGGTCTTAAGGGGCAGTACCTGTTGGGTGGGAGAGTTTCACCCAGCTTTCTCATCTCAAATGAGCAATTCTACCTTCAAGAGGAACTGAGATTCAAGACAAAGCTTCCAAGAGCAATGAACTGCTTTTATTCTCTTCACTATTTATTCTTGATGTGATTCCCTGCCCTGAAGGTTAGAAAATCAAAGCAAAGCAATCAAAGGCAGGGTGCTGTGGTATGGTTTTCTTACTCTCAGGCATATGCATCCAGGCCCCTGACTGGACTTCTGCCCCACCCCACCACTGCTGGGTCCCACTCAGAACCCAAAATATCCCCAAGGGACCATGGAAATAGCTGGGGTGCAGGGTTGAGTTGGAAATTTTCCATATATTTTTTAATTTACTGTTGACCTTATAGGGATATTGGAGGAATAAGTTCTCCTACGTTAAATTAAGGAAACCCTGAAGTCATTCTTGTTCACCACGAATGTAATATATATTAATTAAGGATGCAGACACTGAGCTATGTGGTAGCCCTTGCCCTCAGAGTCTTCAGTTAGGGAAGAGATGATATAATCACAATAGCAAATGGAAAATTGTGATTGTGGTGCTGGTCATGAAAGAGGAATATCAGCAACCTTCTCTACAGGAGCTCATGGGAGCCTGCAGCAGGGATTTGACCCAGTCAAGGAAGTTGAAGTGACCCCCGATTTGAGATCAGAATGTTGAGTAAGAGACGACCTGGCAAACAAAGGAGGGAAGGACAGTTTCATGCAGAGAAATGGTACGTGCAACACCTGGGGAAGGTGAAGAATGGTAAATACAAAGATCAGTGAAAGCAGGGCAGCTGGAGGACAGGAGTGGAGGAGGCGGGCCTTGTTGTTCAACGGAAGGGGCTTTGCCTCTAAGGCAGCAATAGGAAACCAATGGGAAGCTTATTAAGTAGGTGATACAATCAGCCTCATGCTTCAGATTAATCATTCTGGTTATAAAATGAAGGAAACATTGGAGTAGGGGCAGCGTGGGTGCAGAGGACCTGTGAAGAGTCCAGGTGGCAGGGGATTTGAACTGGAGTATCACATGGGTAGTGAGTGGCAAAGCCTGGTCTCAAACCCAAGCCTGAGCTGAATGCACCGCACTGAGCTTCACAGGTACCACATCTTAACCACTCCACGAGCTGCCGTGTCCATTCCTTGAGGCTTGTTAAGAAAGGCTCTCAGGCACTGTGTCTACCAAGGCACAAAGATGTCCAAAGAATGTCAAGTTTGTGCATTTCCAGAGCAGAGCTCTGAAAGAAAGATCCCAAGGTTTGATGACATTTCCCAGCCTATGGTCTCCAGACCAGGCCCTGTGGGGGTGAGCTCTCTGCCACCATCCTAGGAAGACTATGCTAAAGTGAGCCTCAGTGAGCCACGGCTCCCTCAGTCCCTGGAGGAGAAGACACCGTTTTCACATAAGGCATTGTCTGGCCAGACAACCCAATCACTCAAGTTTTAACCAAAGTTGGAAAAATCTGGTGCTAAATGGGTTCAGAGATGTAGGTGATAGAGCTGCAGTAAAAGTGTTATGCTACGAAACGCTGCACACTTTTCAGAAATGTTAATTGGTTAGTGTCATAATTTTTACACACATGTAAATAAGGTTAATGAATTTTATTCCACACAGATGATTTAAATTGTAAAACAATCAAATTACTTTTCAGGTAATACTTTGGGCCCAAATCAAATAAAATTTCAAGTCATTATAACTTTAGAAAAAGAAACTAATTTGAATATGTGATTTAGATCCGTTAAAAGTCTTCTCAACTTTAAACAGTGATAATAGAAATCAGAAAAGCTTGAGAGTGGTTAAGATTAATTAAGAGTGAATACATTTGGGAAAAGGAAATTATGGTACTGTAATTTTAGAATGCAAATGAGGTCAAAAAGTTAAAACTAATGTGCATCTATATAAACACTGCCTCAATAAAGGGAAAATATTTCATTACATGGTTTTATAAGTACTATATTCTGTACTTCTTGGTATATAAGTAGCAACAAATTGATAAACAGCAACCTGTTGTCAGCTCATTAGAATACCCTTACGGCTGCCGAGAGTTAAGCTGGTACCAATTTAGAATTCTTGTTCCACAACATTTTCTGCAGCCCGATTTCCTTGTTCTATGAGTAAACAGAGTTGGCAACCCACTCAATCCCTGTGAACCTCTTTATACTGGCTCACTGTGCCTATATCCTATTTTGTGGACTTTGCTGCTAAGGGGTCCCACCTGCAATGGTCTTGAGGCACTTTGCTTGGGGGCTCTGGGGCCACCCTGACTACCCAGCCAGCCAGGGGTGCCTGGAAGTTTTGTTCCCCAGCTCCCACCCCAGGATCTGTGGCCAATGGCTGGTGTAAGGGTCCTTTGCCTTGAGATGAGACAAACTCTGGGGTGTCATTTATGCTGCAGAGCTCCCCACAGGACGGGGCCAGGACTAGGCTTCACCTGAGATCACAGCTGAGATCTGCACTAGGTATGGTTCCCTTGAAGTAGAGCCTGAAAAGGAAGGTCTTGTGCAAGTGCAAACCTTTTATAGAGAAGTGCTCTCAGGTGAAACTTGTAAGGAATGGGGCATTACAGAAAAAGTTATTGTGACACCTGTTGAAACAGTAAAGAAGACTAGTCAGGACTGTTGTGACAGATGTCAGGACTATTCCAGTAGGGCCGAGAGATCGGGCTCAACTCTGAATACAAGTGGCGACTCATAACCAACAAGCAGAGTGAAGGGATCCATGCATGGACAACCACGAAGAGAAGACAGTGAGGGTAGGGGGATTTGTGCTGAAGGCAGGCCAGAGTGATCAGACATCAAGGGTAATCAGATATCCAGGGCAGGGGGATTCTTGCTAGACTGACTTAGCAGGATTATTGCTACAAATAGACCACCCAGGCCAAGGACAGGGCCTGAGGATGAGGCCAAGTTAAAAAGAGGCCTTAAAGGAGCCTGACTGAAGAGTCTGTCGGGGGAAGCAGAGAGGAGCAGGGGAAGACTTGGGTTCAGCTCAAGTCTGCCCCTGCCTGATCATACAGGATCCTACCTTGAGGCGAGGGAACCTCCATGAGTTCGTGTCTGGCTGTGAGCCAACAGCCAGGGGATGGCTACTCTGCCAACCCAGGGCAATCCTCCAGAGACCCAGGAGTCATTAGCAGCCCACACTCACAGCAGCTGAGCCATCAGTTTCCCAGCTCATTAAAGGGAAGTTGAGCAGGGTACTGCCGCCTTGTTCCCCTTTCCCTATCCTTCCTCCTCTGTGTCCTCCTCTTTCCCTTCTTGCCTCCTGGGAGCACTGTCTGCACAGGAACCCTCATCACAGACACTGCTCCAAAAAACTCAACCTAGGACACCCTACAGCTGCTCCAACACTGAAGAGTTACACTTCCTTTGATGACCACAGGTCCGCCGTCTTCCTGCAAGCCTCTTGGTTCCAGGCTTGGGGACGGAGCTCCTACGGTTCCCAGCAGCAGGGAATCTATGTTCCCTTCTTCTAGTAATAGTATTTCAGTTCTCCTCTGAGGAATCAAACTTCCTCTTCTCTTAATCTATAAGATTCAGGTATAGCACACATGTACACACACACACACACTTTATCTCATACACACACACACAACACATATACACATACACTCACAGGCGCTAGAGGGAGCCATCTGACCTAGACCTGGACAATCAGAGTCCAGGGATGGCATGTGATCTGAGCTGATCCAGTGAGCCTCAGCCCAGGGAGTTTGGCTGGAACTCTTGGAGAAACGATACTGTGCTCTCTTTCCACTGAGATGGTTAATCTGCAAGAAATAAGCCTGAGGCTGCTGAGGGTCATCTTCCCACAAATAGGAAGATTCTGCCCAAGATGGAGGCAATCACAGAAGCGTAAAAGACATCTGGCAACAGCATGTGAGCCCTGGGCCATCCTCTGGACTTTTCAGTTGTGTGAGCCAATTCAGTCCCTTCAGCTGGTGAGGACTGGGCAAGCCACCTGGAGATGAGTTTCAGTCACTTACAAGCAAATGAGCCTCTGACTAATTCCGCTGAAAAGAGTCTGGTGAAAACCAGCTTTAGATGACATAAAAAGTAGGGACTCATTGTCTGGAGTCTGGGCAGCTATGTGACCTTGATCAAGGTCTATCACCCCTCTGTGCCCCCATTCCCCTATTTGCACAATGTATTTCCTAGAGGTGGGGGTAGAGCTCTCCAGGACTCGGTGGATGATTCCTCTGAGAGTGTGCCCTAGGTGCCATGCTCTCCTATCCAATCTCCGAGCTCTCAAGACTCTGAGTTCTGATGCCACAATTTCTTCACAAGGGCCAGATCCTCCCCCTGCACCTAACTCCACCTCCAGGAACTAGTCCAGGAAGAGCAATGGGGCCCAACCTCAATGTACACATCTGGGAGCTGGGCCCCTGCCCGGGACTCCTCTGTCTACTGGAGCAACCCTTGTGATTTTTGTGATCACAGTTCTTGCTCATCATTTCACTCTCCATTTAGACAACGTCAGCCTCTGTGGACCAACCCTCTTCTGGGGCCCACGTAGCCACATACATGGACAGAGTCAGGGATTAGAGACATGCTAACTTCACATTCCAGCTACTCTATTACCAGCTGTGTCATTGTGTTACTTCACATCTCAAAGCCACAGATTCCCATACATATAATGGGAATCATAAGCCTCAGATGTGAGTGTCTTTGGCTGGGTTGGGTTGAATTTTCTCAGGATTAAATAACACATCGTAGCAGATATTGTCAGGCTCTGCCCGTATTCCCTGGGATCGCTTCACCATTGTCCCATCCCCTCACTGGCCCTAGGCCAGAACCTAGGTCTCTTTCTGGGAAGGCTCCCTTCAGGCTTCTGGAAACCTCTTCACCTACTGTCAAGGAAGAAGAGCCAAAAATACCTGGTTAATGTACACCTCCCTCATCCCCACTCTTTAACCAAGACTGACAGCACAGAGGTACAAATGGGCATAAATGCATCAGGCCTCTTGTGCTAGATCTGGGCAGCTCTGAGACTGAATCCTTCCAAGGTCCTCCTCTACGGGGCTTTGCTTGGTACCATATCCTTCCATTCCCAGGCCCACCTCCCACTTCCCTTCCGTGTTTTCCTGGGGACAGTTTCTACTAGCTCACTGTCTAATGCTTAATAGAGTACCTTACACATAGTTGGCGCCCCAGCAGTGATGGCTACCTCACTGTTATAGAGTACCTGCTAAGTGGCGGCCCCAGCTGCGTGGGACAAACTGCATAAATCCCAGGAGGTGGACACATAGGTGCATGTACATACATGCATTCATGTACGCATGCACAGTTCATTCCTGGGAGAGACAGCAAACGTCCCTACATGGTATAGGCGATGCTCTTCTAAGTCATGTCCGATGGCCCCATGGAAATGTTACCATGAAGCCAATGCAAGAGTCTAATACCTCTTGCTTTAAGACCTGTCCCCAAGCCTAGAGCTGAACCACCTGTGGCTACTCTATATAGGCACCAGGTAACAGGCAGCTTTCCAATGTGTCCATGAGCTAGCTAACTGAACAGCACAGTCACCTGTCACATTTGTGTTTCCCCTGACTTACCAGGACCTTGTGAAAGGATTGGGCAGGGCAGGGACAGGGCTAAGGAGAACCACAGGGAGACCTGGAGCATACTTAGGAAAGGAGGAGCCCTCTGTGGTTGGGAAGTGTAAGGGAAGCTCTCAAGCAGAGGGCCAGCCATGCGCTGATTGCTCTGAACACCTCAAGCCCCAGCCTGGGTACTGACTAGTGTCAACGGGATCGTGGGACCCTTCATGTGAAGGCACATGGGGATGTCATGCTGACTCTAAAAGTAGCCAGACCAAAGCCTGGAGCTGCTGAGAGCCCCTGCATCAAGAAAATGTGCTTGAGAGTGACAAAAGGAAACAAAGCTGTGAATTAGAAGCAAAATGCAAGAAATGGTTTAACTATTAAGCATCTCAATTCAGTCATATCTGAAACCTGAAAACTCTTTGTTGCTGAGCCAATTCATTCCCTTTTTAGCTTGAGCCAGTTTAAGAAAGGACCTGTCACTTTAACGACTGAGCCACCCAGGCGCCCAGGGACCTGTCACTTTAAACAGAGATAGTAACTAGAGGCAGAGGGCCTTTGGGCACAAATGGAAACCTAGTCCCAGCTCACTAAGCTTATGACTGGTTCTTTTGTGCCCTTAGCTCAAAACCGGTACCCATAATGTGAAGATGTATGGCTTCCTCCTAAACCTATACCTATCCTTTTGTGCTGCCCACATCTTACCATTCAGGTAAGGGCCCCTCATTGAAGAGTATCTCCTGAGAGCAAACATTCTAACCTCTGTCCCTAAGCCTTCACTTGAGTGCAGACTTTGTAGTGGAGGTTGGAGGAGAACTGAGGTCTGGAGAGCCGGCTCTGCCAGGCCTGGCCAGGCCCAGGATGCTGTTGGTGCACCCCTGATTGCTGGGGAGACACACTGTCTACTCAGTCACCTCGAATGAAAGGACAGGACCCCAAGCCTGCTCCTTGGGAGTGGAGAGAGGAGGGAAGCAGTCACGACAGCGGCCTTTAGCACGTGCCTAAACAAAGCCACCTTTCATGTGACAGGCTCAGAGGCCAACAGGAACCAGAGGGAGTTCAGAAGACAGCTCTGCAGCATCATTAATACCTTGCAAGTAATCACCAGGTGAAAATGGGGCCTCTGCTGCCACTCGGACTTCACAGGGGAAAAAGGCATTTGCATTTTCTCTCACCACAGAGGGGTGCCAGTTCCCTCCAACATTAGAAAAAAGTTGCAATTCTTAGTAGTTCTTCACTGATGGGCTTGAATCCCCTGCCAGGCCTCCCCTCCCCACAGCCTCCCTCTTATGTATTAAAACAAAAGCCTGTGAGGTAAGAAAAGAAAATCTGGAAGCCAGTTCATCTAGGAGCTGAGAAGCAGCAGAAATTTTGCGTCATTTGTGCAAGCCCTCCTCAGGCTGGACCCACAGGACCGGATCAACACTTCAGTCAATACAGCCCAGCACACAGCCTTTCAGGCTGGGCTCTGCCAATTAAAATTCAAAGAAAATAAATATAACACATATGATTTTGTTCCTTGACATGCAGTACAAGAAATGCAAGCACTACATGTGTTTTATCCTAGATAAATGAACGTGGCTCACATATTGCCCTCCTACCCACTCCTTCATCAACTTCTGTGGCTGGGCTATAGCACTTTCCACCCCTCCCACCCTCAAATGTCTTCAGCCTCTGGGGCTGTCGCTTTCCAGTCTCCCTGCCTACCAGTGGCCCATGAGGTCCACTCCAAGGCTGTGCTTCCAATCTTCCCACACCAAGCCTGGCCCAGGCCCTTTCAGTCTCAGCGTACTTAATATCTGGGAAGATTCCCTAAGAATGCCAAGGAGCTGCCCTCTGCCCAGCATCCCATGGCAGCATAGGTCTCCTTCCACCATCTCAAACTCCCCAAATCCTGTTTCCCCTTCCTACCCTCAGGGAGGCTCACTGTCCCCCACCTTTATTAGGCCATTTCTTCTGTTTAAGATCCCCTCAGTGGGGGAGTATTGGCTGGGAGAGGGCACAGGGGGACCTTTTGGGTACTGAAATGTCCCCATCTGCATCTGGGTGATGGGCACACTGACCAACAAGTGTGTACAAATGTGAGATTCAAGGGGACGCACACTCAGTATTAGTGCACTCAAAATACATTACTGCTCAGGTTAAAAAATGTATCACCCCCACAAAAAAAAATTTGTTAGCTTAGACTGAAGGTGGCAAATAGCCAACGTATGGCCTCACAAAAGGTAATTTCATAGGTCACCCTAGTAATTTTGGCTGGGTCTGCATGGTGTGTGCTTTTTTTTTTTTTTTTGTAGTTTTTAATTTTATTATGTTATGTTAGTCACCATACAATACATCATTAGTTTTTGATGTAGTGATCCACGATCCATTGTTTTCATATAACACCCAGTGCTCCATGCAGTACGTGCCCTCCTTAATACCCATCACCGGGCTAACCCATCCCCCCTCCCCCCTCCCCTCTAGAACCCTGTTTGTTTCTCAGGTCCATAGTCTCTCATGGTTCATCTCTCCCTCCAATTCCTCCCCCCCACGTTTTTCCCTTCCTTCTCCTAATGTCCTCCATGTTATTCCTTATGTTCCACAAATAAGTGAAACCATATGATAATTGACTTTCTCTGCTTGACTTATTTCGCTTAGCATAATCTCCTCCAGTCCCATCCATGTTGATGTAAAAGTTGGGTATTCATCTTTTCTGATGGCTGAGTAATATTCCATTGTATATATGGACCACATCTTCTTTATCCATTCATCTGTTGAAGGGCATCTCGGCTCTCTCCACAGTTTGGCTATTGCGGACATTGCTGCTATGAACATTGGGGCACATATGGCCCTTCTTTTCACTACATCTGTGTCTTTGGGGTAAATACCCAGTAGTGCAATTGCTGGGTCATAGGGTAGCTCTATTTTTAAATTTTTGAGGAACCTCCACACTGTTTTCCAAAGTGGCTGTACCAACTTGCATTCCCACCAACAGTGTAAGAGGGTTCCCCTTTCTCCACAACCTCTCCAACATTTGTTGTTTCTTTCCCTGTCCATTTTGGCCATTCTAACTGGTGTAAGGTGGTATCTCAGTGTGGTTTTGATTTGGATTTCCCTGATGGCTAATGAGGATGAACATTTTTTCATGTGTCTGTTAGCCATTTGTATGTCTTCTTCAGAGAAGTGTCTGTTCATCTCCTCTGCCCACTTTTTGACTTGATTATTTCTTTTTTGGGTGTTGAGTTTGAGAAGTTCTTTATAGATCTTGGATGCCAGCCCTTTGTCTGTAGTGTCATTTGCAAATATCTTCTCCCATTCTGTGGGTTGCTCTTTGTTTTGTTGACTGTTTCCTTTGCTGTGCAGAAGCTTTTTATCTTGATGAAGTCCCAAAAGTTCATTTTTGCTTTTGTTTCACTAGCTTATGGAGATGTATCTTGAAAGAAGTTGCTGTGGCCGATGTCAAAGAGGTTACTGCCTATGTTCTCCTCTAGGATTTTGATGGATTCCTGTCTCACAGTGAGGTCTTTCATCCACTTTGAGTTTATCTTTATGAGTGGTGTTAGAGAATGGTCGAGTTTCATTCTTCTGCATGTGACTGTCCAACTTTGCCAGCACCATTTATTGAAGAGTCTGTCTTTTTTCCATTGCATGTTTTTTCCTGCTTTGTCAAAGATTATTTGACCATAGAGTTGAGGGTCCATATCTGGGTTGTTTGTTCTATTCCATTGGTCTGTATGTCTGTTTTTGTGCCAGTACCCTGCTGTCTTGGTGATCACTGATTTGTAATATAGCTTGAAATCGGGCAACGTGATGCCCCCAGCTTGGTTTTTCTTTTTCAACATCTCCTTGGCGATTCGGGGTCTTTTCTGATTCCATACAAATTTTAGGATTGTTTGTTCCAGCACTTTGAAAAATGTCATTGGAATTTTGATCGTGATGGCATTGAAGGTATAGATTGCTCTAGGTAGCATAGACATTTTAACAATGTTTATTCTTCCGATCCATGAGCATGGAATATTTTTCCATCTTTTTGTGTCTTCTTCAATTTCTTTCATGAGTGTTTTGTAGTTCCTAGAGTATAGATCCTTTACCTCTTTGGTTAGGTTTATTCCGAGGTATCTTATGGTTTTTGGTGCTATTGTAAATGGAATCGTTTCTTTAATTTCTCTTTCTACAGTTGCATTGTTAGTGTATAAGAAAGCAACTGATTTCTGTGCATTGATTTTGTATCCTGCCACATTACTGAATTGCTGGATGAGTTCTAGTAATTTGGGGGTGGAGTCTTTTGGGTTTTCCACATAAAGTATCATGTCGTCTGCGAAAAGAGAGAGTTTGACTTCTTCTTTGCCAATTTGAATACCTTTTATTTCTTTTTGTTGTCTGACTGCTGTTGCTAGGACTTCTAGTACTATGTTGAACAACAGTGGTGAGAGTGGGCACCCTTGACGTGTTCCTGATCTTAAGGGAAGGGCTCTCAGCTTTTCCCCATTGAGGATGATATTCGCTGTGGGTTTTTCATAGATGGATTTTATGAACTTGAGGCATGTTCCCTCTATCCCTATATTCTGGAGAGTTTTAATCAGGAAAGGATGTTGTATTTTGTCAAATGCTTTTTCTGCATCAATTGAGAGGACCATATGGTTCTTCTCCCTCCCCTTATTAACGTGTTCTATCACCTTGATTGATTTGCGAATGTTGAACCACCCTTGCATCCCGGGGATAAATCCCACTTGGTCATGGTGGATGATCCTTTTAATGTATTGTTGGATCCTATTAGCTAGGATTTTGTTGAGGATTTTGGAATCCATATTCATCAGGGATATCGGTCTGAAATTCTCCTTTTTGATGGGGTCTTTGCCTGGTTTGGGTATTAAGGTAATACTGGCCTCATAGAATGAGTTTGGAAGTGTTCCTTCTGTTTCTATTTTTTGAAACAGCTTCAGTAAAATAGGTATTATTTCTTCTTTGAATGTTTGGTAGAATTCCCCAGGGAATCCATCAGGCCCTGGACTCATGGTTTTTGGGAGGTTTTTGATCACTGCTTCAATCTCGTTCCTGGTTATTGGTCTATTCAGGTTGTCAATTTCTTCCTGTTTCAGTCTTGGCAGCTTGTAGGTTTCCAGGAAGGCCTCCATTTCATCCAGATTGCTCAGTTTATTGGCATATAGTTGTTGATAATAATTTCTAATAATTGTTTCTATTTCCTTGGTGTTAGTCGTGATCTCTCCCCTTTCATTCATAATTTTATTAATTTGGGTCCTTTCTCTCTTCTTTTGGATAAGTCTGGCCAGTGGTTAATCGATCTTTTTAATTGTTTCAAGGAACCGACTTCTAGTTTCGTTGATCTGAACTACTGTGTTTCTGGTTTCTAATTCATTGATTTCTGCTCTAATTTTAATTATTTCTCTTCTAATGCGTGGCTTTTTCTCTAGTTCTTTAAGGTGTAGAGTTAGTTGGTGAAGTCGGGATTTTTCTATTTTTTTGAGTGAGGCTTGGATGGCTATGTATTTCCCCCCTTGGACCACCTCTGCAGTATCCCATAGGTTTTGGATTGATGTGTTTTCATTCTCATTGATTTTTATGAATTGTTTAAGTTCTTTGATTTCTTGGTTGACCCAAACATTCTTGAGCAGAGTGGTCTTTAGCTTCCAAGTGGTTGAATTTCTTCCAAATTTTTTCTTGTGATTGAGTTCCAGTTTTAGAGCATTGTGGTCTGAGAGTATGCAGGGAATAATCTCAAACTTTTGGTATCAGTTGAGACCTGATTTGTGACCCAGTATATAGTCTATTCTGGAGAAAGTCCCATGTGCACTCGAGAAGAATGAGTATTCTGTTGTTTTAGGGTGGAATGTTCTGTAAATGTCTATGAGGTCCATCTGGTCCAATGTATCATTCAAAGCTCTTGTTTCCTTATTGATTTTCTGCTTAGATGATCTGTCCATTGCTGAGAGTGGACTATTGAGGTCTCCTACAATTCACGTACTGTTATCGATATGACTCTTTATTTTGGTTAACAATTGGCTTATGTAGATGGCTGCTCCCATGTTGGGGGCATAGATATTTACAATTGTTAGATCTTCTTATTGGATAGACCCTTTAAGAATGATATAGTGTCCTTCTGTGTCTCTTATTACAGACTTTAGTTTAAAATCTAATTTGTCTGATATAAGAATTGCTACCCCAGCTTTCTTTTGAGGTCCTCTGGCATGGAAGATAGATCTCCATCCTTCACTTTCAGTCTGGATGTATCTTTAGGTTCCAAATGAGTCTCTTGTAGACAGCATATGGATGGGTCCTGTCTTTTTATCCAATCTGCAACCCTGTGCCATTTTAAGGGAGCATTTAGGCCATTCACGTTGAGAGTGATTATTGAAAGATATGAATTAATTGTCATCATGTTGCCTGTGAAGACATTATTTTTATAGATTGTCCCTGTAAATTTCTGTTGTAGATCACTCTTGGGGTCTTTCTCCTTTTATAGAACCCCCCTTAATATTTCTTGCAAGGCCGGCTTAGTGGTCACATATTCTTTCAACCTCTGCCAGTCGTGGAAGCGCTGCATCTCTCCATCCATTTTAAATGAAAGCCTTGCTGGATAAAGTATTCTTGGCTGCATGTTCTTCTCATTTAGTACTCTGAATATGTCTTGCCAGGCCTTTCTGGCTTGCCAGGTCTCTGTGGATAGGTCTGACGTTATTCTGATGTTCCTCCCTCTGTACGTAAGGAATCTCTTCCCCCTAACTGCCCTGAAGATGGTTTCCTTGGTTCGAAGATTTGCAAGTTTTACTATTACATGCCAGGGTGTTGGCCTGTTTTCCTTGATCTTAGGAGGGGTCCTCTCTGCCTCTAGGACTCGAATGTTTGTTTCATTCCCCAGATTTGGGAAGTTCTCAGCTACGATTTGCTCAAATACATCTTGCCCTCTCTCTCTCTCCACTCCCTCTGGGATTCCAATTATTCTGACATTGGAAGGCTTCATGGTGTCACTTATTTCTCTGATTCTATTTTCATGGATTCTGAGTTGTTTTTCCCTGGCCTCCTCTTTTCCCTTTTTATCTATTATGCTGTCTTCCAGATCGCTTATTCTCTCTTCTGTCTCAGTTACCCTAGCTGTTAGATTATCTATATTGGATTGGATCTCATTGATAGCATTTTTAGGTTCTGCCAATTCACCTTTTATTTCTGCCCTTAGAGACTCTATGTTGCCATTAATTGATTTCTCCATTCTAGCCATTGTCTTCACAATTGCTAGCCTGAATTCCATCTCTGACATCTTGGTTATGTCTGCATCCATTTGTAAATCTGCAGCATAAGTCATCATCTCTGAGTCTTTTTTGTTTTGGGGGCTCCTTCTCCTAGTCATTCTGTTGATGGGTGTTTGAGGGAATGTATAGAGTCCAAATTATTGACCAGAACCCAAGCACGATGCCCCTGTTTTCTTGGGACCTTAGGGTTTCTGGCCTCTTGTTTTCCCAGCCTGTCTTCTGGGGGAGGGGCCTGCCGTGCTGTTACTCAGGCAACCCTGTTTGGGCGGAGTTGCTCTGCCCCCCTGTGGCGGGGGATGGGCTCAGTGGGAATCAGTCTTTGGGGCTTTTGTTCTCTGGCGCCTTTCCCTGGCGACTTTCCGAGTCTCTTCCGCGAGTCAGAGCAGAAGAGACCATTTCCAACCCTCTGCCTCAGAGCAGAGAGACCTCAGTCTGTTCTTCAGTGAGCTCTCCAGGCCACACTGTCTCCATTTCTGTCCGTGTTGCTATAAACTGCAGCGTCCTGGGTTGTGCGCCCCTCCGCAGTGCTCCCAGTCCTGCCTCCAGGTCGGGGCACGGCTCTGCCCTTTGTGCTTCTAAAACTGCCACCCATTCCCAATTAGCGCGTGCACTACTCCGCCGCTCTGGGTTTCCACCCCGGGGGCTGCAGTTCACCGGTGCGACCCTGGCGCTCCAGGTTTCCGACTCAGAGGCTGCAGTTCATGTGCGTGCGACCCTCGCTCTGGGTTTCTGTCTGGGTGGCTGCAGTTCACGTGCACGCGACCCCGCTGATCTGGTCCTCCACCCCGGGGGCTGTCCTAATGTCTTTTCCCGACGCTACCGGTCTGCAAGTCTGTGCCCCATCCGCAGCGCGCGAGGCTGTCACTCGCCGGCGGTGTAGGATACCCACAGCCAGGCACCCTCCCGCCTCCGTTTATCCTCCGATATCTGCCCGCAGAATCACGGCTCTCCGCTTCATACCTCAAAACCAACTGCCTGCGATATTCTGTTTGTAGAGATCCAGATCTTCTTACATCTCAGGCTGGTTTTGTGGGTGCTCAGAGTGGTCTAGTAGATATCCAGCTCAATTCCAGGGACCAGTTGAAATAGGGTCCCCTACTCCTCCGCCATCTTTCCCCTCCCACCTGCATGGTGTGTGCTTTTAGCAAAATGTGTTTTCATCCTCTAAAACAGAAAATGTTACATAAAATTCTGGATTTCTGGTTACAATCAGAAGCCTGGGGGTACTTGATCTCCAGTTGTAGGTATTTGATTTTGAACCATGTACTCAGGCATTGAATCACATAATCAAAGGCCCCAAAAGCTCCTCAAGAGGAATTGGAACTAGTTTCCAGAAGTACATGGGGGTGCAGAGCAGAGACAAAGAGTTGTGATGGAGGGATTCCTCTTATTTCTTTGTGAAATAATTATCACAGCAGAAAACAAGACTATGTTTCTATCAAGTTTCCCTGCTATATCAAATAAACAAAATTGTCAAAGCAAAAAATGCATATACATACATCTATACACATCTATCTAGCTATTGAAACATATATACTTTCTATTTCTTTTATTTCACTTAAATTTTCACTCACTAGTTCCTGTTCTATTTTTTTCTTCTCTTTTATAGGTTGCTGTTAATTTCTTATAGTAATTTACAAATGCCTCACTACTCTAAGAACCATTGAAATCACAGTTGGGAACCTCGATAATTTCACCAAGGCAGAAGCTATTAAATGCAAACATTGGCAAGAGTTTTTAATGCTGCAGAATATCATGAAAAATGCCAAGGTAAGCTCATTGCTGCTGCAGATTTAATTCGTCCTCTTCTTAAAAGCTAGAAATCCCCTCTCTGCCCAGCAGGACCCGAACAATCCTTAAATGAGGGCCATGTGAGGCCACATCAGGCTGATTCCTCCCCTCCCCAAAACCCAGCATGGCAGAGGAGTAGGCAGCCCCGAGGGAGCAGGGGATGGAAAGCCCTGCTAATTTTTCTCATCCCATTTTAAGCTCAGGACTGAAATGGACAGAACAATAGTGAACCCCACAGCCTGCAGACTCCACTACTGATAACCATGAAAACAAAGCTACCTTATATACTTGTTCTGGTTTGCACTTTTCAAAATCATTTCCTTATAGGCACTCATTGAAACTCCAAGTGGAGAAGCTGCCCTTGAAATTTGAGTGCTGTGGGCGCAGAAAAGCAAGAGCTCAAGGTTGCTCTGCAGTTTGCCGTCAAAGCTAGGACAAGAACCAAGGTCCCTAGACCCCCACTGCCTCTTCTTTCTAGATCTGGGACACATCCCAGTGCCACTGGGGCCAACTCATCTCACTACTGGCTGAATGAGAGAACGAGACACTCTCTACCCTGTCTTTTGACTTGTTTGCTTACCCAAACCAGCCCTTGGGGACAGAGTTGCTCAGCCACAATTAGATTTAGTTAACTAATTCTGGACAGTTTGCTTATCATATCAGTTAGGAATCTATCACTCAGATGGTGCAAGTGATCAGACTTGAGTTGTTTACAGCGATTAGAGAATCCAGTAGAGTTAAGGGAGCTAACAAGTGATTGTTCCTCCTTGGTGGAGGCAGCCAGGACCTGTTAATCACAGGAAAACATTACCTACCATAGGCCTAAGAGATGAGGGGAGGAAAAGAGTGTTACTGGGATCCAGCATGAGTTGAAAGTAGCCACTGTTGGAGACATGGTGCAGAAGCACAAGGACATAGGAAAGAAATACGCTGACCTATCTCCCTTCCCACATTTTGATTCTCTGATAGTGGCTCCCAGAGACACTTCACAGCAGTCAGCCTTTTGGGGTCACAAAGCAGAGTGGAGAATGAATGCTATGTGGGAAAGTGGTGAGGAGAGAAAATAAGCAGCACACTACACTCTCAGAGCTTCAGTTTCCTCAACTGGGTGATGTCTACCTTATAGCAGTGTTCTGAGGATAAAGACCAATATATGTGAGGTACATGACACATAATTATTCAAAAATATAAACATCCTCAACATCATGATCCATGCTTCTCTTTAACACTGTTGTTTTGCAGGCACCTGGGTGGCTCAGTTGTTAAACATCTGCCTTTGGCTCAGGTCATGATCCTGGGGTCCTGGGATCGAGCCCCACATTGGGCTCCCCCTGCTCTGCAGGGAGTATGCATCTCCCTCTGCCTGCCACTCCCCCTGCTTGTGCTCTCTCTCTCTCTGTGTCAAATAAATAAAATTTAAAAAACAAAACACCGTTGTTTTACTCCCAGTATCATATATTCCCCTGGTTGGAAATTGGAAATGTCTGCAAAGGTGGTCTTCCCCCACCCCCCACCCCCAGCCTCCATTCTCCCACAAAAGGATGGTTTTCATTCTGGAATACAACAAGTGATGGCAAGTGCCCCTGCTGTTTGATTACTTCCAGTGGTATAGGACTCACAAATATACCTGTCTCTTCTACTGTCAAACCATACAAAACTCAGAAAAACTTTTATCTATTATTGGGACAAAGGACCTTCCTCTAGATGTTCCCTAAGAGGTCTGCATTTTGGAGTCACAAAAAGGAGAGCTGCTTATAAATTAATTAATTAAATAAAAAATTAAATATTTTTAAAAAGGCAAACCAATTAGTTAATGCACACAAAATGAGCAAATTTCTAAGAGACATAACTACCAAACTACTATAACTATCTAAGCTCATTAAAGGATAACCTGAAATTAAATTATGAAAGTAAATAAAACCACAGTACCTGATAACTTTACTGCTTCACTGTGAATTCTACCCAACATTTAAGAACATATTCATATCAGTTCTACACAATTTTTTCAAAAAATAGAAAAGAAGGGGGTGTGTCTGGGTAGCACAATAGGTTAAACATCTGACTTTTGATTTCAGCTCAGGTCATAATCTCAGGGTCGTGAGATTAAGCCCCGTGTCAGGCTCCACACTGAGCATGGAGCTCACTTAAGAGTCTCTCTCCATCCTGCTCACATTTCTCTCTCTTAATATTTTTTTAAATTTAAAAAATACAAAACAAAGGAGCACTTCCTAACAAATTTTATGAGGCTAGCATTTCCCTGATACCAGAATTAGAAAAGGACATTTCAAGAAAAAAAAAAAAAGAAGAAAGAGAAAACAACAACAACAAAAACCCACAAACAACTGCATATCCATATCTCTCACAACCATAGATGCAAACATCATAGAAACAACTTTAAGAAATTGAATCTAGCAAAAGCAGGTGTGGGAAGAGCAAGATGGCGGAGCAGTAGGAGACCTGGATTTCGTCTGGTCCCAGGAATTCAGCTGGATAGGGATCAAACCATTCTGAACACCTATGAACTCAACAGGAGATCGAAGAAAGGAATAGCAACAACTCTGTGAACAGAAAAGCGACCACTTTCTGGAAGGTAGGACGTGCAGAGAAGGGAATCTGAGGCGATATTCGGGAGGATAGACGGCGGGGGAGGGGGCTTCTGATGGCCACTTCTGGCAAGTGATAGAGCCGTGGAGCACAAAATCGGAACTTTTAGAAGTCTGCTCCGCGCAGGGACGTCACTCCGGTGGCTAAGCGGGGGGTGGAACCCTCGTGAGACAGTGTGGTCTCAGGACCCTCGGGGTCACACAAGACCAGGGGTGCCTGAGTGCGGCAGAGGTCCCAGGTATCAGATCGGGGAAGCCGGCTGCAGAGACGGAGCCGAGGAGCAGGCTCTCAGCTCCGGGTTGCCTTAAACCGTGATCCGGGGCACAGTCGGGCCACTGCTCCTCCAGCAAGGACCCAACAAGCGGCAAATCCGGGGAGACGCACCTTCCTCCCCCAGGAGGAGCGGTGTGGGAGTGCACCGCAGGGATCTGCTGGGTTTGGAGACTCCACACCGAGTCGGGTGACAGAGATAGAGACGCTCGGTCACAGGCCGGGTGAGCACGGAGTGCGGCCGGAGACCGGGGAGACGGGAGTGACTGACTGCTTTTCTCTGGGGGCGCATTGAGGAGCGGGGGCCTGAGTTCTTGGATCCTCCGGGGTGGAGATTGGGAGGCCGCCATTTTCACTCTCGGCCTCCAAAGCTGTACGGAAAGCTCACAGGGAACAAAAGCTCCGGAGAGCAAACCCGAGCAGATCACTTAGCCCAGACCGGCAAGGGTGGGGCAATTCCGCCTCCAGCAAAGACATTTGGGAACCATGGCAACAGGCCCCTCCCCCAGAAGATCAGCAAGAACAGCTGGCCAAGACCAAGTTTACTGATCAATGAGAACGGCAGAACTCCAGCGCTAGGGGAATACAGCACATAGAATCGATGACTTTTTTCCCCCTGATTCCATAGTCTTTCAAAGTTAATTTTAAAAAATTTTCCTTATTTTTTTCTTTTTCTTTTTTTTTTGAATTTTTCTTTTTCCCTTTTTCAACCAACATCTTTTTTTTTCTTTTAAAGATTTTTTTATTTAGTCATTTGAGACACAGAGATACAGAGAGAGAGAGAATATGAACAGGGGGAGAAGCAGAGGAAGGGGGGAGAAGCAGGCCCCCCGCTGAGCAGGGAGCCTGAAGTGGGGCTTGATTCCAGGACCCTGGGATCATGACCCAAGCCGAAGGCAGATGCTTAACCATCTGAGCCACCCAGGCGCCCCTCAACCAACATCTTATCAATTCCTTTTTTTTTTTTTAAAGATTTTATTTATTTGACAGAGAGAGAGACAGTGAGAGAGGGAGCACAAGGAGGGGGAGTAGGAGAGGGAGAAGCAGGCTGTCCGCAGAGAAGGGACCCTGATGCGGGGCTTGATCCCAGGACCCCGGGATCACTACCCCAGCTGAAGGCAGATGCCTAATGACTGAGCCACCCAGGCGCCCCATCAATTCCTTTTTTTAAAATCTTTTTTAATTTTCATTTTTAGAGTCATATGCTATCCCTTCATTATAGTTAACTTTATTTTTTGTATATACATAAGTTTTTCTCTCTTTAAAATTTTAGGATACAGTTTCTTCTAACAGACCAAAATATACCCTAAATCTCTAGTGTATGGCTTTTTCTAGTCTCCTGCCTGATCACATTTTCTGCTTTTTTTTTTTTAAGATTTTATTTATTTATTTGACAGAGAGAGACACAGCGAGAGAGGGCACACAAGCAGGGGGGAGTGGGAGAGGGAGAAGCAGGCCTCCCGCCGAGCAGGGAGCCCAATGTGGGGCTCGATCCCAGGACCCTGGGATAATGACCTGAGCCGAAGGCAGATGCTTAACGACTGAGCCACCCAGGCACCCCTGCTTTTTTATTCTTCTTTCTTTTTTCAACCAACTTCTTATCTTATCAATTCCTTTTTTAAAATCTTTAAATTTTCACCTTTACAGTCATATTCCATCCCTTCATCATATTTACCCTTATTTTTGTATATATATGTTTTTCTTTATTTAAAACTTTCAGAGGCAGTTTCTTCTGGCAGACCAAAATACACCCAAAATCTAGGGTATGGCTCTGATATATTCACCAGCCTGATCATATTCTTTTTAATTTTTTTTCCCTTTCTTTCTCCCCCAGTATGAGGTCTTTTCTGATTTGTTTAGTGTATATTTTTCTGGGGTCATTGTGACCATTTTATCATTTTGTTCTCTCATTCATCTATTCTTTTCTAGACAAAATGACAAAACGGAAAAACTCACCTAAAAAAAAGAACAAGAGTACTGACTGCCAGGGACCTAATCAATATGGACATTAGTAAGATGTTGAGACTAGTGTTTAGAATGACGATTATAAACATACTAGCTGGGCTTGAAAAAAGCATAGAAGATACTAGAGAATCCCTTTCTGGAGAAATAAAAGAACTAAAGTCTAACCAAGTCTATATAAAAAAAGTCTATTAATGAAGGGCAATCAAAAATGGAGGCTCTAACTGCTAGGATAAATGAGGCAGAAGAGAGAATTCGTGATATAGAAGGCCAAATGATGGAAAATAAAGAAGCTGAGAAAAAGAGAGATAAACAACTACTGGATCACGAGGGCAGAATTTGAGAGATAAGTGATACCATAAGATAAAACAATATTAGAATAATTGGGATCCCAGAAGAAGAAGAAAGAGAGAGGGGGCAGAAAGTATATTGGAGCAAATTAGAACAGAGAACTTCCCTAATTTGGGGAAGGAAACAGGCATCAAAATCCAGGAGGCACAGAGAACCCCTCCTCAAAATCAGTAAAAATAGGTCAACACCCCATCATCTAATAGTAAAACTTACAAGTCTCAGAGACAAAGAGAAAATCCTGAAAGCAGCTCAGGACAAGAGGTCTGTAACCTACAATGGTAGAAACATCAGATTGGCAGCAGACCTACCACAGAGACCTGGCAAGCCAGAAAGGACTGGCATGATATATTCAGAGCACTAAACAAGAAAAATATGCAGCCAAGAATACTATATCCAGCTAAGCTCTCATTGAAAATAGAAGGAGAGATAAAAAGCTTCCACGACAAACAAAAACTAAAAGAACTTGCGAACACCAAGCCAGCCCTGTGAGAAATATTGAAAGGGGTCCTCTAAGCAAAGACAGAGCCTAAAAGTGACATAGACCAGAGTGGAACACAGACAATATACAGTAACAGTCACCTTACAGGCAATACAATGGCATTAAATTCATATCTTTCAATAGTTACCCTGAATATAAATGGGCTAAATGCCCCTATCAAAGACATGGGGTATCATATTGGATAAAAAAACAAGACCCATTGATATGCTGCCTGCAAGAGACTCATTATAGACTGAAAGACACCTCCAGATTTGAAGTAAGGGTGTGGAAAGCGATTTACCATGCTAATGGACATCAAAAGAAAGCTGGGGTGGATGGGGCGCCTGGGTGGCTCAGTCGTTAAGCGTCTGCCTTCGGCTCAGGTCATGATCCCAGGATCCTGGGATCGAGCCCCGCATCGGACTCCCTGCTCTGCGGGAAGCCTGCTTCTCCCTCTCCCACTCCCCCTGCTTGTGTTCTCCCTCTCGCTGTGTCTCTCTCTGTCAAATAAATAAATATAATCTTAAAAAAAAAAAAGAAAGCTGGGGTGGCGATCCTTATATCAGACAAATTAGATATGATTTTATTTTTTTTAAGATTTTATTTATTTATTTGACAGAGAGACACAGTGAGAGAGGGAACACAAGCAGGGGCAGTGAGAGAGGGAGAAGCAGGCTTCCCACAGAGCAGGAAGCCCAATGCGGGGCGTGATCCCAGGATCCTGAGACCACGACCAGAGCCGAAGGTAGATGTCCAACAACTGAGCCACCCAGGCACCCCAGACAAATTAGATTTTTTGTTTTTGACAAATTAGATTTTAATCCAAAGACTATAATAAGAGATGTGGAAGGACACTATATCATACTTAAAGGGTCTATCCAACAAGAAGATATAACAATTTTAAATATCTATGCCCCAAACATGGGAGCAGCCAATTATATAAGCCAATTAATAAGAAAATCAAAGAAACACACTGACAACAATACAATAATAGTAGGGGACTGGGGTGTGTGGGTGGCTCAGTCATTAAGCATCTGCCTTTGGCTGAGGTCATAGGTCCTGGGAACGAGCCCTGCATAAGGTCCCTGCCCCGCGGGAAGCCTGCTTCTCCCTCTCCCACTCTCCCTGCTTGCGTTCCCTCTCTTGCCATCTCTCTCTCTGTCAAATAAATAAATAAAATCTTCAAAAAATAATAATAATTGAAGGGGACTTTAACAGTCCCCCCTCACTGAAATGGACAGATAATCTAAGCAAAAGATCAACAAGGAAATAAAGGCTTTAAATGACACACTGGACCAGATGGACTTCACAGATATATTTAGAACATTCCATCCAAAGCAACAGAATACATATTCTTCTCTAGTGCACATGGAACATTCTCCACAATAGATCACATCCTGGGTCACATCAGGTCTCGGTTGGCACCAAAAGATTGGGATCAAAATGTGTCCCAAAGACACAGTGCTTTGAAAGTAGAACTCATTCACAAGAGGAAAGTTGTAAGGAACTCAAATACATGGAAGTTAAAGAGCATCCTACAAAAGACTGAATGGGAAAACCAGGAAATTAAAGAAGAATTTAAAAAATTCATGGAAACAAATGAAAATGAAAACACAAATATTCAAAATCTTTGGGATGCAGCAAAGGCAGTCCTAAGAGGAAAGTATATAGCAATAGAAGACTTTCTCAAGAAACAAGAAAGGTCTCAAATACACAACCTAACCCTACACCTAAAGGAGCTGGAGAAAGAACAGCAAATAAAGCTCAAACCCAGTAGGGGAAGAGAAATAATAAAGCTCATAGCAGATAACAATGAAATAGAACCCAAAAGAACATTAGAACAGATCAATGAAGCTAGGAGCTGGTTCTTTGAATTAATAATACTGATAACCCCTGGCCAGAGTTATCAAAAAGAAAAGAGAAAGGACCCAGTTAAAATCATGAATAAAAGGAGATCACAACCAACACCAAAGAAATACAAATAATTATGAGAACATATTATGAGCAACTATATGTTGGCAAATTAGACAATCTGGAAGAAATGGATGCATTCCTAGAGACATATCAACTACGAAAACTGAACCAGGAAGAAATAGAAAACCTGAACAGACCCATAACCAGGAAGGAAATTGAAGCAGTAATCAAAAATCTCCCAGCAAACAAGAGCCCAGGGCCAGATGGCTTTCCAGGGGAATTCTACCAAACATTTAAAAAAGAATTAATAGCTATTCTTCTGAAACTGTTCCAAAAAATAGAAATGGAACACAGACAATATACAGTAACAGTCACCTTACAGGCAATACAATGGCACTAAATTCATATCTTTCAATGGTTACCCTGAATATAAATGGGCTCCAAACTAATGTTATGAGGCCAGCATTACCTTGATCCAAATACCAGACAAAGACCCCATCAAAAAGGAGAAGTACAGACCAATATCTCTGATGGATACGGATGTAAAAATTCTCACCAAAATACTAGCCAATAGGATCCAACAGTACATTAAAAGGATTATTCACCATGACCAAGTGGGATTTATTCCTGGGCTGTAAGTTTGGCTCAACATCCGCAAATCAATCAGTGTGATACAATACATTAATAAAAGAACAAGAACCATATGATCCTCTCGATAGATGCAGAAAAAGCATTTGACAAAGTACAGCATCCTTTCTTGATCAAAACTCTTCAGAGTATAGGGATAGAGGGGACATACCTCAATATCATAAAAGCCATCTACGAAAAACCCACAGCGAATATCATTCTCAATGGCGAAAAACTGAGAGCTTTCCCCCTAAGGTCAGGAACACAGCAGGGATGTCCACTATCACCACTGCTATTCAACATAGTACTAGAAGCCCTAGCCACAGCAATCAGACAACAAAAAGAAATAAAAGGCATCTGAATCAGTAAAGAAGTCAAACTCTCCCTCTTTGCAGATGATATGATACTTTATGTGGAAAATCCAAAAGACTCCACCCCAAAACTGCTAGAACTCATACAGGAATTCAGTAAAGTGACAGGATATAAAATCAGTGCACAGAAATCAGTGGCATTTCTATACACCAACAACAACACAGAAGAAAGTGAAATTAAGGAGTTGATCCCATTTACAATTGCACCCAAAACCATAAGATACCTAGGAATAAATCTAACCAAAGAGGCAAATAATCTGTACTCAGAAAATTATAGAATACTTATGAAAGAAATTGGAGAAGACACAAAGAAATGGAAAAACATTCCATGCTCATGGATTGAAAGAACAAATATGAAAATGTCAATGCTACCTAGAGCAATCTACACATTCAATGCAATCCCCATCAAAATACCATCCACTTTTTTCAAAGAAATGGAACAAATAATCCTAAAATTTGAATGGAACCAGAAAGACCCAAATAACCAGAGGAATGTTGAAAAAGAAAAGCAAAGCTGGTGGCATCACAATTCTGGACTTCAACCTCTATTACAAAGCTGTCATCATCAAGACAGTATGGTACTGGCACAAAAACAGACACATAGATCAATGGAACGGAATAGAGAGCCCAGAAATGGACCCTCAGCTCTATGGTCAACTAATCTTCAACAAAACAGGAAAGAATGTCCAATGGAAAAAAGACAGTCTCTTCAACAAGTGGTGTTGGGAAAATTGGACAGCCACATGCAGAAGAATGAAACTGGACCATTTCCTTACACTATACACAAAAATATACTCCAAATGGATGAAAGGCAGGAATCCATCAAATCCTTGAGGAGAACATAGGCAGCAACCTCTTCAACTTCAGCCGCAACAACTTCTTCCTAGACACATCACCAAAGGCAAGGGAAGCAAGGGCAAAAATGAACTATTGGGACTTCATCAAGATAAAAGGCTTTTGAACAGCAAAGGAAACAGTCAAGAAAACCAAAAGACAACTAACAGAGTGAGGGAAGACATTTGCAAGTGATATGCAGATAAGTGGATAGTATCCAAAACCTATAGAGAACTTATCAAACTTAACACCCAAAGAACAAATAATCCAATCAAGAAATGGGCAGAAGACATGAACAGACATTTCTGCAAAGAAGACATCTAAATGGCCAACAGACACATGAGAAAGTGCTCAACATCGCTTGGCATCAGGGAAATCCAAATCAAAACCTCAATGAGATACCACCTCACACCAGTCAGAATGGCTAAAATGAACAAGTCAGGAAACGACAGATGTTGGCGGGGATGCGGAGAAAGGGGAACCCTCCTACACTGTTGGTGGGAATGCAAGCTGGTGCAGCCACTCTGGAAAATAGTATGGAGGTTCCTCAAAAATTTGAAAATAGAGCTACTGTATGACTCAGCAATTGCACTACTGGATATTTACCAAAGATACAAATGTAGTGATCCGAAGGGGCACCTGCACCCCAATGTTTATAGCAGCAATGTCCACAATAGCCAAACTATGGAAAGAGCCAAGATTTCCATCAACAGATGAATGGATAAAGAAGATGTGGTATGTATACACACACACACACACACACACACACACACACACACACACAGAGGAATATTATGCAGCCATCAAAAAACCCAAAATCTTTCCATTTGAATTGATGTGGATGGAACTAGAGGGTATTATGCTAAGTGAAATAAGTCAATCAGAGAATGACAATTATCATATGATCTCACTGATATGAGGATTTTGACAAACAAGACAGTGGATCATGGGGGAAGGGAGGGAAAAATGAAACAAAACCAAACCAGAGAGGGAGAGAAAACAAAAGACAATCTCAGGAAACAAACTTTGTGTTGCTGTCGTGGAGGGAGTGGGAGGGATGGGGTGGCTGGCTGATGGATATTGGGGAGGGTATGTAGTATGGTGAGTGCTGTGAATTGTGTAAGACTGATGAATCACAGACATGTATCCCTGAAGCAAATAATACATTATATGTTAATTTAAAAAAATTATAATAAAATAGAAATTGTATCTAGCAATATATTTAAAACTATAATAAGGGGCATCTTGGTGGCTCAGTCGGTTAAATGGCTGCCTTCGGCTCAGGTTATGATCCCAGGGTCCTGGGATCGAGCCCCACTTTGGGCCCCTTGCTCCACAGGGAGCCTGCTTCTCCCTCTCCCTCTGCCTGCCTGCCCCTCCCCCTGCTTGTGCTCTCTTTCACTATCTCTCTCTCTCTCTGTGTCAAATAAATAAATAAAAAATCTTAGAAAAAATAAAACTGTAATAAAACATGACCAATTGGGATTTAAATCAGGGCATTCAAGGTTGGTTTAACATAAAAAAATCAACCAATGTTATTATAACCATAGTAACATACTAAAAAAGAAAAATATGTATAATCATCTAACTAGATGCAGAAAAGAAATTAGCCATTGAAAATTTTTGAAAGCCATTCAAGTTAAAAATTCTCAGTTAACCAAAAATAGAGGAAACCTTTCTCAACCTGGGAAAATGGCAAGGTTGTGTTTAATACTTTTATTCAATATTACACTGGAAATTCTAGCCAACAGAATAAGACAGGAAAAATAAATAGGCTTCTGCTCTACAAAGGAAAAAATAAAACTATCATTATTGGATGAGGAGAGGATGTCATCTAAATAGAAGAATATAAGAAATCTACATACACAAAATTTTCTAGAACTAATAAGTGAGTTTTGCAAGGTCAAAGGATATAAATTCTATATTTTAAAAAATTATATTTATTTGTGCTAGAATCAATACTTGGAAATTACAATTTGAAAAGCAAAAGCACCTCACATTTATTGTCAATTGATTTTTGATAAAGGTGTCCAGAGAATTTAATGGTGAAAGAATAGCCTCTTAAACAAATGGTGCTGAAAAACTGGTTATCTAGATGTGAAACACAGAATTTGAACCCCTACCTCATATCATATACAAACATAACTCAAAATGAATCAAAGACCTATAAGAGGTAAAGCTATCAAACATTTAGAAGAAAACAGAGGCATAAAATGTTATGACCTTGAATTAGGCAATGGCTTCTTAGCTATGAAATCAAAGGGCATATGAAACAAAAGAAAAAACCAATAAATTGGACTTCACCAAAATTAAAATCTGCTGTGCCTTAAAAGACACCATCAAGACAACACACAAAACGGGAGAAAGTACTTGCAAATCATATATGTGATAAGTGATTTATATCTAGAATATATAAATAACTCTTAAAACTCAATAATAAAAAGACAGACAACTCAATTTAAAAATGAGTAAAGGGGGCACCTGGGTGGTGCAATCAGTTTAGCATCTGACTCCTTCTTTTGGCTCAGGTCATAATCTTGTAGTCATGAGATTGAGCACC
This sequence comes from Neomonachus schauinslandi, assembly GCF_002201575.2. Taxonomy (NCBI): domain Eukaryota; kingdom Metazoa; phylum Chordata; class Mammalia; order Carnivora; family Phocidae; genus Neomonachus; species Neomonachus schauinslandi. Next base: position 21,898,478 of record NC_058418.1, on the reverse strand, counting down.
ATGTCAGGCTCCATGTTCAGCACGCATTCTCTCTCCCTCTCTCTCCCCCCACCCCCGGCTCACTCACTCACTCTCTAAAAAAAAAAAAAAATAAATCTTTAGAAAATGAAGGACCTAGGGGTCACCTGGATGGTTCATTTGGTTGTGTCTGACTCCTGATTTTGGGTCAGGTCATGATCTCAGGATTGTGAGATTGAACCCCACATTGGGCTCTATGCTGGGTGTGGACTCTGTTTAAGTTTCTCTCCCTCCCTCTCCCTCTGCCTCTCCCCCCTCTAAAAAATAAAAAATAAAATCAGTGGGGCGCCTGGGTGGCTCAGTTGGTTAAGCGACTGCCTTCGGCTCAGGTCATGATCCTGGAGTCCTGGGATCGAGTCCCGCATCGGGCTCCCTGCTTGGCGGGGAGTCTGCTTCTCCCTCTCCCACTCCCCCTGTTTGTGTTCCCTCTCTTGCTGTGTCTTTCTCTGTCACATAAATAAATAAAATCTTTAAAAAAATAAAATAAAATAAAATTAGTTAAGGATCTGAATACCCATTTCTTCAAAGAAGATATAAAAAGGCCAATAAGCACATGGAAAATTGCTCAATATTGCTAATCATCAGGGAAATGAAAATCAATGAGAAGTGAGGAATGAAACACAATGAGATACCACTTCACATCCACTAGAATGGCTATGATTAAAAGGCCACATAAAGACAAGTGTTGATGAGGATATTAAAAAAAAAAAGGAAACCCTCATATTATGCTGATATGAATGTAAATGGTGTAGCAACATGGAAAACAATGTAGTAGTTCCTTAAAAAGTTAAACATACAGTTACGGTATGACCCAGAAATTTCACTCCTAGATATATATCAAAGAGAAATAAAAAAAAATGTTTACATAAAAACTTATACACAAAAGTTCATAATGATGTAGAAATGTTGGGGTTCAGAGCTGATAGCCAAGAAAGAATTCTGGAGATGTCTTCGGTGCAAAAAGATGGTTTTATCTGGGGAAAAGAGCTGGAGAGAAAGAGCTGCACTTGGGTCATGAGGAGTAGCTGATTACATACTTTCAAGTTGGGAGGGGGTTAGGGATAGCCTATGTTTCTTTTCTTTTTTTTTTAAGATTTTATTTATTTATTTGACAGAGAGAGACACAGGGAGAGAGGGAACTCAAGGAGGGGGAGTGAGTGGGAGAGGGAGAAGGAGGCTTCCTGTGGAGCAGGGAGCCTGATATGGGGCTCAATCCCAGGACCCTGGGATCATGACCTGAGCCAAAGGCAGATGCTTAATGACTGAACCACCCAGGCTCCCCAGGATAGCGTATGTTTCTAACAAATTTTGGAAACAAGGTTTCCAGGACCTTGAGGGGACGAGCAATTGTTAGGAAAAGGTAATTTATTATAACTGTCCAGTAAACCCTCAGTTATGAGACCCTTCAGATGTGTATCAGAGGGCCATATGTTTGGAAAATGATTGCTAATGTGTATCTTGGGGGGTAGAGATAAAGGAAGTTTCCAAAGGAATTTTTATATGTTAAAGTAGACTTACAGGATCCTGGGGAGTCAGGCTAAGATTGCCTGTTACCCTTAGCAAAGTGTCAACACTGAGTCAGCTGAGCTCCCAGAGGAAGGTCACTCTGCCTGTTTCAAGGAAATTTAATTTTTTGTTTTGCCTTTGTTTCCCACATCAATAATAGCATTATCATATGGAATACAATATTATGTGGAGTACAGTTCAAATGTCCACCCACTGTTGAATGTATAAATAAAATATTATACCCATACAATAGACTACAATTCAACAATGAAAAGTAATGAAGCACTGACACATGCCAGAGCATGGATGAATCTTAAAAACAGTGTAGTACATGAAAGAAAATACTTACAGAAGACCACATGTTATATTATTCCATTTATATGAAATTCCCAGGATAGACATGTAGTTGCCTAGGGATAGGGAGCAGGGGAATGGGGAAAATGGGGAGTGACTGCTAATGGATACAAGGTACTTTGGGGGGTGGGGGGAGAGGGTGATGGCAATGTTCTAGAATTGGTTGCATTGATGGTTTTACAGCACTGTGAATAAACTAAGAATTATTGATTTGTACACTTTAAATAGATAAATTGTACATGTTGAGATATTTTTCAATAAAGCTGTTTAAAAACATAAAGAGAAAAAATATGTAAAAGCCATTTCAATAGCATTCAAAAACAGAAATATTTAGGGTTAAATGTATTAAGGTATGTGCAAGATTTGTAAAAAAAAAAAAAACAACAAACTATTATTAAGAAAAAATAAAGAAGGCCTAAATAAATAGTTATACTGATATACCATGTTCATAGAAAGCAAGAGTCAATATTGTTAAGATGCCAACTCTTATCCAAAAAGATATAGATGCAACATAATCTTATTGAAAATCTCATTAGGATTTTTTATTTTAATTTTAATTTTATTTTATTTTAAAGATTTTATTTATTTATTTGACAGAGAGAGGCACAGTGAGAGAGGGAACACAAGCAGGGGGAGTGGGAGAGGGAGAAGCAGGCTTCCCACTGAGCAGGGAGCCCGATGTGGGGCTCGATCCCAGGACCCTGAGATCATGACCTGAGCCGAAGGCAGACGCTTAACGACTGAGCCACACAGGCGCCCCTCATTAGGATTTTTTAATAGCCATTAAGGAACTCATTCTAAAATTTGCATGAAATGCAAAAGACAGAGACTAAGAAAAACTATTTTGGAAAACAAAAACAGAAAAATTGGAAGACATTTACTACCTACTTTCAAAACTTTTATGAATCAGGGCACGTGGGTTGCTCAGTTGGTTAAACATCTGCCTTCGGCTCAGGTCATAATCCCAGAGTCCTGGGATTGAGCCCTGCATTGGGCTCCTTACTCAGTGGGGAGCCTGCTTCTCCCTCTCCCTCTGCCTGCTGCTCCCCCTGTTTGTGCTCTCTCTCAAATAAATAAATAAAATCTTTAAAAAAAACCTTTTATAAATCAAGAAAATGGTTGTGTTGTTCAGAGGGTTGACTTCATAAAGGACCAAGGGAACTTTTTGGAGTGAACACAATGTTCTCTCTTGATTCGAATAGACATATACATCTTAGAGACCTCATAAATTTAGACACTCAAAATTGAAGCATTTGATTGTTTATAAATTAAAGCACAATAATGTTGACTTAAGAGTTAAGCAAATTTACTCAGTGGACTTGAAATTTTATTAGACACAGCAGAAGACAGGTTTGTTAAAAGGAAAGCAGATCAACAGAAATAATCAGAGGCACAGAGAGAAAAATAATTGAGGAGGGAAAAAATACTAAGAAGAACATCTGTATAGTACAAAAATATCCAATTATATAAAATACATGCAAGTGGAGTTCCAGAAGGAAATGAGAGATAGAATGGGAGAGAAAAAGTATTTGGAAAACGAATGGCCTTTTTCCAAAATTTGATGAAATACATCTACCCACAGACCCAAGCTCAATAAAACCCAAGAAAGGTAAAGGCAAAGAAAATCACACCTAGACTCATTATCTAACTCCTGAAAATAAACTGTTCAGTGAAATAGTCGTATTACCTATAGTGGGGAAATGATAAGAATAATGGCCCATCAAAAATAATGAAAGTAAAAGACACCTTTAAATTCTGAAGGAAAAAAAACCCACTAAATTTTCAACCCACAATTCTACGTTCAGCAAAAATATTTTTCAAAAATACGCACAAGAGGCGTCTGGGTGGCTCATCTTGTTAAGTGTCTGATTCTTGGTTTTGGTTCAAGTCATGATCTCAGGGTCCTGAGATCCAGCCCCGTGTTGGGCTCTGTGCTCAGTGCAGAGTCCTCTTGTCCCTCTCCCTCTGCTCCTCCCCCCTCCCCTCTCTCTGGTATAATAAATAAAATCTTTAATAAAATAAACATAAAATAGACATTTTCAGATATACACAAGCTAAGAGAATCAACTACCAGTAAACCTGAACTATAAAAAAAAAGAAAAAGAAAGAAAGAAAAAGAAAGAAAGAAAGGAAGAAAGAAAGGAAGGAAGGAAGGAAGGAAGGAAGGAAGGAAGGAAGGAAGGAAGAAGAAAGAAATTCTTCAGGCTTAGGGAAATGATACCAAACGGAAACTCTGATCTACAGGAGAGAATGTAATGCCAGACAAAGTAAAGGAGTACAGGTCTGATTTGAGGAGAAATATGTGGGATGTTCTGTGTGGTAGATTGTAGCTTAGCCAGGCAAGGCAGCCAGAGGCCTCTTTGGGGTGGACTTTGGAACTCCAAAGGGACTGTGGACTGTCTCAGAGCTGTGCTTTGGGCTCTTCCTGGAGAAGATCTTCAAAATTGTATTTCAGAATTTCCCCAAAACAAAGTCTAGGTTCTGACATCTGTGGATGGATTTCCTTGGGAGATGACAGCATGAGCACAAACACATGCCACAGTTATCTGGTATTGAAACTTGACACTCTGTTTAAGAAAAAAATACAACTAACAGCTATATAGAAGGATAAATACTTTGCTTTCCAACTCATTAACCTAATGAAAGAGATATGATAACCTAAGCCATCACCAAAAGATGCCAATCTTCACAAGGAGCCATTATAAAGAGAAAGTAGAAAGGCAATCAGTGAAAACCATGGAAACTAGATGAATTGCTGAAATTCTAGAACATAAATCATAATCCATCAAATAATCAGTGGCTTTTCCAAATAGACCAAATAGACCATGTGGCAGAGAGTCTTTCTCACATGGTCTCTCACCAAAGGATACCATTTATCTCCAATTAGATATTTTCATTCCCAGAATTTGTTTAACTTCTCCAGTTCAACATTTCTTTCACTGGGGAATCACAAGACAAGGGTATCTGTATTTTAGTGAGCTGGCTTTCAGAAAGTATGCATGGAACCCGCCTTACCTCCACCCCAATAATACTTTTTGCTGAGGGATTTTTCTGGCTTGCAACATCCTTCACTGATAATAAGAATAACATCCTCCAAGGGATGGTGGTTGTTTATAGCTTCCTTGCTATAAGGATATAATCCTCTTTTGATAAAATATGTCAAAATATATAAATATCTGATAATAAATTTATTTATTTATAAAAATTTTATTATGTTATGTTAGTCACCATACAATACATCATTAGTTTTTGATGTGGTGATCCACGATCCATTGTTTTCATATAACACCCAGTGCTCCATGCAGTACGTGCCCTCCTTAATACCCATCACCGGGCTAACCCATCCCCCCTCCCCCCTCCCCTCTAGAACCCTGTTTGTTTCTCAGGTCCATAGTCTCTCATGGTTCATCTCTCCCTCCAATTCCTTCCCCCCCCATTTTTCCCTTCCTTCTCCTAATGTCCTCCATGTTATTCCTTATGTTCCACAAATAAGTGAAACCATATGATAATTGACTTTCTCTGCTTGACTTATTTCGCTTAGCATAATCTCCTCCAGTCCCATCCATGTTGATGTAAAAGTTGGGTATTCATCTTTTCTGATGGCTGAGTAATATTCCATTGTATATATGGACCACATCTTCTTTATCCATTCATCTGTTGAAGGGCATCTCAGCTCTCTCCACAGTTTGGCTATTGCGGACATTGCTGCTATGAACATTGGGGCGCATATGGCCCTTCTTTTCACTACATCTGTGTCTTTGGGGTAAATACCCAGTAGTGCAATTGCTGGGTCATAGGGTAGCTCTATTTTTAATTTTCTGAGGCACCTCCACACTGTTTTCCAAAGTGGCTGTACCAACTTGCATTCCCACCAACAGTGTAAGAGGGTTCCCCTTTCTCCACAACCTCTCCAACATTTGTTGTTTCTTTCCCTGTCCATTTTGGCCATTCTAACTGGTGTAAGGTGGTATCTCAGTGTGGTTTTGATTTGGATTTCCCTGATGGCTAATGATGATGAACATTTTTTCATGTGTCTGTTAGCCATTTGTATGTCTTCTTCAGAGAAGTGTCTGTTCATCTCCTCTGCCCACTTTTTGACTTGATTATTTCTTTTTTGGGTGTTGAGTTTGAGAAGTTCTTTATAGATCTTGGATGCCAGCCCTTTGTCTGTAGTGTCATTTGCAAATATCTTCTCCCATTCTGTGGGTTGCTCTTTGTTTTGTTGACTGTTTCCTTTGCTGTGCAGAAGCTTTTTATCTTGATGAAGTCCCAAAAGTTCATTTTTGCTTTTGTTTCACTAGCTTATGGAGATGTATCTTGAAAGAAGTTGCTGTGGCCGATGTCAAAGAGGTTACTGCCTATGTTCTCCTCTAGGATTTTGATGGATTCCTGTCTCACAGTGAGGTCTTTCATCCACTTTGAGTTTATCTTTGTGAATGGTGTTAGAGAATGGTCGAGTTTCATTCTTCTGCATGTGGCTGTCCAACTTTGCCAGCACCATTTATTGAAGAGTCTGTCTTTTTTCCATTGCATGTTTTTTCCTGCTTTGTCAAAGATTATTTGACCATAGAGTTGAGGGTCCATATCTGGGTTGTCTGTCTATTCCATTGGTCTGTATGTCTGTTTTTGTGCCAGTACCCTGCTGTCTTGGTGATCACTGATTTGTAATATAGCTTGAAATCGGGCAACGTGATGCCCCCAGCTTGGTTTTTCTTTTTCAACATCTCCTTGGCGATTCGGGGTCTTTTCTGATTCCATACAAATTTTAGGATTGTTTGTTCCAGCACTTTGAAAAATATCATTGGAATTTTGATCGGGATGGCATTGAAGGTAGAGATTGCTCTGGGTAGCATAGACATTTTAACAATGTTTATTCTTCTTCTTTTTTTTTTTAAAGATTTTATTTATTTATTTGAGACAGAGAGACTGAGAGACAGCATGAGAGGGAGGAGGGTCAGAGGGAGAAGCAGACTCCCTGCCGAGCAGGGAGCCCGATGCGGGTCTCGATCCCGGGACTCCAGGATCATGACCTGAGCCGAAGGCAGTCGCTCAACCAACTGAGCCACCCACGTGCCCAACAATGTTTATTCTTCTGATCCATGAGCATGGAATATTTTTCCATCTTTTTGTGTCTTCTTCAATTTCTTTCATGAGTGTTCTGTAGTTCCTAGAGTATAGATCCTTTACCTCTTTGGTTAGGTTTATTCCGAGGTATCTTATGGTTTTTGGTGCTATTGTAAATGGAATCATTTCTCTAATTTCTCTTTCTACAGTTGCATTGTTAGTGTATAAGAAAGCAACTGATTTCTGTGCATTGATTTTGTATCCTGCCACATTACTGAATTGCTGGATGAGTTCTAGTAATTTGGGGGTGGAGTCTTTTGGGTTTTCCACATAAAGTATCATGTCGTGTGCGAAAAGAGAGAGTTTGACTTCTTTGCCAATTTGAGTACCTTTTATTTCTTTTTGTTGTCTGATTGCTGTTGCTAGGACTTCTAGTACTATGTTGAACAAGAGTGGCGAGAGTGGGCATCCTTGACGTGTTCCTGATCTTAAGGGAAAGGCTCTCAGCTTTTCCCCATTGAGGATGGTATTTGCTGTGGATTTTTCATAGATGGATTTTATGAACTTGAGGAATGTTGCCTCTATCTCTACACTCTGAAGAGTTTTAATCAGGAAAGGATGTTGTATTTTGTCAAATGCTTTTTCTACATCAATTGAGAGGACCATATGGTTCTTCTCCCTCCTCTTATTAATGTGTTCTATCACCTTGATTGATTTGTGAATGTTGAACCACCCTTGCATCCCGGGGATAAATCCCACTTGGTGGTGGTGGATGATCCTTTTAAAGTATTGTTGGATCCTATTAGCTAGGATTTTGTTGAGGATTTTGGAATCCATATTCATCAGGGATATCCATCTGAAATTCTCCTTTTTGATGGGGTCTTTGTCTGGTTTGGGGATTAAGGTAATGCTGGCCTCATACAATGAGTTTGGAAGTTTTCCTTCTGTTTCTATTTTTTGAAACAGCTTGAGTAGAATAGGTATTATTTCTTCTTTGAATGTTTGGTAGAATTCCCCAGGGAATCCATCAGGCCCTGGACTCATGGTTTTTGGGAGGTTTTTGATCACTGCTTCAATCTTGTTAGTGGTTATTGGCCTATTCAGGTTGTCAATTTCTTCCTGTTTCAGTCTTGGCAGCTTATAGTTTTCCAGAAGGCCTCCATTTCATCCAGATTGCTCAGTTTATTGGCATATAGTTGTTGATAATAATTTCTAATAATTGTTTCTATTTCCTTGGTGTTAGTCATGATCTCTCCCCTTTCATTCATCATTTTATTAATTTGGGTCCTTTCTCTCTTCTTTTGGATAAGTCTGGCCAGTGGTTAATTGATCTTTTTAATTCTTTCAAAGAACCAACTTCTAGTTTCATTGATCTGATCTACTGTGTTTCTGGTTTCTAATTCATTGATCTCTGCTTTAATTTTAATTATTTCTTTTCTAATGCATGGCTTAGGCACCGTTTGGTGCTTTTTCTGTAGTTCTTTTTTATTTTATTTTATTTTATTGACAGAGAGAGAGAGAGCGTGAGAGGGAACACAAACAGGGGGAGTGGTAGAGGGAGAAGCAGGCTTCTGGCCGAGCAGGGAGCCCAATGCGGGGCTTGATCCCAGGACCCTGGGATCATGACCTGAGCTGAAGGCAGTTGCTTATTCAACTGAGCCACCCAGGCGCCCCCTCTTTTTTGTAGTTCTTTAAGGTGTAGAGTTAGTAGGTGAATTTGGGATTTTTCTATATTTTTGAGTGAGGCTTGAATGGCTATGTATTTGCCCCTTAGGACTGCCTTTGCAGTATCCCATAGGTTTTGGACTGGTGTGTTTTCATTCTCATTGATTTCCATGAATGTTTAAGTTCTTCTTTGATTTCCTGGTGGACCCAAACATTCTTGAGCAGAGTGGTCTTTAGCTTCCAAGTGTTTGAATTTCTGCCACAATTTTTTTTTTTTGTGATTGAGTTCCAATTTTAAAGCATTGTGGTCTGAGAATATGAGGGAATAATCTCAATCTTTTGGTATCAGTTGAGACCTGATTTGTGACCCAGTATGTGGTCCATTCTGGAGAAAGTTCCATGTGCGCTCGAGAAGAATGAGTATTCTGTTGTTTTAGGGTGGAATGTTCTGTAAATATCTATGAAGTCCATCTGGTCCAGTGTATCATTCAAAGCTCTTGTTTCCTTGTTGATTTTCTGCTTAGATGATCTGTCCATTGCTGAGAGTGGAGTACGAGGTCTCCTGCAATTAACCTATTGTTATCAATATGACTCTTTATTTTTGTTAACAGTTGGCTTACGTAGATGGCTGCTCCCATGTTGGGGGCATAGATATTTACAATTGTTAGATCTTCTTATTGGATAGACCCTTTAAGAATGATATAGAGTCCTTCTGTGTCTCTAATTACAGACTTCAGTTTAAAATCTAATTTGTCTGATATAAGAATTGCTACCCCAGCTTTCTTTTGAGGTCCGCTGGCATGGAAGATGGATCTCCATCCCTTCACTTTCAGTCTGGATGTATCTTTAGGTTCCAAATGAGTCTCTTGTAGGCAGCATATGGATGGGTCCTGTCTTTTTATCCAATCTGCAACCCTGTGCCATTTTAAGGGAGCATTTAGGTCATTCACGTTGAGAGTGATTATTGAAAGATATGAATTAATTGTCATCATGTCGCCTGTGAAGACATTGTTTTTATAGATTGTCCCTGTAAATTTCTGTTGTAGATCACTCTTGGGGTCTTTCTCCTTTTATAGAACCCCCCTTAATATTTCTTGCAGGGCCAGCTTAGTGGTCATGTATTCTTTCAGTTTCTGCCGGTCGTGGCAGCTCTGCATCTCTCCATCCATTCTAAATTAAAGACCTTGCCGGATAAAGTATTCTTGGCTGCATGTTCTTCTCATTTAGTATCCTGAATATGCCTTGCCAGGCCTTTCTGGCTTGCCAGGTCTCTTTGGATAGGTCTGACGTTATTCTGATGTTCCTCCCTCTGTACGTAAGGAATCTCTTCCCCCTAACTGCCCTTAAGATGGTTTCCTTGGTTCGAAGATTTGCAAGTTTTACTATTACATGCCAGGGTGTTGGCCTGTTTTCCTCGATCTTGGGAGGGATCCTCTCTGCCTCTAGGATGTGAATGTTTGTTTCATTCCCCAGATTAGGGCAATTCTCAGCTACAATTTGCTCAAATACATCTTCTAGTCCTCTCTCTCCACTCCCTTCGGGATTCCAATTATTCTGAATTGGAATGCTTCATGGTGTCACTTATTTCTCTGATTCTATTTTCATGGATTCTGAGTTGTTTTTCCCTGGCCTCCTCTTTTCCCTTTTTATCTATTATGCTGTCTTCCAGATCGCTTATTCGTTCTTCTGCCTCAGTTACCCTAGCTGTTAGATTATCTAGATTGGATTGGATCTCATTGATAGCATTTTTAAGTTCTGCCAATTCAGCTTTCATTTCTGCCCTTAGAGACTCTATGTTGCCATTAATTGATTTCTCCATTCTAGCCATTGTCTTCACAATTGCTAGCCTGAATTCCATCTCTGACATCTTGGTTATATCTGCATCCATTTGTAAATCTGCAGCGTAAGTCATAATCTCTGAGTCTTTTCTATTTTGGGGGTTCCTCCTCCTAGTCATTCTGTTGATGGGTGTTTGATGGAATGTATAGGGTCCAAATTATTGACCAGAACCCAAGCAAGATGCCCCTGTTTTCTTGGGACCTTAGGGTTGCTGGCCTCTTGTTTTCCCAGCCTGTCTTCTGGGGGAGGGGCCTGCCGCGCTCTTACTCAGGCAACCCTGTTTGGGCAGAGTTGCCCTGCCCCCCCCGTGGCAGGGAATGGGCTTAGCAGGAATCAGTTTTGGGGGCTTTTCTTCTCTGGTGGCTTTCCGGGCATCTTCCACGAGTCAGAGCAGAAGAGACCGTTTCCAACCTCTGCTTCAGAGCAGAGAGACCGCAGTCCGTTCTTCAGTGTGCTCTCCAGGCCACACCATCTCCATTTCTGTTTGTGCTGCTATAAACTACAGTGTCCTGGGTTGTGCACCCCTCCTCAGCACCCCCAGTCCTGCCTCCATGTCGGGGCACGTGTCTGCCGTTTGTGCTTCTAAAACCGCCAGCTGCTCCCAGTTTACACGCACAACCCCGCTGCTCCAGGTTTTCATCCCGGGGCTGCCCTAAAGTCCTTTCCTCGCCGCTACTGGTCTGCGAGTCTGTGCCCATCCCTAGCGCGGGAGGCTGTCGCTCACCGGTGGTGTAGGATCCCCATGGCCAGGCACCCTCCCACTGCTGTTTATCCTCTGATATCTGCCCTCAGAATCATGGCTCCCCACTTTGTACCTCAAAACCAACCCCTTGCGATATTCTGTTTGTAGAGATCCAGATCTTCTTACATCTCAGGCTGGTTTCGTGGGTGCTCAGAGTGGTCTGGTAGATATCCAGCTCAATTCCGGGGACCAATTGAAATAGGGTCCCCTACTCCTCTGCCATCTTTCCTTCTCTCAAAATAATTGATTTAAACAAAAAATAAATGGATGGATAATGATATACTCTGCTAACTCTAATGAAAATAAAGTGAAGAATAGCTATATTAATTTTAGACAGAGCACACTTCAGACCAAGGAAAGTTATCAGAGATAAAGAGGGGCATTACATAATGATAAAGGGGTCAATTCACCAATAAGACTTAACAATCCCTATTGTGTATGGGACTAACAATATATCATCAAGGGGCGCCTCGGTGGCTCAGTTGTTAGCATCTGCCTTCAGCTCATGTCATGATCGAGCCCCGCATTATGCTTCCTGCTCAGCCAGGAGCCTGTTTCTTCCTCTCCTGCTCCTCCCTCTCCTGATCCCACTGCTTGTGTTCCCTCTCTAGCTCTCTCTTTCTCTGTGTCAAATAAATAAAATCTTTAGAAAACAAACAAACCCAGTATATCATCAAAATATGTGCGACATAAACTGATAAAACTGCAAAGAGAAATAGATGAGTCCACTATTATACGTGGCGACCTCAACATCCCTCTATCAGAAATGGAGGGATCACACAGGTAGAAAATCAGTAAGGATACAGCCAAATTCAACAGCACCATTAATCAGCTGTATATAATAAACATCAATAGACTACTTAATGCAACAACTACAGAATACACATTATTTTCATGTTCCTATGGAACATTTACCAAGATAGACCATATCTGGGGCATAAAACACATCATACCATAGTTAAAATAACAGAAATCATACAATGTCTGCTCTCAGACAACAATGGAATTAAACTTAAAACCAATAAGAGAAATATAGCTGGAAAATCCCAAAATAAGTAAAAATTAAAGAACCCATTTCTAATTAACACATGGGCCAAAAAAATTCTCAAGATAGATTATTAAATATTTTGAACTAAATGAAAATAAAAACATAGCTTATCAAAACTTGTGAGACACAACAAGTAATGTTAGAGTGAAATTTATAGTATTGAATACATGTATTAGAAGGAAAGGGTCATCTAAGATCAGTATCTAAGCTTCCATCTTATGAAACTAGAAAAAGAAGAGCAAATTAAATCTAAAGTAAGCAGGGGAAAAGAAATATTAAACATTAGAGCAGATATCAATGAAATTGAAAACAGAAAATCAATAGAAAAAATCAACAAAACCAATCTAGTGCTTTGAAAAGATCAATAGAATCAAAAAGCCTCCAGCCAGGTTAACCAAGAAAAAAAGACAGAAGACACAAATAACTAATATAAGAAATGAAAGGAGGGATTTTATTACAGATCCAATGGATAATAAGTAATATTATGAATACCTTATACCCACAAACTTGGTAACATAGATGAAATGGACTAATTCCTTGAAAGAGAAGTTGCCAAAATTCACATAAAAAGAAATAGGCAATTTAAATAGGCCTATATCTATTAAATAAATTGAATCAATAAATGACAACCTTCCCAAAAGAGAAAGCACCAGGCCCAGAAGGGTTCACTGGCTAATTCTATCATGCGTTTAAGGAAAAAAAAATGTACCCATCCTCTGCAATTTGTTTTAGAAGATAGAAACAGAGGGAATACTTCTTAATTCATTCTCTGAAATCAACATACCAATACTAAAAACAAAGATCACAAGAAAATAAAACTACACACAAGTATCTCTCATAAATATAGATGCAAAAATCCTTGGCAAAATATCATCAAATTGAATCCAACAATGTGTAAAAAGAATTAGACACCTCAACCAAGTGACATTTATCCCAAGTATGCAATGATGGTTCGATATTGAAAATCAGTTAATATAATCCATCACATCAACAAGGTAAAGAAGAAAAAAATCACATGAATGTATGCACAAAAAGCATCTGACAAAATCCAACATTCTTTCATGATGAAGAAAAACTCATCAAACTAGAAAGAGAAGCTTTATCAATTTGATAAAGAACAGTTACAAAACCCTATAGCTGCTTTCCTATATACTATCAATGACCAAGTGGAATATGAAATTAAAAACACAGTAACACTCCCTAAAAAGAAATACTTAGGTATAAATCTAAAAAATATGTACAAGATATACATGAGCAAAACTACAAAACTCTGATGAAAAAAATCAAAGAATAAATAAATAAATGTACAGATATTCCATGTTCATGGATAGGAAGACTCAATATTCTCAACATATTGGTTCTTCCCTATTTAAACTATGGATTCAATGCAATTTCATCCAAAACCCCAGGAAGTTTTGTAGATATCAGCAAAGTGATTTTAAAGTTTATATGGAGAGGCAAGAGCAAAGTTAAAGGATTAACATTATCCAACTTCAAGATTTACTATAAAGTTATAGTCATCAAAACAGTGTGGTATCAGCTAAAGTATAGACCAATAGATCAATGGAACAGAATTGAGAGCTCAGAGATAAGCCTAAACAAATATAACCAATTGATCTTCAATAAAGGAGTAAAGGCAATACAACAGAGCAAAGATAATCTTTTCAACAAATGGTGCTGGAATAACTGGAAATCCACAGGTAAAAAAATGAATCTAGAAACAGAATTACATCCTTCAAAAAACTGGATTATCAACCCCAATGTAAAACATAAAACTATTAAACTACTAGAAGATAATATAGAAGAAAACCTAGATGAATTTGGATATGAAAATAGTTTTAGATAGAATACTAAAGACATAATCTATGAAGGAAATAATTGATAAGCTGGACTTTATTACAATTTAAAACTTCTGCTTTGCAAAAGACATTGTTGAGGGAATAGGAAGACAAGCTACATATTTGAAAAAAATACTTGGAAAAGATATATCTGATAAAAGACTGATCCAAAATGTACAAAGTACTCTTAAAATTCACAGTAAGAGAACAAATAGGCCAAATAATAAATGGGCAAAAGAACTGGACACTGCACCAAACAAGATACACAAATGGTAAATAAGCACATCTCATGACATTAGGGAATTAAACATTAAAACAAGAGGCACCTGGGTGGCTCAGTCGGTTAAGCGTCTGCCTTCAGCTCAGGTCATGATCCAAGGATCCTGGGATTGAGTCCTGCATCAGGCTCCCTGCTCAGTGGGGAGCCTGCTTCTCCCTCTGCCTGCTGTTCCCCCTGCTTGTGTTCTCTCTCTCTCTCTGGCAAATAAATAAATAAAATCTTAAAAAAATAAGACAACAATGACATATCACTACACACCTATAGCTAAAATCCAAAATGCTAACACCAAATGCTGGATGTGGAACTACAAGAATATGCATTCATTGCTGATGAGAATGTAAAATGGTAAAACCAATTTTGATGAGAGCTTAGTGGTTTCTTACAAAACTAAACATACTCTTACCATACGATCCAGCAATCACACTTCTTGGTATTTATCCAAAGAATTGAAAACTTATGTCCACACAAAAATCTGCATATGAATGTTTATAACAGCTTCATTCATAATTGCCAAAACTTGGAAGCAACCAAGATATTCTTCAGTGAATGAATGGATAAATAAATTGTGTTACACTCAGATGATGGAATATTATTCAGTGCTAAAAAGAAATAGGCTATCAAGTCATGAAAAGACATGGAAGAACCTTAAATGCACATTACCAAATGAAAGAAGTCAGTCTGAAAAATCTACATACTGTTTAATTCCAACTATATAAAATTCTGGAAAAGGCAAAACTATGGAAACAGTAAAAGGATCAGTGGTTGCTAGGGGTTCGGGGGAAAGAGGGGATGAATAGGCAGAGCACAGAAGATTTTTAGGTCAGTGAACCTATTCTGTATGATATTATGGTGGTAGATACATGTCATTGAACATTTGCCAAACCCATAGAATGTACAACACCAACACTATCCATGAAGTGATAGTATATGCAAAATGGGGGAGTGGGAAGGTGCATAAGGGTGCATTCGGAGGTGATGTACATGTATCAAAACTGATAGGACAATACGCCTGACCTACATGTAAATTATACCTCAACTTCAATAGGACAGGTTCTCTGGCAATTACTGTTTCCCACTAGCCCAGATTGGCGTCTGATACCAGCCACCTGATCCCTTTGGGCATCAGGAATAAGAAAGGGAAGTTCAGTGTTTGGACTGTGGACAGAGACAGGCTCTAGGATGCCATTCTTAAGATTAGTGAGGTCCTTGACACAGCTCAAAACCAAAAGCAAAGGGAGGGGGCCTATGTTCTGAGTGTCCACCTCTCCTCTTGGTGCACTTGCCCAGGTCTCACCAGTGTGGCAGCAGAGGCCACAGAACAAAGCCTGGGTATCACAGGATGGCAGCTGTATAAAGATGAACTGAAGGCAGGGTTTTTCCACAATGTTTTGCCACAGAAGACAGTGAAGCATGCTTCTCCAGTCTCTCTGAGACTCCAAGTTCTTCAGGATGATTGAAAGTTCTGCTTTCAAACTCAATGGGAAAAGTGTCATCTTTGATGACATAAGACAATGATGTAGAGGGAATATGGGATCATCCATCTTCTCCTTGCTGGGGGAAGCTGTGTAAACCATAGAAATGGCACGAGGCCTTAGTGATAGCTCCTTACCTCCTAAAACTCACCCAAGCAACACGCTGCTTGCCAGCTTGCAGCATGTTCAAGCCAGACGTGGCAGTCTGGAGGGGTTCTGCTGATATGAATTGTTTGGCCCACTGAGTTGGCAACACTGAAATACAGGGTTTCACATAAAATTCTGGATTCCCAACTTCTATAGAAAAATCAGAGCAATAGTGAAGTATGGGAATATTATAAATATGGATAACTCTGCTTGAATTCCATCAAGGCATGACCCACTGGCATCAAGTTGGGGGTGGCTCCTGGAAAGGGCTATGCCATCTCAATTTGCCCATGACTCCCACTTGGCCCACTTTTCCTTTTTGTGAGTTGTTGAACTCCTAGTTTAAGTTTTCCTTTAAATTGTAGCTATTTGACCTTCTTCACTTCCAAGAGCACAGGAGAAATTTTCCCATTGGCAATAAAGCAACTTTTTATATAGAATTGCAAGAATTAAACCACAGAGCCAATTACTGTGGTGCTGCTCACACAGTTTTTCTGGGTGGATGGGTTGTGACCTTGAGGAATCTCCTGTCCCTCCTGGGGTCTCAGTTTTCTGACCTGTAAGATAAGGACATGAGCTTACCATCTTTATCAGATGGTATTCCTTAGGATAATATAGCTAACCCTAACTGCCTTGGCAGAAATGACCCCGCTGAGGCTGGGAGGCTTTTGTACAAGGTCTGACCTGCTTTTCATCCAATTGATTCAGAAAAGTGCATGTTCATAAATCCTTCCTTCGTGGCCACACTGGCATGTAGATGATCACTCAGAGCAGCCAGCACTTAGGAATATTGAGCTCCCAACACTGCTCAAAACCAAGAGTGAAGGGAGGGGGCCTGTGTTCTGTCTGAGTATATGCCCCTCCTCCTGGTGCACCTCAGTCTGCCTGTCCTCCCCGCCCAGGGCAGAACAGTGACCCCCAACACCAAGGGCAGATTCAAATATTGAAATCCTATTGAACCCCAACATGAAATTCTCCCAAATTTGTTCATTCACATTCAGGTTCCCAGTGAAGTAGAAAAAAAGGTTTGGGGTGCCTGGGTGGCTCAGTCATTAAGCATCTGCCTTTGGCTCAGGTCACGATCCCAGGGTCCTGGGATTGAGCCCCGCATTGGGCTCCCTGCTCCGTGGGAAGCCTGCTTCTCCCTCTCTCACACCCCCTGCTTGTGTTCCTGTTCTCTCTCTCTCTCTGTTAAATAAATAAATAAAATCTTTTAAAAAAAGAACAGGTTTGACAAACATGCAAAAATCTCTTGACAGAAACATCAGGGGAATACTTGTGGATGAGCGTAGGCAGTCCCAAAAGGCTGATGCTTCCTTCGAATGTTAAAACATACAGTTGAGGGCACCTGGGCGGCTCAGTTGGTTAAGCGACTGCCTTCGGCTCAGGTCATGATCCTGGAGTCCCGGGATCGAGTCCCGCGTTGGGCTCCCTGCTCAGCGGGGAGTCTGCTTCTCCCTCTGACCCTCCCCCGTCTCATGCTCTCTCTCTATCTCATTCTTTCTCTCAAATAAATAAATAAAATCTTTAAAAAAACCCAAAAAACAGAAAACATACAGTTGACCCACTAAGCAATCTGTACACTTAAGATGGTCCCATTCATTGCTAAATTTCAGTTTATATCAACGTAAGAGCAAATATAGGATTTTAAGTGTATGACCTTATAAAAGTATCTACTCAAAAATGAAATATTTAACAACTAATGTTTAATTAACAGACAATGTGCTAACCATTACAAATGCTTATATTCTTTAATCCGTATAAGTCTCCATTTTACACATGAGGAAAACTGAGGCTCAGAAAGGTAAAGCTGCCTGTCTGAGATCACAGAGCTAGGCCAGGTAAAATCCTGGTAGCACAGGCTTTTCAGCTCTGATAGCTGAGCTCCAAAGCCTATGTTTTTAGTGCTTTGTGATACTACATCCTCCTTCCTCTCACACCGCACAAGAATGCAGAAAGTTCCTTGAACCTTATTAAATCAACAGATAACCTTTCTGTTCAAACGCAGAGGACGGCAGCATTCACATTCTTATTTGACTTGAGGCATTCATAAGCATCCGTGTCCTTGATGAGAGTCAGAAACAATTAGAGGGAAGCTAAGAAACTGTGTTCAGAACACTGTAATCCCTCCACCACATGACTTCAGGGCTCATGTGCCATGGTTTCCATGAACTCCCTAGACACTTAAGGACTTATATTCACAGAATACTTTTTTTCTGTCTTTTGGAGAGCTGTTGATAAAATAATAATAAAGACAAGTGTTGAACACCTACTGTGCAAGGAGCACTGTGCTACATCAATTCTCTCACCATTTTCTTGGGTCAGAACTTGCCCTGGCTTGACCTTGGTTGCAAATGAGAAATTCATAGCCAGGAGCCCATGTGTCTGATGGAGAGCCTTGGTCCTGAGGCAGGACATCAGAGGTCTGATTCAAGTTTCCCTACTCTCTAGAAGAGAGCCAACCACACCATACAGGGCATTTGAAAGCAGAGCTGTGATCTTTGAGAACAGCCTTGGTACATTTGTACCCTCAAAGGTCCCCTCTGCCCATAATGCCCTCCTCCCCCACACCCACCTCTTCTCTGCCTGTAAAACTCCTTAGTCTCCAGCAACCAGCTCCAACTACCTCTCCTCAGTGGTGTACCATTCCCTCCTCCAGTTTATAGAGGGTCCCCCTCTCTGGGCCGCCACTGCTCCTCTGAGCCCCCACTGCTCCTTCTGCTAAGCAAGAACCACAGGCTATCCAGTATCTGTTGATGGTTTTATCTCCCCTAGAGGCTGGAACCTTTTCTGTGTGAGCTCATGCCTGCACCCAGGATCAACAAGGCACACTAAGGAATCTGTCAGCCTCTCTCTCAGTAGCAGCCAGTCTTTAACCTCCTCTGGCTTTCTTCCCACCAGTCCAACAGTCTTGCTCCAGAAGCTCCAGGGTGGTCTGTTTTGTGCCTGGCTCCACCTGATCCCCTCACATGAGCTTGCAACATTCTACACTCCAGCCTACTCTCCCATGTGTACCCTCTCTTTTGCTCCCCTAGTTCAGGCTCTACTTCCTCCCAATGGGCTATGGAAATGGCTTTTTGACCAGTCTTCCTTCCAGTGCAATCTGGTGAGGTGGGCATCTGAGTACCAGGCAGGACCTGAGATCTGGGGCCTTATCAGCCTGTCTTCTACTGGTCCTGGAAAACACTCTCCAAACAGAGGAGTTTCTTACTGTGCCCACAGTCCCCACTGCCTAGCTCCTGCTCATACCCAGATTGTCTGCCTACCTACTATTTTATCCACAGCAAGCCTCCCTTGAGTAACCCCCCCCCCCACCCCGCCAACCCATTCTGGTCTTTGCAGCTAAGGCAGCCCCACCTGGAGCAGGGTCCTCATCAGCTCTGCAGATACCAGACAGCATCCTCCCCTCTGAAGTCCATGACTGCATTCCATTCAGGGAGGGTGAATATTGGGAGGAGAGAAGTCACAGGAAGTGAGGGCTATATGAGCTCAGTAATTCAGTCAGAACCCAGAACCCAAGTACAGAGAAAAATGCAGGTCAACTTTCCCGAAGACTCCATAGGACCTGCTATTCGTGGCATAGGTGCTTGAATCAAATTTTACTTAAATCATGATTTTTTTGTGTTTTCCCCCCCCCAGAAATGAAGGTATACTTCACATTCAGTTTCCACTTAGTATCTCAGAAAGGTTTCCATGTCAACTGATATTGGTCCATAATAGAGCAATTTTCATGCATTACAGAGTGAGCTGCATGAGGTGAGGAGTTCTCCCTCCTGTTTTTCTCTCTCCAGTACCCCCCCCCCCGCCACATATATGCACATGACACACAGGGTAGTGCCTTACTCATAGTCAGAATTTGTGGCCTCAGGAATGTCACCCCTTGTCAGAGTATATAGATTCATGCTTCTCTGGAGTGGGATTGTCAGTAAAAGCCACACCCTGTGCCTTTACTGGGGAAACGTGTAAAAATCATTGATAAAGTAATATGCGCTGCTGGTGCATCCAAACCAATGCCTCTGCCTATTACATCACAAAACCACAGGACCTCATACCCGTACCCACACACTTGCCCATGCATGCCACGTGCTGGATGCTCAGCATCTTCAAAGAGATAAGTGCACAGTCACAGGTACACACACCATGTATTTTCAAGGCAGCTGTGTGTATATGTGCACATGCACAACTTACTAGGTGAGCAGTAAAGAGCATTTAGCCTGCCAGAAACAGATTCAGTGAGCATAAAGAAAGGTGACTTTTTGCACATGAGCTGATAGGGTTGGGCCCTGTCAGAAGCTTGGTAGGGCATGAAGGTAAAATGAACATGTGTTGGTGTTAGAGAGACCAGAAGTCAAATCCCAGTCCTGCTGTGTGACCACTGATCAGATGACCAACCTCTCTGAGTCTCAGTTTCCTTTTCCTTTATGGAGAAAGCTAACAAAAGCTGTTTCATCACTTATGGTGGAGATTAAATGATACAATCAGCATAAAACACTTAGCTTTTTCATAGTGTTACTTAAATACTATTAATGAAATATTTCAGTCACGGAGAGCCATAACTGAGCTAGGAGACTTGATAGAGAAATGCAGTCAGTATGTATCAGAAGAGATGGGCAGAGCAGATCACCTTGGAGAAATACATCTTTGTATGATGTATTGATGATGGGGGTGATTTTAGTACCGCTCATGGCTGATGAAAGCTCCTCCAGATCCCATCCCTCAACCAGTGGCTGTGTTTAAGGGACCACTGAACTGGTGATACATATGATTGTAAAGTAGATCATCTTTGGTTTCACATTTACTTTCTAAGAACTGTTATAAAAAGATG